>NC_089526.1:11868925-12177766 GCF_963924715.1 Thunnus thynnus | reverse complement strand
CTCTCTTATTCACAGTGTCTCTCTGCCACTGCTGACTTAAGTCCAGGAACATGAACTGTCTTGCGGGTTTTGATTTGATTTGATTTCTTTCAGGGCTATGTTGTTCTTGTTGTTTTTCAGGCTGTTATTTTTCTATTTTTGTGTATTTTTCTCTTAGTAAAAAAGAAGGGTGACGTTCTCTGTGTTCAAAATGTGTTTCTTTTGTTGACATCAGATATCTAAAGCTACCAAATACAGCATATTTTCTTTCTGTCCTTCCCTAAGTAACACTCAACACGCTGCCCACATACTGTACATCAGTACTGTGCAAAACAGCCAGTTGGCGTGTTCAAGGTGCCCATCACTGCCTCCACTCAAGTGACCCTAACACAACACTGTTTTTATTCAGTGTGCCCTTTCCTCCTCCTCCTCTCCTCTCATCTCATCTCTTCTTCACGTCCTCCAGCTCTAACTATCCTCAGGCTCAGTTTATTCTTTTATAATGCGCCACCACTGTTTTTAGCTAATAGGTATTAGTGTTTTCTTGCACTGGACTGGGCAATGAGCATAAGGCTGTACAAACACATGAAAACACACACACACACACCCACACACACACACATTAGTCGCTACAGTAAGGGAGTAATTAAGTCGACATATCTACAATATATTAATCATACTTTTAATAAACAGAGATAGTCAAATTTATACACACACACACACCTTAACAAAGGCCCCTTTAATCTGCTAATTGTTTTTCAACTTAACTTTTGACTGATTGTTAACAAAAAAAAGAATTCACGTGAAAATCTGTCAAATTTCTACTTTACCTTAACTTTTTTGAGGACCATCAATCACACACAGCACTCAGTGGATCACAGTCATAGCCAAGAGAAGCATAAACTGGTACAGCCTCCATCTTTCTTATGCCAAGCGAAGAAAAATTTTATCAATTCAACTAAGAGATTTTCTTTGCCTCGTTTATTGTACAGTGGACTACTGGGCACTGTTTGCCTTCAACAAGCAAATACTCGTTCAAACCACTTTAACGAGCCGATAGTAGACCATGCCTCTCAGAGCACACATCACAGTGAATTCAACACACACGCGCACACACACACACGTGCATTCCTCTATTTGCTGCTGGACAACTCAAAGTGGATGGAGAGTCTGCCAAGCAACAGCAGAGGGATCCACTAAATGAGCTGAAATAGCTTAAAGCAATTAACTAGCCCAAATTTTATATACCTCCTGCCTTCTTTAAAAATTCACAATTTCACATTTGATTAAGCTTGATCAACAGCATGGTTGGTTCAAGAGCTTGAGGTAACTTGGGGAATCAGACCATTTAGAGGCTAACCATAAGAGGAAGAATTAGACCCCAACTAGCATGACTAACACTTGTAACACTGCTGCATTCAGGCAATGTTTTATCTGTGAGGCCCCGGTACACCTGTTGATAATTCTAATGAAGGGAATAACACCCCCAGCAGGGGACTAAATTAAGCTGCAGCAGTCACAACCAGGCCTAATAAGGCACTATGTGAGGCTAGCACAGCAATATAAAGAATGAAAGCTGTGTGTGAGAGAGAAGGAGATGGATGCAGGGGCTACAGTTTTATTACATGACCTGTGGAAAGTCTTTATGAGTGAAAACATGTTTGTGTAAGTATTCCATATGTGTTAATCTGCCAGTACTCTGTCCCCCCCCCCCTCGGCTCTCCCTCCACGTGCACACACACACATTTGCATACAAAAACCATTTATGATTGCTATGTCTCTGACAGTGGCCATCCTTTAATTACCTTTTAGTCTTAAATGAGAGCTTCAGCCCATGGTTTGGTAATGATAGTTATTACATTGCTCTGCCTGCAGGAGGCTATCACACTGACACACACTGACACACACACACACACACTATTACACGCATTTTAATTGATACATGTGCACTCGCTCAGTTCAATCATGGAGATAGTTTTTGGACAGAACCCACATAGTAAACCGTGAAACGGTTGCGCAATCCACACACAAACACATACAACCCCCCCCACAGCATCACAAACAAACATAGTTACACACAATCATCCATTGCAGCTGGTCCTTTCTCCACACCCAGCTCCTCATACCAACATCTATCTCCTAGCAACCACCTATCAGGAAACACGCTCACCTCTGGACCCAAGCCTCCTGCTCCTGATAGGCAGCCAATCAGGTGAACTGCTCCCTTGGGACAAACTACTGTGATCAAGAGGAGAGGGGGGGAGGGGAAGCGTAGAGTCAATAATGCTTCAGTGTCACCAGCACAAACCTCATTCTCTTTTTCTCTGTCAGGCTTTTCACTCTGTTTTTATGTTCTTTTAACACTGTTATTGATGTCAAAGCACTCAAACCTCATTCTCGTCAGCTCTCCTCCTCTTCCTCTCAACCTCTCTCTGTGTAGGAGGCACACTATGACTTTAAAACCAAAACCTATTTGGTTAATATACTGCATCAGATACATACTGCATGGATTCCACTATGTTTTTTTCTTTGTTTGCTCACTCATTCAAAAAATATTTCTGGTTTTATTTAGTTGCATTTATTTATGCCTTTCTATCTCTTGTTTACTTCCCACCACAGACTTTGCTTTGCACATTAAAAGGAATTCTTTTTTTCTTAACATTTTCTATTATTTGTCGTTGCTTTCCAGACTTGAAATGTACTGCTATCCCGGCTAACAAAGATGCTTCAAATAAGAAGACTTAGCTGTGACGATATATATTTTTTTTGATTGTGACAGTGTTTGTAATACAGCATGTTTTGAGAGGGATTATGTCCCGCCAGAGAATTTCATTTCTTCTCGTAGATGTCAGGTGATTGACAGTAAGCAGAGCACAATGTAACGCTGTGATATGAAAGCACTCAACCTGGGGACTCTCTGGCACAATGAGATAATGATAAAACTGAAACTCTAACAAGACCAAATCAAAGCTTCATTTTTTTTTGCTTTGATGGATTTTCTGTCTTAGGCAATTTTCAAGTCTGTGGAACTTTTTCATGCAGAATAAAAAATGGCTATAAAAGTGACTTCCTTTGATGGCGGAAAAATGAAATATTTTGTCTCCAGTTCTGTAAACACACCACTGGGGAAAGTATAGAGAAGCACAAACTCATAAAACAATCATATAACCTTTTAACAGTAAAACTGAGATAATCCTGCCGCTTCTTTATATGACACTAAATTTAGGAACTCTAATCTCACAAGAACTCACTTGATCCAGTGAAACCCCAATCAAAACAACAATGGAGGCAGAGGATCAGACTCAGCATGCTCCGCCTCACCTCACACTATAACAAACTCTCACTGGTCATGTCTGCTGCTGGACTGAAGCTGTGATCCCTCAGCAGTACAGGATTTGGTCAGGATCTGTGCAGATAGAGGTTATAATTATCTGACATGTTTGACATTATTAGGTGGTTCAGATCAATCTGCAAGTTCACAGGGTAGGCTGGAATTTAATCTTAAAACCCCTCCACTCTACCGGATAAATTTAGGCTGACCATTGGTCCCGATCAAGCCTTTGATCCAATTGTCCAGTGGGGCAAATCTGCTGTAAATCAGCCTGATAATCCTCTGGCATACCACCAGTCTCACTCTGTCTCTTTCTTGCTCCTTTTCTGACTCTCTTCCCCTTTTCTCTCATTCTATACTGCTCCCATTTTCTTCTTCTGCTCCTGTGTTGTGCACTAAAAAGTTATTTTTGGCCGTTTTGGACATAAAAGTCCCATTCGTTCTGTGCATAGACAATGATAGCTGACGGGCAGTTGGCGCCCTGCAAAAAGCTTGGATGGACATAAAACTCTCACAGTTGAATCATCACTACAAAAGGTGATCAAACTGAATGAAACTACACGTCTAGTTCTTGGATAAAAAGTGAAAGCTACACGCCAGTAAACATAAACATGAAAGGAGAGATGTCAACCATGACTCCCAAGGTGCATGCACCGCTAACCGCAAGTAGAAGAAAAATATTACTCTGTGAAGAAACATGAATAGATATCACAGGATGTCAGTTCTCTTTTGGATTGTGGGTCAAATATGGATAAATTAAGCTATTAAACTATCTCACATGTTTTGTTCCCGATTACAATGACAAAGAATCCTAAATGTGCTACAGCCCTGATTCACGAGTTCCTCTCCAGCCAACCACTATACCAAAATGAGAAAAACTGATTTCTCATGAATATAGTCATAACTTAAACATACAGTGTGGTATATTTAAATTATTCAGGCAATTTTGAGGATATCATTCAAAGAAAACTGGAAACCTGAATTTTCTGTGGTGGAAAAAAAATTCTGCAACCAGCAGCAGCTTCACTCACTTCAAGGGTTAGAGGCTCCGTTCTCACTGTGGCCCTCGTGCTCGTAGAGAGCATATATACACAAGTGTGAGGAACTCTGGCTACAAGTATCTGTCAGACAGTATGTTATTATGTTACCATGTCATTATTTCAGGCAGCAGGAAACACTGAAAACCTCTCGCTTTTTGTCTCACTCCATCCGTCTCTCTGCCCTCCTCTATCACCATGTCTCTCTCGGTCTGTCCCTGTGCCTCAGCTGCAATCCTTCCATCACTTCTATCCATCATTTCTATCTCTCCCTGGTGTGCTGTGCTTTTTCGCCTCATCGCTTCACCAGCCCCCCCCTTCTTCCCTAGCCCTCTCTCTCTTTCTCTCTCTCTATCCGTCGCTCTCCTTCAATACCTCACACATACCCTTCCTGAAACCCCCACCTCCATCTTGCTACCTCTCCTTGACGCCATCCTTTTTTCTGCCTCGGCCACTCCTTCCCTCGCTCCCCCATGTCCTCCTTCATGTCATCATGCATCATGCCATTTCTTATCTGTTTGTCACATTCTGTGTCTTGCTGTGTATTTGCAATCTATTACACTATCTCTCCCTCTCTCTCTCTTTCTTTGTGTCCTGTGTTTCATCTCCTCTACATGACACCATTATCTAGCTTTTATCACTGGCCGTGTCTTTCTTTCCATCTCACGTGTTAATGCTTCAGCGTGTGTTTTCTCTTGCATGTGCCAGTATCCACATCTACAGTAACACGTGCCTACACACTACATGTTGACAGCCCCTTATTTTTCCAAGTTTTTTCCACCATTGTTTTTTTTTTTAAACAAGAGACATAAGAAATGCAAAACTCTGGGTGAAAATTGGATTATGAAAAAACAGAATTTGCAGCAAAAAAAAATGTTATTTCCTTATCACATCATTGTTTATTACTTCCAGGGGCTCTTGGACAGCTGATCTGCAGTATAAACAGCAGCTCCTCTGCATTTCCTCCTCATTTAACTTCTCCATCCATTAGCAAAGCAGATTCTGAGAAGTCTTTGCCACAAGAGGACCTTTGTTTACTGTAAACTGTGGTTAACAGTTTCCTCTGGCAGCAGGAAACAGAGCAACTTTTTGGTGCGTGGGAGCATGAAATTTAACCGAAAATCAGTTTGAACGGATCTGGTAAGTTCCTTTCAATAAAACTCTGGGTAGTTTTCTGGTAAAAAATCGTTAAGAACTGAAACTGATGAGACTCATGTTCCTGTGTGTGTGTGTGTGTGTGTGTGTGTGTATATGTGTGTGTGTATGTGTGTGTGTTCCCACAATCTTATTGGTATGGTCCTTGTGTCCGGCAGTTATTGCGGCGAACACTGGAGCAGAGTTCAAAGAGAGGACAGGGGAAGGGAGGGGTTGAGTAGGTTGCACGCACACATCCGCACACACACATTCTCACATACACACACGTGTGCACACACGTCGCTATTGACACTGCATCCCATTAAACAAGGCACACACATTTATTGAATATCAAGAGAGACATCCAAGACAAACACACACACACACACACACACACACACACACACAAAGGAACAGAGGAATGGCAATTTAAAGTGATGGCTCCTGTATAATATTGGAGTACAGACACACACACACACACACACACACACACACACACACACACACTAATAGATTAAATGTGAAGTAGTGGCTGATGGTGCCCTCTCATACACATGCAGGGAGCAGACAAAATGCAAATTAAAATAGCTAATATCCCTGCGTGGAGTCATAGTACACACACCCTCACACACACCCTCACACACACACACACACACACACACACACACACAAACACACACAAAAACACAAGCTTTCTGCAACACTTTGATAATGTCACAGCCCTTAGGCCAAAATTGTCCCAAAAGGATCACCCCCCTGCCGCAACGAGTCAGCATCTTAAAATGTGTGTGTGTGTGTGAATGCCAGCGAGTGTGTGAGTGCGTGCGTGCATCTGTGCTCCTTCGAGGCCCACGGTGATGAAAGCTGCCTGCGGCGACAAGACAAGCTTCACCGTGACACCAAACACACCCTGGAGGACTGTAGACACCCTGCTGCTCACGAAGGAGTGAAAAGGAGGGATGGAGGGACAGATGAGGAGGAGAAGAAAAACAAAAAAGGGTGCGTAGACGGGAGACTGAGGCAGATGAGGGAAACATACGGATGGAGAGAGTGCTGTGCTGAGAAGGTGAGACTGAGCGGAGAGGTAATTTGTGATGACAGAGAGAGTGAGGGAAAACAAAGAGCTGGTAAGAGACGGAGAGATACGCAACATGATAGGTAAAAACACAGAAACAAGAAAAGATGAAAGGTGCGAGAGAGAAATGGAGGGAATCTTCGTCAGACATGTGGCAGAGGTTGAACTAGTATTTGTGTAAACCCTGCAGGGAGGAGAAAAAAACAGAGTGGGAGGCAGAGTATACAAGGAAGAAAACAAAAAGAGCGGTGAGGGATGAACATGATGAGCAATGAGAAAAGCTGAAGAGGAGCTGCCTTTTGAAAGCTATTTGGTCCTGAGCCCCAATTAATTCAGCTTGCATTTAGCCCTCTCTATGAAGTGCTTTAGTAACAATAGATTCATCAAGCAGCCTGCATGATTTGAATTTAACTCCAGGAAGGGAGACGGGGATGGAAAAAAAAAAAAAGTTGGAAGGAGTCTGAGTCGTGGCAGGGATGAAGTTAGGAACGGAGAGGAAGGACAGGCCGAGTGTGCGGCGCTCCTTCATTGTGCTGAGGGCCATTCAGCGTGAATAGATGCTCATGGGAAGGGTGGGGTGTCAACTTTTATTGTCACAAAGATGAGTTATTGTTTATTCAGTAGGACAGACACAAAGGGAGGCAAGGAGGATAAGGGCGCCTTTGTGACTGCGTGCGCACGAGAATGTGACTTTGCAACTGTGTCTGCGTGAACGTAACAATATATTCAGAAAAGTATGGGGGCAGAATCAAACAAGTGAAAGAGAGATGCGGAGTGATGATTAGAGATGGGAAATTTAAATAATTACATGTAATTTATTCCCAAGAAAATCACGTTTTAAATGTCATCGCTGGATGTTTCTCTGTGTGCGTATGCAGAGTAGGCTACCGTACTGCATTTCCAGGAGGCCACACATTTTTGACATACCCTATTCCCCCCCGCATTATTGACTATCTACTCCTCCCTCCTCCCAATCCCCATTATTTCCAGCCCACACTTTCACTTGCTCGTCTCCCTCTGCTGGGATTATTTACCATTTACAGTACGCCGCTGCATCATCTGTCACTTCTGTCGCCTGCTCATCTCTCATTTCCCTCCCTCCCATCTCACTTGTCAAACACTGAGGTCATTGTGAGCCGTAAAATAACAGCAGACAAAAGCTTTTTTTTTTTTTTTTTTCTTCATCTTTGCCATCCTCCATTGTCTCCGGCCTTCCCAAATCCCATACTTATACACTAAATTTGAAACTTTGTACAGAGGCCAAATTAGCAGCATGACTTGCCCTTTTTCTCACTCCCCTACTGATCCACACGGGCTGGGATAACGACACTCAGCTAATATGGTGACCAATAAACAACACAGTAAATACTCCGCAGAGTTGTTTGTCCTTATTAAAACTCGGAGCCTCTATAAAGTCGCACAGTTTATCACCTCTGTAATTTCACCATTTTAAACACCTACATGAGAAAGCGAGAGCAGTAAGATTAATTGTCTTCGATTTTGCAGTTTTTCCACACGAGCACGACACTTAATACTGATTTTCACCGAGACAAAAAGACTCACAACAACTTTTGTTGTGGGTCCTAGGCAAGAACACACTGATCGCTGCTGTTTACAGTAAATGGGGTCCTTTTGCAAAGAGACAGCTCAGAGAGTCTTCCAGTAATTGAAAGTGATGAGAAAAATGGGGAACACATGCAAATGAGCTGCTGATTATGCATGATAGTCCCTCTAAATCGTGGACAGATTATGAGATGATTGTCCCCTGGGCATGGATGCGTAAAAAGTCCTCCCTTCTTAATTTTGGTGGTCAAGTGACGACGCAGGTGATTTTTTTTTTTTTTTCTTCTTGAAGAGTAGGAGCACCCATATTGCATAGTGACACTGAGGAGCTGAAGATGTAACAATCCTACAGAAAACCTGAGGGTGCAATCAGAACACTGACCCTTTTAAGATGTCTTGATGGCCTCTATCTTTTGGTAACTTCAAAGAGAAGATTTGGGCTATATCTTCAGTTTTACCATTTCACTCCATGTGCACTGCAATATAAAATCTAAATAACATTCTCATCCCTGTTGGATGAGTCATCAGTGGTCTAGTTAAAAAAAAAACAAAAATAGTTGAACACTGGAGCAGCAAATGGTAGTTTTATCAGCTTTTCACCAGGATTTTATATAATGGATTTGTAAATCCAAACATATTTGGTTAGAAATAGAATTACGAAACACATATATATTCCCAGACTTTAAAAAAACAACAATATATGAAACAAATAAACTAGAAGAGAAAGAAAAAAAAAGCACAAAGGAAGTATAAAATACAACAGTGCTTGTCTGTGGCTGGCACTGTGAAAGAGATAAACCACTACAGGACCAGTTTTCTTACACATCACTTGGACATACACTTACTGTACACACACACACACACACACACACATACCAACGCATGCACACACCACCACTAACCACAACAACAACAACATCAATAGAGCTTCTGTCCATTAATCTAATCTGATTTGACAGTCAAGCCAACCTTCTGCTTATTCTCATCATTGGGCCTTGTTACGTCAGTCTATCATCAGTCTTTGTTGACCCTTACACACAGAAACACACACACACACACACACACATGCACACAAATGCACAAAGACAGACACTGCATGTCTCTGTGACACAAACAGAATTCAGAAAACCTCAGGGACAGACAGTGCATGAAAAGGATCGCCTCCAAATGGCTCATGTATTCAGCTCGGTCCCCCAGTGGATCTGCCCTATATTGACAGAGCAGAATGGTGAAGGCCCTTGTCAAAGTATGAGACAGAACAGTGTGACACAGTTCTCACACTACCTGAATGACACCAAATAATACAACACTATGTAACCCAGCTTAAAAGGGCAATTTTACTCTATTGTGGCAATGATGTTATTGTGTATGAGGCCAATGCTAAGCTACATTTAAAACCCTCTAAAGATGAATAAATAGGTTATATGTTGAGGGAAATGAAGCAATGTCTGCAATATGGTTGCGGTTGGAAAGTAAAATCAATGTGGATAACACAGTGAAAGTGAAAAAAGCAATAAAAGCAGTGAGGTGCTATTCTTACCGAAAGCTTTTATCTATCTTGTCAACCTTGAAAGCCATGCACGCTGTGAATGTGTGTGTGTGTGTGTGTGTGCGCGCATGTGTGTGTAAAACAGGAAATTTTCAAATAAAGCTCTGTTTTGTTGCTCTTACTTAATGATAAAATGGTAATTCAATTACACGTATCTTATAACAAACGTTACATTAACCGTTCTGTGTGAGCTTTTGTAAAAGGTAAAAATGTATCTGTGCGGCACCTCATATAGCGAGTGTAACAAAGTGCCTCTCAAGTCAATAAACTGAAACAAATGACACAGATATACTTCACACTGTAAAACACAGTCATTGATAAAAAGCCTCTTTGTACAAATTGGTGCTCAGACACACTTCAAAACACTCCGACCAATTCAAACGTAATAAGAAGGCGACCTTGGAGACCACAACGGGCTCAGTCTCTGCATGATCCTTAAATTGCCAGTAAACACTGGCCGGCAAGTAAGACGAGAGGTCTAAAGTTTGCTAATGTAAGCACGAGTTGGATGAGAGACTTTATAAACACATTTTAAAGAGACTCTTGAAATCGACGTTGCATTTCACCGGCATTCAGCGACACAAAGTCAAGAACAGGGACGATGTGTGCCATGACAACCCTGTCTCCTACAAATTATGTTTATACTAACTAATTTAGTATCATAAATGAATTTATATTAAATTAATTTGCAAAGGCAGAAATAGATTTGATTATGTTTATAAAGAGGAAATGTTGCTAGTATCTGAAAACTTGCAAAAAGATTCAATATACTTTGTTTTCCAACAAACTCTTGTAATATAATATAATAAAGCATTTTTGTGGTTACATTCAGGCAATGTCAGCACTTGGTTAAGGTTAGGGTAGAGGATTAAGATCATGGTTTTGGTTAAACACAGAAAAAGTCAGCAGTGACCTGAAGCTCGATACATGACGCATTTATTAACATTTAACTCTAAGACTCATGATAATGCTTCATTCGAGAAAGCATTGCATCTGAACATAATAAGGCAGCTATTACATTTGCCATCACAACATAAGTGGGGAAACAATTTAGTAATATATAACTGTAATATCTAGAAGACGGGGTTGGCTCTGCAGCTGATTCTGCATACTGTAAAAAAGCCTTACTGTGGCACTCTGAACCAGCTGTAATTTCTGCAGTGCCAACAGCCAAGTGAGACAGAAGCATATAATCAATTATAGTAGTTTTTTTAAGGCACTATAGGTTGTAATTTGGAAATGTTTCAGGGTGGAAAAAGTAAGAGTGGAGCAAAGACTAGGCAGAGTGTTAAAAGTTAAAAGTTATACTGATTAAAAACAAATCCTACATTCATACAACATGATTTCACATCGATCAGTTGGTTAGATTCAGCACGATCTTCAATGATAATGAATACTTATGGGGTTGTTTTTTTTTCTGTTTAGCTGGAAGGAACTAGTAGTTATCCCATCCTTATTAGCAGCTTCTTTGGCTGGACAAATAAAATGGCACTTCTTACAGACACATAAAGTTAACCTGTTGAGTTATTGAGTACTAGTGTTGCTATGGAGCCATGTTTTTTTTAAGCCGTTCCCCGTTTTGTTTGTATATTGTGTCCTTGTAGAAAGCGGAGAAGGACAGATAGTATGTACATATACAGATGGGAGATGTGCCAAAATGTAGCAATGCACCAAGAAAAAATGCAGACCGCTGGATGTAAACAATACAACACTATTCAACACATTTTTTAGGCCTGAAGAAGCACTGAATATAAAGATTATCATGTCTGCTTAGAAGAAAACGCAACTCCTTTCAATTCCCTTGACATAAAATCTAAGGAGAACTGTAGAACATATAGGCCGTACTGTTTGCCACAATAAAAGATAACAAATGGTGCAAAAAAAAAATCAATAAATATATAAATATTAAACTAAGTGATTAGCACTTTGGCTATTAAATGTAGCTTGACAAATCATATTGAGCTCAACAACCCTTTTCTTAATGTATTGTGTTATTGGAATCAAACTGCCAGGGAGGAGCACATTTTATCCCTTTATGTTTTCACTCTCCCTCCTCGTTTTCCACTGATGGCCGGAGTGAACTGGAGGGGAGCGGTAAAGCTGTGAGACGGGAGGCTGGAAGGACAGTGGGTGGGGGAGAAGAGGTGGTGCTGCGCTGATGGGACTTTTATGATGTCCTGTATCATCAGAGCGTGAAGCTGGAAGAGGAGGGATAAGGGCTGAGAGAGAAGAGTGTCAGCAGGACCTCTGAAAGGATACGCTCCAGAGTGGGCACCTGGTGGGTCTGGAGGGCTTAACAGAGTGGGACAAAGACAGTTAGTGTCTCTAACTGTATGTGAGTGTGTGTATGTGTGTGTGTGTTGCTCCTTTACGCCATAATAAATCATTTTAAGATAGCACAGTGAGAAACTTTTGTTACAAAATAATTTCTTCAAACGTTGCTTTTGGGTTTTGGCTGCAGGTTAGAAGTAGCACGGTTAGTCGTGTATAAAGTCGTGTTTGAAGTCAAAAGGGAGCTGCTTTTTAATAAGTAATTCAATGCAGCTGAAACAGATGTTGGGGCTGAACATAAAGCAGAAATGAGCACAGAAGAACAAAAACATATCCAAGATTCTCAAAATGGCTTTGTGCATGAAAAAGAGTTCGAGCCATTGTTCATTTTGCACGTGAAAGAAACAGTCATAACAGTGGTGACCGTATGTTGCAATTTACACCGCAGTTTATTAAGAGTGAGGAAACCTCTTCTACCCTCTGGAAAGACTGCTGTCATTTCACTCATGGATGAGAATAGCAATAAATAGAAATAAAGCGTAAAATTGTATATCCATGTAAATGAATCATTTAAGTCATGATAGTAAAGGCAGTGGACATTACTACAATGGTGACGTATTATCCAATCACACTGTGCAACAGTCCTTGACATTGCCAGCACGTTACAAATTCTGCATGTCCAATGAAGCGACAATTATGCCCTGTGACACTTTTGTCCCCATTAAAAATGTGATATTTCAATCAAGACGCACCTGTGTCAGTCAATCATGTGTATGAAAAAGATTCTTCAAAGAGCCAGATGAGGAAAAAACAAAACCTGAAAATGTTATTTCTCTGTTGTTTCTACTCTTGTTGCAGGTTGTATATAGTAGACGGGACAGTTCCGGGTGAAGTGAGGATGAGGACACAGCTACAACGATGAGTCTCTATTTTACCCATCAAAACATGTTTGTGTGTATCTGAGGATTCAGTCTACCTGTATCTGAATCATTTCTGTTTGTGTGTGTGTATCCAACCATGTGTGTATGATGCAGTGTTTGGAGGTGCCTGAGTACATCTCTCGCTGTGTGCAATCTGGAGCCGGTCTGTAGTTGTTGTATTTTTTTTTTTTTTTTTTCCTTCCCTCATCCCTCCGTTGGCTCCTCTCAAATGGCAATTTGTAAAACACGGCCCTCCGTTAGCCCTCTCCCTTGCCTCACAGCCCTTCCCTGCACGACTGCTCCCCTCCCTCATCTGTCCTCCCCCCCTCTCTCTCCTCTTCACATCACTCGTTTTACTTCCTTCCCTCACTTTCCCTCCTTTCCCCTCTATCTCTCCGCTCATTTCCATACCTCCTGTGCACTCTGCATCCTTGGCTATCTCCCTCTCTCTCTGCCTGTTTATCTCTCTCTGTATTTCTGTCTTTCTCTCATTTGCCCTTCCTAGTCCGTGTGATTTTTCTTCTTCATTATCTCTACCTCTTTGTCCACCATTGCTGCACTCTCATTATCTTCCCCATCTTACCTCTCCTGTTCTTTTTTTCTTAAATTATGATTTTAGGGATTTCAACTGGCTTCTTACACGTAATGTAATGTAATTAAGAATTTATTTCTCTGCATATAGTTTCATATTGACATGCACATACAGATGCAGTCACTGCTGAATCTCCACTTTAAACTGCATACTTTATGAACTGCTGCTCACTCTGGCTCCATTCCCAAGAGGAAACGGTTGGGAACAATAAAACATTTTGCGCTCCTTTCGCTGTCACTCAAAGTTACAAAGAGCGACCTGCAGACTGGTTGGTTGGTTGAGTTGTTGTCAGTATAAAACTTTGACCCCATTTGAAGTGAAGAAAAACACCGCCGTATCTCTCACTGCAGTAGCACTGCAGTATCACTAGAAGACTGATTAAGGAGCAGGAAAAAAACAATGATGAGAGACTTCTTCATAGCTACCACCGTGCATGCGTTTCACTTAAGACTTACAGTACCTGTCTCGCTGAATGGTGCTTCAACGGACTCACACACACGGTGGCGCGTTGTTGAGATTGAACCTTGAAAATTGAAAGAGGAACGGCTGAGGGTTGGTGAGTGTTGAAGGAGAGACAATGGAGGATAATGACTGATGCATAAATGGAGGAGAGGAAGAATAACCTGAAGGACAGTGGATAAGGGAGTGATGAACAGACAGGCTCTATTTTCTCAGCCTCATCTTCTTCATATTACTGACCTTCTCTCCGCTTGTCTTGCCTCATTTTCCACCAATAAAGTCAATTGTTTACCCTTGCCTATAATTCAGTTCACCTCTATTAAATTTGTTCCAGGATTTTCCTGTATTTTGCATTATTGGCCAGATGCACCCGTCCGTCCTATACCCTCCCTCTTTACTCTGAGATAAACAGCCACTTTCACTCTTTCATCTTCATTAACCGTGTGTCCACCCCTCTTTTATATCCCTGTCTCACCCTTTGACCGATCCATCCATCCAGCCACATGCCCGCACACAAACACACTCACGTGCACTTACTTGTGTGTGTCACAGGGCATTTCCATGACAACGTCAACATGAAAACCACCCCTCCTTTCGTGTGGTTCCGCTCATTTGCATTTCATTTGCATGTTTCCTGAGCGACTGGCAGCATTTGACTTTGACAATGGCGGGGGAAACTGGCATGACCCTGTCCGTTTCTCTCTATCTGTCTCCTTGTGTGTGTGTGTGTGTGTTTCTCCTCAGCATCCTTTTCATCTAACCTCTCAACTCAATCTCCTCTCATCACTGTTTTTCCATTTTTTTTCTCCTTCTGTTCATTCCCACAATAGTGCCAGTCAGTATGCCTTTCCATTTTCCTCTGTGCACGTCCTTCTTCAGCTGCTGTTTTGGAAATAAATCTCTTTCACTTTGTCAAATTGCACTTTTACCTCCTCCTTCACTGTTTCTCTCATTTGTAAACATTTTTTTTCTTCCACTGTTTTCCATCTCTCACTATTTCTTACACCCCTCTGAAAGAAGCCGCAACTGTAAGTCTTTCATTCCCTCTCTGAATAAGAGTCACACTTGCAGCCTATTCGCGATTGGACAAAGTGCTTTCCATCCATTTCCTTTGCAGACAAACACAGCTGCTGCCGAACACGCATGCACCCACGTCGCTATTGACAGTGCATAACATTAAACAACACACACACACACACACATTTATTGAGTATCAAGAGAGACATCCAAGACAAACAAACACACATTGCAGTATTAGTAGCAGCAGGCATAGAAACATGCACATATGCACAAACAATTTACAGCTATTTACACTCCTGCACACACCATTCAGAAAGACGTCCCCAAGTAGCTGTGAAATTAAACTTCTTTTTTTTCAGATCCGACATATTTAAAAGACTTTTGATTGGTTAACCAGACACAAAAGTGCCTGCCTTTTTTCCCTCTTATTTGTTTTTTGTTTTTTTTCCATCACAAGGATTTCCAATTAAACAAATTCTCTATAACAGAGATTAGCATCACTAATTTGCTTTCTCCACTCCGCAACAAATTACATGCCAGCATCAACAATATGGCAAAGTCACCTCCCATTCCCCATGTTCTGCTGTAGAAATGGCAAAGTTAAAACGACACGAAAGTAGGACAGGACATGGCTGTCGTATGACTCTCTGTGTGTTCAAATCCTCTGCTGTGGACAATTTAAAAGCTGTGCTCAGGATTCCTGCTGTAATTGGCTGTGCTGAAGCCTGTTGAGCTAGAACTGCTCACAGGCTTCATTACTGGCAATGCTGCATGTAACATGTCAACAGGCAAAAAATTAGATGTCATCACCGCTCACTACACTGTGTATTTCTGTCCATATTGTACGAGTGCTGTCTTTGTGAGTGCCAAATGTGTGTGTGTGTGTGTGTGTGTGCGCACACTTGAAAGACAGAACATTACCTATTAGTATGAGTCACCAAATTAATGTGTGTGAGCAAGGAAGTATGTGCATGTATATGTGTGTGTGGGAAGAAGGAGGAAGCATTGATTAACGTCTCACTGTGTGTATGTGCGTACTTGTCTGCATTTGTGTGTTTTCGAGAGACAGAGAGAGGGACATTGTGTACGTCAAAGGAAAAAAAAGAAAAAGAGAGACTGCTCTCTGGCTCTCAAATGACATTTTAAAAGCCAGCCAGTGGAGGACAGAGAAAGTTTTATGAAAACAGACTAACTGTCCAGCTGAGATGACAGACAGAGAGACAGCGAGAGACAGACAGACTGACACTGAGACGGGGGCGAGAGTATTCAAAGAGAGAGACAGAGAGGGAGAAAACACAGCAGGAGGGAAAAGTATTCAGAGAACGAGAGAGAGAGAACAGTATTCAGAGAGTCGAGGGGGGAGAGGAAGGGCCTGTGCAGTTTCATTGATTTGAACCAGTAGGAGGGGAGAGAGTGGGTACAGGGGAAGGTTCGGAGACAGAGCGGCTACTGTAGGAAAATGGCTTTATAATACAGTTAAAGAGCAGTACAGAAGACACAGAGTCTGACACACAGACGGGTAAAAAGGGACAGCATAGAAGTCCAGCTCAACAGATGGAGAGCATTTTAAATTTAAGTTGCGTATATGAACTAAAATTTTGTGATACACATTCACGTTAACAGCTGAAAACGTCTCCAAGCGACAACTAACTCTAAATTAGTCCTAAAACTTGATACCTCCTACTCAGGATGTGTAATTAACATGTCATAGTTGCTACAACATGTCAATAATAACTGGCATAAACTCAGAATTCCCCCACAAGGATCAATAAACCCTCATCCTCCTCAATAAAAAGTCAGCGAATCTACCTGAAGCTTCAAAACAACGAGAACACAGCTGGGACAAATATAGCCGTACACGATAGATTTGCATGATTTGTAAAGGTGTGCTCGGTTGTTTATTTGATCTAAATTGAGACGTATTGGTGGTGTGATTTGCACTTGCGCTTTAGCAACGGAGAAGGACTACATCATGCCAGTAAAGCGTCTCCAATTGATTTTAACTGAGGTGAGACAGACGGAGAGAGAGAGAGAGGTGGGTTAGAGAGAGAAAAGAGAAGTCAGAGAGTAATAAACATCATGTTGATTAAAGGAGAAGGCTGGCGGTATTCTATATCTTTCTTATTCTCAAACAAATTCCATGAAAACATTAAAAATCAACAATAAATTGAATAAACGAGTATTGCCTGTGCAGCCAAACAAAACCACATTCAAAAGATACAGCATGATGTCCTACAGATGACGAGAACAAAAGAAGAGAAGAATATAGCTTTATATATTTGTACAATTTGTAAAGTTTGATTACTTGTTTATCTAAATTGAGATGTATTGGTGATGTGATTTGCACTTGTACTTTGGCAATGAGAGAAGGATTTGATCGTGTCAATAAAGCATCGTGGATCGATTTGAGCTGAGTGGAGTGGGAATAGGTGAAATCAAAAGAGAGAGAAAAAAGTGAGGAAAAAAAATCGTGTGATATACATAATGATGATTAACTTGATAATTGATTTACATTAATTGTTTCATTTGTGCCGTTGCTTTCGGCGATATTGTCGAAATATCCTTGCGAGTAAAGATAGTTCAATTGAGGAGTGTGTACACATAGTATGCGACTAACAATGCACACCGTGTCTAATTACATATAATACAGATCATGAGCAAGGTAATCAGACATCAAACGGAAAGGCAGGGCTATGAAAAAAAGTGGAGGTCAGATAGCTAAGTGGAGAGAAAAGCAGAGAGAAATAGAGACAGTGAGATGAACAGATGAGCTCAGAGCACCAAGGAGTAAACAAGCCCAAGCTGCACTCTGTCGTGACCTGCGGTGACCCCATGACAATGTGACTAATGGCCTTGAAACATATAAGAACCAGGAGAGCAACTGCTGATGGAAGCACACAACGGCTCACCAGAACAGCTCCAAAAGTAAACACAACGAGAGTTACTGGGAGAATTCGGAGTGAGAGGTAGAGAAGATAAAAGTACCGCATGGCTAGGAGTTAGATGTGTCTACTCCTGTCACACTGCAGGGGAAAAATGAGAAGAAACATCTCTTTAACCCCCGATTAGCGGAGTTTAAAGGTATTAAATGCATCATTTGAACAAGGAAGAAACAAAGAAACAAAGACAAGCCTGCGAGCAGCTTCTAAAATCGTTTTTACCTCTGCATCACCCGGTCTGATTTAGCAAAAAAAATCTGTTGCGTTTCTTTACTGCAAAATGGGGAACATGCTTTACAGCACAAAGAAGCGTCTGTTCTTCTAATGCAAACGAGATGAAGCTTTCGGTGTTTGGCACTGTGGCAGATGGTGGATCGTACTGTAGTGCTGTACTATAAAACACATAATCCACTTGTATTTTGTTAAATCCTTGTGTCATAATCTTCGACAATCACGTAGTACTCTTTGTCATTGTTGCAAAGTTGGAGAAACAGGGAGGAAGACAAAGGAAGACGTGACAACATCAATTAAGATTTTTTTAATTCTGCTTGTCTGTTATTACTACGTCACAACTGAACAGAACTAAACTAAAGTGAAGTGAATAGAATCTGTGTCGGGCGGTAACACATTATTGAGTAACAGGTTACAGTAATGTGATTATTTTTTCCTGTACAGGCATTGTAAAGGAATACAATCTGAAATTCAGTAATCACGGTCAGCTTGTTCGGTATCTTTCCAGAGGAGAACATCTGGATAACTGCATGAAGTCCAAACTGTTCTCTATCTACTTGTTCAACCACAATGTCTCATTTCCACACATTTCTATTTCTCCTGGAGCGTGGACGAGAAACAAAAGGAATATAACGAGTAATTTAACTTAGTTTGCTGCTGAGCAATTAAAAGTAATGTAATTGCTCTTTCAATGATAAGTAATAAGTGGTACTGTACTGTACATCCCAACACTGAATAGAACAGAACAGAAGAGATGCAACAGACAAAACTGGACGAGGAAGATGTATGTTTGGGGCAAGAGTGAGTCAGGATTAAATCCCCCCCCTCTCCCTCTGAGGGGGCCTATTTTTCATCATCTCCATCTTTTCTCTCAATGAATTTCATTCCTCCTGCTGTCTTGCCCCCTATCTTTCAATCTCTGCATCATTTTGCCACCGGGCTTTCTTGCATCTCTCTTTCTTGTTTGTCTAACTTTGTCAGTGTATGTCTTTCTGCCTCTCTTCCTGTCTCACTGAATCTCCTTAAACATCAAATCCTTTTCAGTCTTTACACAGCTTTTCTTTTTCTCCCTCTCTGCGTGTTGTCTTTGCCCGTCTTTGTCACGATGCTCCGCTCTCAGTCTCTCCGTCACTCAAATTATACAGTATTGTCAGTGTCAGTTAGGGATGTCTCGCTCGCCGCCCCCGCTTAAAAACACACCATTATCTAAGCACGCGTAAATTGATGCGCACTCACACGTACACAAAGGTCACGTCTCGCAAAACATGTTGTTTCAATCGCCATCAGTAGTGATCTGTCTCACTATCAAAGACAAATGCGTGCATAGGTGCAGGTTTCGATATGGTACGTGTCAAAACATGCTTTTTCAGCATGTTCAAGTTGGCGGCAGAGCTCCTCCCACTCAACAACTTTCTCTTTCTGTGTGTTTCTTTCACTCTTTCGCCGTTTCTCTCTCCCCCTCTAGGCCTCCCTCCTCTCTCTTTTCCTTTGTCATCCCCCTTTACTCCTGGGAGGCAATTACTGTTTTCCCCTGGACTCAAACTAATTAGCTTAAAAACTCCCACAAATAAATAAAGCATTCTGTGAATGTGTGTGTGTCTGTGTGTGTGTGTATGGTTTATGAATGTATGTGCTTGTGCTTGCGTGTAAGTGAGTGGAAAATAAAGTTGAATATATAAATACTAATATGGCACAGATTTAGGCGAGGCTAAAGCCTGTTAGAGTGTGCCTCCTCAAAAATGACATGAAAGTGGCGCATATGCACACACACACACACACGGCACACTCGTGGCAGCTCAATATCGATCAAAAGTGTGCACACTAAAAACCATGCACATCTCTGACAGCTTAATTTTGATCAAACATGAAATGTGTATACACAGACACACACACAGAGTAACCAAATTTGGTATCTGACAGCTCATTTTGCTCCAGTTGCAGGGCTGGTGAAATACAAAGTCAGTCATGGCAGGCAGCTGCGTCGCGGAGACATCTCTACGTGTCATTTTTAATGATTCATTGATATAAACGCTCTTCATTTCAATCTACACACGAACAAAAATAATAAAATAAAGTGATATACAATTCCGATTGCAAACACCTAAATCTCACGTTGCACTTTGGTCCCTCAGACAACAAGGCTAACATACAACCCAGGGTTTCTTCCATACAAGCCAGTAAATCGAATGCATATAAGTAGGAAAAAAATCACAAACAAAACTGCAATAAAAAAAAGGTGAATTTGCGACCTAACATACAGCAGTGAGGGAAACAAGATTTCCGGGGTTATATTTCTCTTGCAGTTTTTTGCAGCATTCAGCCCACGCATAACAAGAACGCATATCATACACACATTTACAACACACACACACACACACACACAGTAACGCATGCAAGAATAAGCACACCTATTTCTTGGAGCTCTAAAAGATGCGCTTACACACAGACAAGCACATACACACAGGGAGGCACACAAATAATTCTTGATTCATTGATTCCTCCAGGGGAACACGGGGTTACTCTTAGTAATAGCACTGTCTCTCTGTAGCCAAAATGAACATCAACACGCAAAAACATGTGGCAACCTGGTGGTGGGGGGAGCGTGTCCCATTTTTTAATAACAAAAAAAGCTCTGGGGAGCTGTGTGTGTTGATAGCTAAATGACACTTACAGGTTGATGTGTTGTGGATGTGGCAGGAAAAAAATAACAGGCTGCCAGGCACAAGGGGAGGAAGGCCAGGCCTACATAGGGAATTCATGCAGCAATGAGGAGCTGATTAAAGTGCCTGGCAGAAAAACTGGCAGAGCTGCAACTAGACACAGTAGATCAGGGTTAGCCAGGGAGTCTCAGTTCACACAGTAACAATACTAATCCCTGCAGGCACAAATATTGTGTCTTAACAGCCTGTGCTTCCACCGAGGGTCTAAAATAACATTTTAACTTCAACCGTTCTCGAGCTATTTGCATGATTAACCCATTTTAAAATGTGGAAGAGGCTTGTAACTACCTGGCTGTCCTCATCAAAGGCTCAACACTCAGCTGAAAAAAAAACTCCAATACAACTTCCACACCCGAGGCGATTCCTGCTCAACCTGCAAATTGCATTTACAGGTAAACCATTATAAGCATGTGAGAATGCAAAGCTATGACTTCATCTACAGGTAGCACAATGCAGGTATACAAATTCAATGGCACGTGAAAGAAAATAAAGTGGCTTTAATTTGTTTCAATGCCCTAAGGGTGTAAGTATTTTTAGTAGTAAGTCTATTGTGTGTTACACTATAGTTAAAGCAGCACTAAATGCAAAATGATACATACATACATACATAATCTACTTCCACACAGAAGGTGGCACATCTATTTTTAACCGAATTGGAAATGCCCAGGTTTGCCATTCACTGTACTGTAAATATCAGCCTGTCCTATAGCTGTTTGCGGAGTTAGACTGCCTCCATTGAATTAATGACAACCTCCACTAACGTCAGAGGAAATTAATACACTTTTATATCAGACATTGTCTAGAAACTAAATTGATCACAGAAAACGATGTGCCATCAGGATCTGCCAGACTCAGCCCACCAGATGACAGTGATTGATCAGGCTTTGACATAATACATGAGCTTTCATGTAATCATTAAGAGCTTTCACGTAATTATTAAAAGCAGCACATCACACAAACAGAAAACCGGATTTTTCCCCAGCCGGACAACCTTAGAGGTAAATAGCTCAATCAATCTCAATCATGAGGGGATTTGTGACAAATAACTCACCATGCATTTGAAATTATATAGAAGTCATGCTGGCCAAACAACAGACTGAAGTTAGTATGGAGTTTAAAGATCCCCTCCAGACACGTATTAAGACATATTAAAATACTCTGCTTGGAACAATAATGAGTGTCCACAAAAAAGACCCAAAAAAACCCCACATTAAAATCCTTAAAATTGCATCTACTCCCTCTCCCACATTAAAGAAATCCAGAAATTCAGAAAAATTTAAATATGCAAATATATTTCATTTCAAAAGTTTAACTAGTGGACACAAGGTGTCTCCTATTTCACTATAAAGTCCATTCTCAGTGTATGTGCACTAGAGGCTTCAAGTTTCATCACACTAGTGTAAGTTGAATATTGGACCAGGATTGGTTTCCAAACTAGTTGTGATGTCAGAAATCACACTCATAGGCCCAACCCTTAAAATCGGATTTCCAATGAGCGGAGAAACTTTCCACTTTCAACAGATGAATGTGAAAACAGCTTTCCAGTATCAAACTCTGCACATACATAATTCTACAGTGAAGCTCAAACAGCAGGAACAAGATGAAACATTTTTTTGAGTGCATGGAGAGGGACTTTAAAGATACCTTGTGATGTTTTTTGACCACTAGCGACACTGTAGAGCAATGTTTTGATGAGTGGGTTTAACATTTGTGCTTATCCCCTCTGAAAATTAGTTTTCTGGAGAAATACATGCTAGAGAAATGCAGAGTGCATACTTTTTTTGACTGCAATAGCGCTGTAAGCCTGTGAGGATTCTGTAGCCCATATAAACAGATACACATCTCACTACGCTGCACTGAGAGCAAATGTATTTAAATATTGTGAAAACTTTCTAGCGCAATAGGTCCCACAGCTACTCCATCATGTTAGGTATTCAGTGTATGTGTCTATTTGTTTCAGTTTATATGTTTGCGTTGAGCAGCACAAGGCTCAATAAAAGGCTTACACAGTATATACTATACTGTGTTGGGCATTGCAGCAGAAAACATAAGATTTATTGGTGCTGCCTATTTTTTTCCAATTTGCTTATTTTACTTGAAAAGGGACTTTGTACATTAATCAACACTCAAATAGATGTAAATGTACCCAAGTTAGCCAAAAGGCTAGTTTCCCTTTGCATGATGTTGTTAGCATTCTTTAATAAAAAATAATGTTGTGTCAATGAACCATTTCTTAACATTGCACTTAAATGAATAGTAGGATGGGGTATTTCTAATTGATTGTGGTACTAAATTCCATTGATGTGATGCTCTGAAGGAAAAGACTGCCTGGCTAAATGTAGTTTTTTCTGAGTGGGATTGTGCAGTCCCCCCCTAGCTGCACCTCTATAGCAAAGGAAAGGAAATGTGTACATATGCACGTATGTGTGTATAATGCAATGTGTATGTATTGTGTTTGCGAAAAAGAGAAGAGTAGTGACTTTGCTCAGTAGTGACAATGTGTATTACTCACATCTGATTACAAGAGAGAGGACGAGGTGCGAGTTGGAGAGATGGAGCGGGTGAAGTGAAGCGGGAAAAAGGGAATACAATGAAAGTATGAAGAGGAAAATGCAGTTATGTGTGTGTGTGTGTGTCTGTGTGTGTGTGTGTGTTTGTGTGTGTGTGTGTGTGTGTGGGTGTGTGTGAGACTTCCACTGTCTCAGCTACAGGTAGTATATCATTAGAGACAGAAAGAGAGATCTTTACTTACTCTTGTATTGTGACATACACATTCACACACACCCTCTACCTATTCTTTTTATCTTCACCTCTGTCTATGTACACACACACACACACACACACACACACACACACACACACACACACACATATGATAAGAAAGCTGTTAGTCCAAGCTGGCTTTATCCCAAGGTGGAGGTACTCTTTCCAGCAAGCACCACCGGAATTAGTCACATATCTGCCATTATGGGTTTTTAATCTCTGTCAACATCATCATTATATTTAATGACGTTACTATCGCACCTTGAAAAATGTGTTTAATACAGCCATGCACACACACACACACACACACATACATGCGCGCACACAAACCCACATACATACACAGTACCCCTTTACCCCCTTTCCATTCTGTCACTCTCTCAGCTCAACCCCCGCCCCCACCGTATACATCTCCATGGAGACTGCCGCCTGGCAACAGCTGGAGGAGAGCCAGTTGCCGCGGTGACACTAACGCCCAACGTCCCCCACAGTAAGGAGCAGTGATGTCACTGAGTGGCCA
This sequence comes from Thunnus thynnus, assembly GCF_963924715.1. Lineage (NCBI taxonomy): Eukaryota > Metazoa > Chordata > Actinopteri > Scombriformes > Scombridae > Thunnus > Thunnus thynnus. The sequence goes on along the minus strand of NC_089526.1, from coordinate 12,153,663 downwards.
GGATGGGCAGACTATTATGGGCTGGCCAGATGATGACTGTTGTGAGAGTAAAACGCTCGTCTTCTCCTTTATCGCTGCCATTTATCAGCCATCTCTCCTCTTCAGTGACAGAGTCTCTCTGTTGTTCATCTTCATTAGAGGTGTTTCTGTGCTGTCTTTGTTCATCTCTCTCTTTCTCTCTCTCTCTCTCTCCACTTCTCATTCTGTCTCTCTCACTCTCTTTAATTTGTCTTTCTGTCCTGTTGTCTCTCTCTACTTTTTCCACTCTTTCGCCTCTCTCCTCCTCTTTACTTCTTTCATCTATTTAGTTCAACTCAAGAGGCTTTAATTGCCTGTTAATGTTCTTAACGTTAATGTTAATGTCCTACATAAAAATGCAAAACACATTGCCTATATGCATCTCCATTTAGATTAAAACACACACATCTCATATTATAAAATCACCATTATGCTAACACATGCAAGCGTAAGAGAGTTTACTTAACTACTTCTCAACAGGCTTGCAAGGAATTTGATACTGTATAGACTGTGTTATAGATTGCATATGAAGAGATATACATCATTATACCACAACTATTTAAATGAGGATGAGTTTGAGTAGCAAACATCTGTGTATTTGTGCCAGTGGGGGAAGAATTATTCAATATAAATATTACATTACAGGTAAAAGCCTTGTCCCAAAAGTATTATCAGCATAACTTGCTTAAGCATCAAAAGCATAAGTACTATTTTTACGGAAAGACTGCTTTCACAGACTTAAATATATTTCTTTTTTTTTGGAATATTTGTATTGACTGATCAAGTAACTCAAATTTGTACTTTTGCATAATACTTGATTACCTCGCTCAGTCTTTCTCCTTGCTCAGCCTTGCAGATTTTTTGTGTTCAAAACACAAGCTTCCCTTGGCAGCTTCTTGGATCTGTGTGTGTTTCTCTTTTATGTGAAAAGTTGTCCTTAGTCAGTCTATTTATTCTTCAGTTCTGCATTTTTCATAGATGTTCAATGGCCAAGATCAACATGTAACAGAACTTCACTCTACTGGTGCTTACTCAAGTTTTTCAACCTGAGTAAGAAACATGACATGCAGCCAGCTTCAAACATTACCCCTAACACCTTGCATTTCTGATCAATTATGTGACCTCCGAATACCTCTCTTGTAGGCTGCACCTGTAGAGGACTTTCATCATATCGGCTGCCAAACTTTTTCACTACAACATTGTTATCCTTTCTTAAAAAGGAAGTCTACAGCACTAATCATTTTCTGGGGCTACTGTTTCACCTGCTTCTGAAGCAGTAAGGGGTATCATAAAATGCACCTGCTCTTGTTTGCTTCCTCCTACTCTGAATTCACCTATTCACTTGTCAAGACCAGCACTACCACTCATTTCTCTCATGCTGTTGGACAGCTATTCTACACTCTACCTCAATGTTCCCATCAGAGCCTGCACTTTATCATGTCATCCACTCCTCCTCTCCTCATCTCCCTCCATCCATTCATCCTCTGCACATCCCTTGCTCCAATCAAAACTGAGCCACCAGCCAAGCCACATTTTATTCCATACACGTGCACATAAACACACACACACACACACATTCACAGGTGCAGAGAGATAAATCTCATCTTTCAGAGCTAAACATTGAAGATAATGACAGAGCCACTTTATGTGTCTTTGAGTGTACAGTACATACACACTCACAGACACACACGGCAATTCATTTCTCAAGCCTTAACCTTATTATGACCCTTCACTGTTGCATCCCTCACACTTAGCTTAACCTAAAATGATCCTAATCTCAATAAAAGGTTCTCACAAGGATATTAATACAGCACACATGCACCTGTGTGGGAAATGACACATACTACATGTATAATCAAGTTAGAATATCTTTATTGCACATGTTCGAATACCATTACTGCACACGCAATCATGTTTTATTTCCATTATATTTGATCACTCTGAATCTTGCCATGTAACCTTTAACTGAGAGACCTTTAGCCTGTTTACATACTAAGGCGCTATCAATATAACAGAAGGGTTCCTGGAATGTGTATCTTTGTCTTTAAGAGTATGAGGAGAGAGTTTGCTAACTGTTAACTGTTTAGAGAGGCCAAAGCTAAAATGGTGCGTCAGAGGGTTGCGAGATTGCCACAGTACTTTAGATGGGAACAAAACCAGATAAGGATGTTTACTGGAAGAAGCAGATTTGACAAGAGGGAAGAGTTCCGAGGTAAAAGGTGTGAACAGTTTTTCATCTGTGCGCATGCTACAAACTAACTTTGTGCTGTGTACCATGCTCTGAGCATTAATAAAGTGTGACAATACTGTAAGAGATTTTTGTCTCGTTCCTCTGTCAGAGTGGAATTGCAAAATTGCCACGACACACCACACAAACATACAGAGACAGTTCTTTTTGTTGTGGTTGGCCAATGACCCCTGGAGAAAATGAGAACAGGGAAGGCAAGGAGACAAAGAAGTAAAGCCTGAGAAGGTAAACAGGCGTGTGATGAGGGAGGCAACACAGCAAGACAGAACGGTCCTGCTTCAGTTAGCGCGCTAACGTGATCTGAAATGCTCTGTGCTCAAAACAGACTTAATTAATAGGGTGGCGCAGTGCCTATAGCTAAGCTAATGCTAAAAGTAATGAAGAAATGAACACAGAGGCTAATGCCAGATGAAGTTCTCCACACGGCAGTATCTAGTTACTGGGGTGGAAGGGATCGGTGTTTAATGGCTTGTGAATTAAGTAATTTTCTCTCGAGTAACTAATGTCCCTTTGTTGGTGCAGCAGTGTAGAGGCGGGGAAACACATAAAAACACATACTGTAGGTACACGGTAAGATATGCACACTATATATATGCAAAAACACACTCAGACAACTCTGTTAGAACTAAGCAAACTGTTTCTAAGCATTAAAGTTAAAATAAAATGAAGGGATTTAGAATTTTTCCAGCAAAATTATTCTGATTTAGTATTCCTGGCAGCATGGAGAAGTCTTTGAAACACCATCATGCAGGCAGACAGAATTTACAGAAAATATAACTGAACAAGTAAATGAATAAATAAAGCCTTATGTCCTTGTCCATAAATGTGTGCAATTGTGAAAATGTGTGTGGAAATATACTGTATGTGAGTAAACAGACATGCTGGTATCCGAGAGCTCAGAAGCACCGAGTGGATATAACCTCAACACGTGATATGCAAGATGAGTAGATGGTATGTGTGTATTCGTGTGTATATTTGTGTGATTGGTTACTTGTAGTGAGGCTGATTTCTGCCCCGCCTGTGAGCCTTCACTGGGATTAAATGCTGACTTTGACTCGTTGGCCTTCCCTGACACTTCCCTCATCCCATTTTCTCACTCAGTCTACCCCCCTCCCATCTAATCCGTCCTTCTTTCTCTCTGCCACGGGTCTTGTTTTCTCTTCCACTCCATTTGTTTTCTGTCCCTTTCGGTCTGTCCTCCTGTTCGTCTATCCTCTTTTTCTCTCTCTCACTCTTTCTTCCCTCTTCTGGCTGTGTTATGAATGCAAATAGCCTGACACAAATTAACAGAGAGGACCCCCTCACCGCCACACACACACACACACACACACACACACACACACACCGACACACACCATATTTGCTTTCTCTAGGCTGCTCTGCTCCTAATGGGATAGTTGGACGATTGATTGCTTCCCATCACCAACATTGGTTATATGTAGATAAGGGCGCACACAATCAGGTGCAAATACACACAAAGGCACACAAACAAGTATCCCACTGGCACATATTTGACACATTTGTCATAAGCATAACACACAAACAGAGCAATCATACTGGCTTATATTTTCCTTTTTTTTTTTTTTCTACTACTACTCTTTATTTGTCAGACTACACTCACACTAAGCCGGATGAATGTGAAAACAATGTGGGTCCACATCAGGCTGCGTTCTGACTGATATTAGCCCTGCATGAAAAAGTGTAGCCCTCTAATTTATTTAAACAGAGCCTATCTGATGTCACAGTGAGGGCACCAACTCGGAGGGCTTCGGCAAAACAATGCAGGGTTATTCTGAAAAAAAGTTGAACCTGGCACAACTTTTGCCGCAATGCGACATCATCCGGTAAGGTGCTGCGTTGGCCAGTCGTATACCTTGTGATCGTTGTGACGGAAGATGAAATAGTTGCCACCATGATGCATTTCCAGAGTTGTGAAATCCTGTCTGTAATTATTATGTTGTGCAGTGTTTTGGTGTCTGAAAAGTCTCTCATTGCATTTATAATTGTATTTCATTGTCTCATCAGTACCTTAAACAACGTGCCCCCATCGACGCAGCCCCCTGTGTTGTTTAAATACACGGCTAAATGTCTTCCTCCTCTTTCAGTGGGCAAAACAAGACAAGCCAACTGTGCATCACAGCTAACATGTGGTACGGCGGTTACTGTGCTGAATCTCAGCTGCTTCATTCTGTCGCCTCCTGCTCTCTACGGTCACATATACTGCATTTCAGCGCAGTCAAACCTACAATTTAGCTTTTGTCATTTGCACAGCTTTCTATTTCTTCTGTCGAACAAATGAGTGTGACAAAGTATAGTGATTTGATCGAGGCTCAAGAATGCAGCTCATCCTCTGCTGGACTGAGATGTCAATCAGATCACTATTTAATAATGGAGAAGTTGTTGACACATAAACATAAAGAGATAGTGATCACAAAAATAGTTAAAGGCGACAGAGAGGCTTTTGTTATTGTTTTTTTTTTTGCCATACACACTAAAACGTGAGGCCACCACCAAAACTGAGCATTTTTGAAAAGCTCAGTTTTTGGGTGTGAAAACTGGCAGTTTAGGGTGTAAATAAAGCCAGAAAGATTTTCGCTGGCTTACTACCGTATGGATGTAATTTAGCTGTATTTCACTGGCCCGAAGGAGAGAGCAAGGCCGAGGGACTGAGAGACCAGGGCCAGCTCATCCATCCACTGTGGTCAAACACAGCAACACAGATAGTTGACACACACACACACACACACATACACACACAGATATACAGCAGCACATCCAGGCATGGTATTCAAGCCTAATTAACAGTTGACACTTCATTGGCGATACATGGGTAAGCTTAGCAGCCCTGGTGTACAGTATGTGTGTGTGTGTGTGTGTGTGTGTCTGTCTGTGTGGGTGAGAGAGAGAGAGAGAGAGAGACTGTTAGAAAGAGAGAGAGAGGCTGTGTGTGTATGTGTGTGTGTGCGTGCAGTTAATCTTTTAGCCTGTTAATGTTTGAGTTGTATGAATACACATGGGAGAGCCAGCCTGTGTGTAGGCAAGGCTTGAAGAGCTCATTACTGCATTTGTGTGAATCCAACTATCTCTAAAAAGGATGTTTGACTCCTGTCTGGCTGGGATTTCTGTGTGTGCGTGTGTGTGTGTGTGTGTGCATGTACCATTATTAATTATCAACTGATGAATTTGTGTGCCCTCATTTGAGCCTCTGTCTCTCTTCAGGTGTGCATGCGTGTTCTATAATTAATGAACTGATCTTTTTTTTTTTTTGTATATGACTTTACCTTTTCAGGGACTTTGTTTCACTATGTGTGTATGTGTGTAAACCATATCCCTGTACGTGTAGCTCTCAGTAGTGTTCGTTGTCATGCTGATCAGTGCTGGGTTAAATTTAAAGCACACACACATCAACGCACGCACACACACACACACACACACACACACTGTCTGCCCGAAAACAATTCTCTAATTCAAGCTCTGCTCCCACAACTGCGTCGCTGTCTCTCTTTCTCCTCCTGTTCTCATCCGTTCTCCGTCTCCTCTCCCACTCCACCCTCCTTCGCTCCGCTCTCTGACGGCCCTGACAGGAAGACTGACGGATGCACAATGACAGACAACCCCCTCTGCACATTTCAAAGGCCACACACAGACAGACACAAACACATACAGACAGTCTCGTACAGAGATGAAACGCATATAGTACTGTATGCATGAACACAAATGCAGATAGAGACGTGCAAATATAATTCACACACTGTGAAAACACAAGATCCAATATACAGTACAGTTAAACAGGCACAAAGAGGTAAATAAATAAATTGACACACAAATATAAACTCCCACACATACATATATACATACCAGGTGGCCTGTCTGGAGATACAGAGTGAATCCTGGTGGATTGCCCAGTGTGTGGGCTGATTGGAGCGTCAGAATGTAACAGCTTTATAAACTGACCAACATGACTCGCTAAGATGAACCAACTGCTGACCGTCTGTGTAGTTTCACCAGCCCTCTCCTTATGTCCATAACACTTCCAAATATGATGCAGAACAGCTCAAAAACACCAAAAAGTGACTAAAAATTAATTGAATCAACACAGCTCTGACACAGTCTCAATAAAAATCGAACACTATAGGCTTAAAAATGCAGTATTTACTACTCGGTGGTTGCACTGAATTGCTTATTTTCAATATTTCCGTGACTTTTATTGAGTTGTACACCTGAATTTTCAACACCACAGCAATCTGCAGTGTATAATATTGCTGTATGTATCACTATTTGCCAGCTGTCACTCAAACCGTCGCAGCAGGAGCCTTGTTGTTTCAGTTTTGCTTTGTGTATTTGCTGCTGTAAGCTATTGTTACTGTCGGTACAAATTCAACACAACACAATAAATCAATTTTAATGTGAAGGCAGTGGAAGGTCTTTACCGTTGGAGCCACCTTTGGAACTGCTGACAATGCCAGACATTTGGTAACCTTACCAAAAAGATAGCTTCATGAAGTCTATCTAAAAAAAGATCGAGACGAAAAGTCTGAAAGGTTTCAAGGACATATTTTTGTTACATATCCAAAGCACAATAACCTTTATGAAACGGAGCACAAAAAACATATTTTTCATGAGGCATGCACTGTTTGCTTGCCTTTAGTTCCTTTAGTTTCTTACAGTATATGTAAACTTCAAACTTCCAACATGTAATGAATATGAGCCTTTCTGTATCTGTCCTGTTGACAGAGCAGGGCAGAAAGGGCAGTGTGGCTGCAGTAAAAGCTCTGATTACAGCTGCTCACAAAGGCTTGATGCTGTTTGTAAGCTCCGTATCTGTACACAATACCGGTAATCTTACAGGAGGAACATTGATTAGACAAGTTGGACATGGTTGCCCTCGGCTCAGTAAAAATGTATCTGGTTTTGATGCTCCACAATGCCTGACAAAAATGTAGCAGAAACACGATTTTACAAATGTTCATGTGGCTGTGTCCATTCCCTGTATATATACCCACTCTCCTATTACCACACCATAACAAAAAAAAAAAGAGAAAAAGAAATCCAGCCAGGGACAGTGAGTATTAAGTTACTCCCTTATGGAATAGCCTGGCACAGTTTTGTTTTAACTATGTTGATGATAAAATGCCAAGAGGTTCATGAATTGTAGCCTTAGCATACATTGAGAGAGATAACTACAGGTTTGACAAAGCTTTAACTAAAATGAGGTACTGTTTGTATGAGAGGACGGGGCGAAAATTAAACTGATCAAAATGTTTTATGTGCACAGTGAGTTGGCAGCCAGAAGATAAGAAATGATGACGCTGATGATGCTTTAACTGATATCACTGGGCCATAACTGAGACATATGGCATAAAATGCAATGCATAACTTTATTAGTGCTGTGTTGATAAAAGAATTTGCCGGTCTGTGTGGAGTTAAGTATTGGATTGTAAGCGCAGAATAGCAATACCTGGCCACCAAACCTAATAAATGCAGTGAGCTTCTAAAGTCATTATTGGTCCATGTCGTATTATGTAAGAATCTCATTTACTGTTGTACTTGAGTCTGCCAGTAGTTATTGAGTAGCAAAGTAATTGATGAGGCAGTGCCGGGAGGATCCTTGAGGACATTGACAGCTACAGTTGTGCCCCGTGTTAAGCAGTATGCAAATTGCAAAGACATACATTTTGGTACCACTGCTACAGGTACTATTACTGGCTCTGTGATTTCTTTTTTTTTATTGAACAGACTAAAAGTGTAGAACAAAAAGGGGGGAGCAACATTAAAGGAAAAAGGGGCTAGGAAGTCATTTTAAAAATTCTATAACTACTCATGTGGAATCATCACAAAACACAATGTAATTCTCAAACGATTAGCACTAAGTAATCTAATCACACTGAGAGTTGTTTAGTTCAGGCTTACATACACTGAGTACGAGTTCTCTTCAAATTCGTCACAGAAAGTGGATAATAAATGGTACACGTGCCTTTTTCATTTGAGACTATCTTAACTTTGAGGTACAGGCAAATTGGTTTAGTCTACATAATGAGTACATTATGTGCCCACATGCTTACACTATCCACGCTGAGCTTCTCACTGTGTGACTACAATGAGTTGTGTCAATGAGGTACTCGATGCTGCCTCCCCTCAGAGCATCACAACGGTAGCACAGTCACTTATTCTCGCCAGGACACACACATGCAAGAAGTACATGCAAGCACATGCACACAGGGGGCCCACAAACTCATCACAATAGCATATAACTCACTGCCTAAGCCTCTCTCACACACAGTGCTGAACCCACCTATATCCTGATTTTCCCATCTAGATAGAGTAACGCTACAGTAGCCTCCAATTCCATTTTCTGCACTGACTCTCGCCCAACCCCTCCCTTCCTCACTGTTCCCATCTCTCACTCATTTCCACTTTTGTTCCCTTTCCCTCTCTACATTTCTTACATGTCTCTGTATTCCCTCTGTCTCCTCCTGTCTCTCAGGCCACCTCTTATTTTCTTTTTCACTCCCAAGCCCAGTCTGTTAACAGCTCCCTTGTTGCATTTACTCCGTATCTCGCTTTCTCTTTCTCTTTCTGTACAGTCCAGTGGGGCTGCTGACAGTAAACACAGTACAGTGGGTTGCAATTAATCTTTCAAATAACTCTCTTTCACTGCAGACAGTGGACACATACAGAGATGGAGAGAAAGAGAGAGAGAGCTGAGGGAAGTAAGGAAGATAGACTGCAAAACCAAAGGACACACCAAAGAGAGCTGAATTCCATTCCTACATTATAAATATGATGAAAAAAATGAACTTGCTGTCCATGTGTAAATGTAAGGCCATTTATTTTCTTCTCCTCTTATAATATTTAGAAACTCCAAGCAGAGCTTGGTGAGTAGAGGTGGTGCAGTAGCTGGCTGCCAAATCTGTTTCAACATGTCACAATCTCAGAAGGGATAATTAATCAGCGATTGATGCATTAAACATGAAGTCTACATTTTTAATATGCTACGCCTCCATACTGACATTCATTGTTGAAACCAGTGGCAGCCAATGTATTTTGTTGAGCTGTTGGTGAAATAAGACATTCAGAAATGCTTAAATTTGAAAAGCCATTTCCTGCATTTGAGACAGAAGTGCACTGATTGGCAGAGATTAGAGGTCTGAAGGAACGAAAATTCTCCTCTGCTGTAGCTCTCTCTGTTGCACTTTTCCAGCATTATGAGCAATTCTTTGCAATCTTTTTCATGGCCCAGACAGGTGCTAGGGTAGTTAGGGTACTTAAAGGTATTGAAGGTTATTCTACTGTTTTACAAATTCTACATTTACCTGAATGTCGAGTAAATATCTAAACTGTGAGGTATTTTAATTCCACAGTAGTGGATGATGGCAAATTGTATTTATGTATACTCTATATGTTTGGATTCGATTTTGCAACTTCACATAAAATTTAAAAGAATAGCTCATTATTTTTGGAAATACGCTTATTTGCTTTCTTGCTGAGGGTTAGATTAAAGGAATGATACTGCTCTCATGTCTTCACACTAAATATGAAGCCAGTAGCCAATTAGTTTAGCTTAGCATTAAGACTGGAAACATAGGGAAACAGCTAACCTGACTCAACAAACAAAGCCTTTCAACCCATCAGCACCTCTAAAGCTCACTAATTAACACGTTATATCTCATTGGTTAGATCCATATAAAAATCGAAGTGTAAAAACAAGTTGCGGCTTTATGTGGGTTTATGTGCCGGCACACAGTAAATCTACAACTTGTCATTTTTACACTTAATTACTGTGGTGAGCTTTAGAGGTGGTGGTGGGCGGATTGTGTTATCTGTGGACCGAGCCAGGTAAGCTGTTTCCTCATGTTGCCAGTCTTTATGCTAAGCTAAACTAACAGGCTGCTGGCTTAGGTTTGTAGCTACATATTTACTGTACAGACATGAGAATGGTCTCAATCCTCAAGAGAGCACATTAGTGTATTTTAAAAAATGTCAAACTTTCCTTGTGTGTAACATTTCTAAAATTAGCAACCAATTAATTAAAAATGTTTTGTTAATAATGAATAATACGAGTAATTTCTCTCAACTGGAAACTGTCAACGTTATACCAAATGAAATGCTTCAAATCAACGTCACTCACAGAAACTGCAAACGAACCTGTCAAACTGGGGTTTGTGGCAAGCTGAGCTGTGCTAAATTGTGCATGACCATCTTCCCGACTTTGCAGTGTCTTTTAATTACACTATTTAATTAGTGTTTATCCATTTAGACATATTGCCGGAGTGTCTTGGCTTTTTGTTACACAAGTGAAATATGCCCTTGTAACATAAAGTCATTTTCCATGCTTGCCAGTAAAGGAAGAGTAATTAACACTCATTTTGATTCATTTAATTTAATTGGAGAGGTAAACACACAGCCAAGAGTGGATGTTGTAAAAGACAACATGAGATGAAAAGAAGGGAAGAAGAGAAGGTAAAGGACAGAGGAATGGCGCGATGGCGAGTGGTGATCTAGCTAACAAGTCAGAAGGGATGGAGGATGATGAGAGAAAAACAGCGTGTTAGGTAAAAAAAAGAAAAAGAAAAACACAGATAAAACAAACAGAGCAAGAACGAGAAAAGGAGAGAAACCAAACAACAGAACGAGAAAGTGAAAAACAGGGAACAAAGAGAAGAAAGAGGGAGGGGGGAAAGAAACAACAAGACAACTGATTAGCGAAGAAAGGAGTGCAAACAAAGAAATCAGCTGTGGGAAAGGGAGCTGAACAAGACAGGAATAGTGGAAGCGAGGACTGTGAGGAGAAGCAGGTGTAGATGAGGAGGGAGAGAGATGAGGGATCACAGAGAGACAGTGTGAGACACAGAGATGCTGCAAGAGGTCACACCTCGCTCTTATTGTCTGCAGAAGACAATCATGGCTCACAGTGAGACTGTATGTGTGATGGTGTAATGTGTAAACATCTGTGTGAATGTTTGTGTGTGTGTGTGTGTCTGTGCTGAGAGTACTGTGCTCACTACAAGGAATTGGCAGGAGGTTGTGCAGAAGGGAAAGGATAAGAAACCATGATGCCAATGGTCAAGGAAAAAGGAAAATATGTTGTTGTAAATCACAGACAGACACATACAGAAAGAGACATTTACATTTAAAGCATCTGATCACCGCTCTTGTTCAGAGTAACAGTGAGCTCAGAGTAACCTAGATTGCCAAAACCCGAAACATCCAAGTATAATCCGATGGAAGGAGACCAGCAGAGTGAGAGAGACACATTGTTTGCTCTAGTTGCCACAAAATTTGCCAAGAAAAGGCAAAACTTCAACTGAAGCAGGCTTTTTGTCTTGTGCAATAAAGTGAAAGACAGTCACTGCCAAGCAGGAGGCTTTCCAGGCAACCATAAATTCCTCCCTCCAGTTAGTATTGCATGCAGCTTGAGCACAGCTAGTAAGTAGAATACAGTTAATGCTCATGGGTGGTTTACCAATCAGGCCTATGGTGTACAAGCGCTCAAAGGGTCAAGGAGGCCCTTTAGCTATTTACATTCTTGTTTTTCAAGGGGATGTATCAAGCGCATTTCCAGGTCAATGTTTTTACTCTGAGGCTCTACTGGAATATCTTTGCATGATTTACCGTTTGAAAAACTCCTTATGTACGGTACCAGTCAAAAGTTTGGACACACCTCCCCATTCACTTTAATGAGAAGGAGTCCAAACTTTTGACTGGTACTACTGTCCCTTTATACAGCCGCTCAGTTCAGCCTCTGTCTGAAACAGGCCATTTTAGCACCTGTCTCCTTTAGGCCCCCCTCCTGATGATTTCTTAGTTCCTGGAAGCTGCCCCTCTGCAGACTTCCATCGGCCAAAGAGCCTATATATCCAAACAATAGTAGTTGGGGTTTTCTTCCTTTTCTTATTTTTTACTCAAAATGTCAACTTTTCAGTTGAGATAAGGTTCAAAGTAGACAACAACCTAGCAACAACCTTTGCAACAAAGGCTTTGGAACAGACGGCTGTTTTTGGGCATCCACGAACTATCTGACATAGGTTCAGTGGGGAAGTAGAGTTGAAACAAAACATACAGAGCAGGCTGAAGTCCCGGCTTTTGACTTAAAATATTTCTAATAAGAAGCCCTTAAAGTTTTAATCTTGAAGATTTTCATTTAAATAAATGTCTGTTGAGTCACTATCTATTGCCAAATGAGGTAACACAATGGTGATTGAACCTGTCTCCGTCTCTCTCCTCTGCTCCATTCTTTCTATTTCTGTGTCATGGATGTATAAATAGCTGCAGGTCTGTGTGTCTGGCAGGGCTGAACTTTGGCTGAGTGGTGGTCAGGGTTTGAGACCTGGTGTGGGAACCCTACTTTGTAAAATAGTTTATTATAGAGCACTTATTTTAACACTTTAAAATTAGAAGTGTAATAAAAACAAAAACAGGATCGTTACCCCTATTTCCACTTTGATTCAAATACAAATACCAATCATTTTGCTGCCTCAAAAAATACAGATACAAATACAAATACTGAGCCCGATCCCTAACAGTGTGGTCCAAAAACACACCAGCAATTACCACTTAATGTTATATGTGTCATGAGATTGCCACTTTAAGCAAATGTACTGAGTGGGAAGTTTTACAAAAAATAACTTGTCAGTGCTCTCTAAATTACATTTACAAATTATCTCGAATATATCTTGGTATTTCTGTACTGAAATTTATTTTTTTTTGTCAACTTTCATCTTTAAAGAGCTATTATCTGGCTGATTCTTTAATATTGAGTATCTGCTGATAGAGTCCAATCCAAATTGTATTTTTATTATATTTTTGCTCATTTTTCTTCTATATTACAGCTGCACAGTGTTCACTTATAGGCAACAGTAAGCCTAAATAAAATTTTTTACAGCAGCTGAGTAGCTCTGCAATAACCTTCGTCACAGGTCTACTTTGATGGTCTGCTGTCATATTTAGTATAGTGCTCTATAGTATTTTGTCAGTCAGTTTCTGTGCCCAGGATCCATTATCTCACATTCCTACATGTCAGAAGCTGTTAGTATATGTGCAGCTGGGAAAATGCCCCTTGGGGTTGTGACATTACATGGTTACAAAAGCAGAATTTTCTGAATAAAAGGAGACTTTTAATTGGAACTGCCCAACCTGTATTAAAAAAAAATGTAACTGCATGCACACATGAAGAAAAACTAAGACTAAGATGCCTAATTTCAACTGATTCTAATTGACCAGACATAAAAGAGATGCCACAAAAGACATGAACTATCTTTTAATTCAGATTAATACAGCAGGTAAACTTTCACCCAGTATCTTATATGAATGCTCAGTCAGGCGTGCAAGGGTCAGAGTCATAATGACCTTACAAAATATGGGGAAAAAAACAATATTCTTGTGTTCTTGGAGTGAAGATGAATTATAGAAATGGTGCAAAAAGGTCATTTTTTCAGCGGCAGAGCCTGAGACATGAGATTTAGAGACAGTGTCGGCAACAGTATGTGGATTGATTAATTAAAGATTTTTATCTTTAATTCTACTGACAGAAAGAGAAAAAGGAAACAGCGCTACAGAAAAAGAGAGAGGTGATTGGACAAAGGGAGAGTGAGAAATGAGGAGAGCAGGGAGGCAAAGCAGTAGAGTAATAGAGAGAGAAAAAAAGATGGAGAGATGGCTATTCTGGAGGGCTAGATAGATGGAAAGATAGTGGTGAAAAAAAAAAATCGTGACGGTGATGTGGAAGCAAGAGGGCAGATGTGAGAGGAGGGAAACTGTAAAAAGTCGGGACGAAGGTTCGGAGGGAGGATGGGAGTCAGGGCGAGGGAGTCTTACGGTGTGGTATTTTTACCTCTTTCCCATGATAGAGTGATGAGAGGTGGGAGGAGGAGAAGAGAATGGAACTGTAATTAATGGAGGAGACAGAAGAAGGAGATGGGTTGGGGGTTTACGTCGCTAAAAAAAGAATAGCGAATGTACAAATCATCACCTTCTACCCTCTCTCAGTGAGTCTTATAGCTGCCTACTGTATGTGAATTTTAAAATAATACCACCTTATTCCAATTATATAAATACAACCCGCATGATTGCTTGCGTTTACATCATCATCTAACAAGTGGTTACAAATTATCCTCATTTGCACGGCACTTTAAGTGTTCACTGTAATTCTGTTTGTATTAAAGTAAGTTGGTATTCCTATACAGTCAGGTAAATAGCTTCACAGACAAAAAACACCAGATCATTACTAAAATTATCCCCTTCATTACGCTGTGATATTATTTCACTCTTTTGCTTTGTCGCACAAGTGTATATTTCTCAGCTTATTTGTATAAACACCTGTTAATGACCATCTCCTCATTCTGGCACACAATCCTCCGAGCTTTGAACCACAGTTAAAAAATTTTTTTATCAGGTTTGTGTAATAGAAGCCACGTGCTAATTGCAGTACACGAGATGTAATGTAGCTTAACACTTCCTTTTGTCATTATCTAAGCCAAGCATTTACACAGCAGTCTGGCTTAGATGACAAAATAAAAAAGGGTACATCGGCCTAGTTTTTCACACTACTACCGCCCGTGACAGATTTTTTCCACAACTCCTGCACAAAAACACAATTCCAATATTCACTCTACAAGCAACAGGAGCGCTCTTTATCCACCCTCAGCACTTCTCAAATTTACACTTACCTGTGCCTCAGCTCACAGGACTGTAAAAGACATTTCTGGATTTCTGTGCTACTACTGAAGGGCAGAGGTTTGGTTTTAACTTTGAATTTGCTGACTCGCCCAAAACCAGACTGGTATCATGATTTTTTTCTCTGATTTTCACATTGTATTTTATTCGTCGACTACTTTCCTATGAATCGGAGACTAAAATTAATATTTAAAAATAACTGTCACAATGAATGATACAATACAATAAATGTACATAAACCTGTAGGTAATGTGCTGCTATGTAACCAGCTGCTGTATTTGTATTATATTTCATTCAACTCTTGAACTCACGGCTGGATCTTTCACTATGACATCAGAGCTCACCTGAGAGGCTACGGCTCATCCGTCCGTGTGTCTCGGTGGCGCTCAGGCTGCTGCTGACGGGATTTTCATGAAATGATGCCTGACAGTCACAAACAGATCAGTTGGACAAGCTGTGGCTAATTTAGCTTATAAATAATGTTCATGTCTTAATCACACATACGCAGTAATAACTCTGCTCTTGATCCACTCATGGAAAAGGGGAGAGAAGGCATTAAATATTTATCTCTCCCGCTAATTTCAAAGATTAATGTTTAGATTGATCACAGAACATTCTTATTAACTAAGCTCAACTGTTACTGACACTTTGGCTCTTCTGTAAAAAGGGACCAGATGTCTTAATTTGCTTTTGGGAGGAATTTTCACCAACAGTAATAAAGTTGTTTAATTAAACAGCATGCCTGAGCAACAATCGCAAATTAGTATCTAACACCTGAAATTAAATACAATATCAAATGATCTTAGTTTTGTCAAGTGAAGTTGATTTCAATTCTGTGACATTTGGAACATTTGAACCATAAATACTAACTGCTTCAGATCCTCCACCTCATCGACTCCACTGCTGCGGCTGCTGCTGCTGCTGCTCGTCCACAATGCTTGAAGATCATCAGGTCAAGTACCTCCATATCTTGCTCTTTCACTCTTTATCATAATAGCACACTTTTTTGCCAAACATGGCAACTCTGCAGAGATCTTACAGTTAACGTTACGTGGAGTTAAAGCTAGGCTGTTTGAGATCAGTAAAAATATTGGTAGGGACATGTCTCTACTGTCCATACCCAAATCTACGCCCTACTGGCTGACTGTGCTGGCTCAGAAGTGCTCACTCTGCAGTTGAAAAAAAAAAACAACACAATTGTACCAACAATCACTGTCAAACTGATCTTTGACTCATCAACTCAGACATTTACAGTAACTCTGCTAACTGTAGCATCTTTCTACAAGCATCTTTTTTTTTCTGAACAACACACAGCTACAACATCTACTCCTAAGCTCAAGTGTATGAATACATAGCTGAGGGCATCCAATCACTCTCCCCCAAGCTTTTAGTGTGCTTGTTAATAAATGACTTTGTGAGATGGGTCCAGAGGTGCTACAAGGTACTTAGGATTCAGGTCAGCATCACTTGACCCAGGAGGGCAGGCTGGCTGAATAGCTGTGGTAATAAGACTGGTGGTTGAATGAGAAAAGTCATTATACTGGCAGGCAGAGGGAGATGTTTTGATACTAAGACTGTGAACTTGCTCTCCTCTCACTCTCCTGTCATCCAGCTCCTCCTTCCTCCTTCCCAAGTCATGCTCTCATCCACTTCTCGCATCACTCAGCTCACTCTTGTCATTTAATCTGACTCCTCTTCACCCCCATCTCTCTTTTTTTTTGCAACACATTCTTCTGTTTTTGCTCCTCAGGTTATCTCATTTGTTCCCCTTCTGTTTGCGCCGCGCAGATAACTCGTACATGCCTCTTCATCTTTATTCTCATCTTTTCATCTTTCTTTTCTCATTCTGCCATTCATCCATCTCTTCCTCCCTCTCTCTCATTATACGTCTCCCTCATCATTTCATTTTCTCCTCCTCTCTCTCAATCAACTTCTAGCCTTGAGCCATTCTTTCCCCCCCGATCTGCGACTCCACCGCCGACGCCTTCCTTCCTTTCCTTCTTCCCTCCTTCGCCGTCCTTCCTTTCTAGCTATTACAGATGATGACTTAAATGATTGTCAACGGAAAATTAAAATCATAGCTAAGTAATAGGAACATTTGCAGTCACATTAAATAGTAAAAGAATGAAAAAAAAGAAAAGTAGATGGATATGCAAACTTGAAATGAAAGGAGGTGAAAATTATCATAATATTTGTATGGCGGTTGCAATGTATAATCAAATAGAATATCTCAGTGCCCTCTCTAATTGCTCCCTTCTTGAGTCACTCTCTCGCTTTCTCCTCCCCTCCCTCAATACCCCTCCCTCCCTCTCCCCTTGCTGCAGGGCAGGTGCCAGGTCTCATTAGAAAGTCTTGGCCGACATAGCTTTCTCACTGAGCTCGCCCGCTGTTTCTCTCTCTCCCCCCTTGTTCTATCATGTCCTGACCTCTCACCTGTCACAGCGAGAGTAAACACTGCGCACACAACACACACTCTATCGCCCGTGAGCTTCAAACACACACATGCACGGCGAGAGGAGAAGCATGTATAAAAACGAACGCAGCGGTCCCAAACACACGAAACCTACTCATAATTCATCCAAAACCGCTGCTTGAACTCTCGAGTTCAGATAAAAACACACGACCCAGCAGCATCACCTGCACACACATAAACACCGCATCGCACATGAACAGACCGCTCATCCAAGATCACCACAGCTAATGCTCGACACCTCAGGCTCAGACGGTGCACCGCCACAACATTATTCTAAAAACTAGTCTCAGATTCAGCGCTCCTGCCTCTCTCTTCACACGCTCTCACTGTGGGCCAGAAACTCAAATTGGAAGCCTGCCAGCAGCAGGGTCAGGGTGGGTGCAACACGGTTACACAGGCGCAACATAAACACAACCCTATCAGCTCATTAAAGCCAGCCAACCTTTAACTTTCTTCTGTGAGCTTCATTTTAGGTCCAGGTTCCATAAATGCACCCTCGTATACTTCACTATAGAGATTTTAAAAGGTCACAGTGGGATTAGGACAGGATTAGTATCCACTCGCTTATGGTTCTGAAACTGTATCGAAAACTTGAGACGCTGGCTGGCGAATGGAAGGTCACTGGTTTGATTCCCCCAGATCAGACATGCATCAATATCTCCCTGAGTTAGGACGGAGTTGAGCAAAGCATTTAAATACACTGCCTCCTCCTGGAACGCTGTACCGAGGATCTTGGAGAATCGGAGTAATTACTTTTGGTGAATTCAAGTCAGTTTTAAAGGATCTGGACGGTTGGCCAATACGTTTGCTTCTAATGTATTGACTTTAACTAGATTGTCTATACTCTTAGTAGTGTGCCAGAAGAGTTGTCATACCCTGTTGTTTGGTTAAATAGAGGGAACTGAGCGAGTAATGCTCTTGCATCCTTAAAATACCACTGAGGTCCCCGTGAGCAAGCAATCACCTTCAAATGTAGCATTACATTTGACAAAACATGTGCTGTTCAATAGGCCTCTTATAGTTTTCATTAGATTTAAATACTATATAGCTTTTCTTTTTGTATACACTTGCAGTGGGAAATTATAATGTCCATCAAAAAATTATTGAAGTGGGTGTGCTGGAGATTTAGTGGTCCATGTGATCATAATGACTGATTCAAATAGCGTAAAGCCAGCTTTCTCTTTCTCTTTTTACTATATCTCGTGTCATTTTGTCCTGTCTGGCTAAATGCCAAAGATCCATTACGTAGATGTATTTTACAATATGTTGTCAACTTAAAATTTGGTAAAAGAAATGCACAGTCAGATTCAACAGCAGTCTGAATTAGGATAACTGAATAAACTTAATAATCCCTATGGGACAGGGCATTACATTTCACATTAACTGTGCAAATGTAGATGCACTGATAATGCTGATACCTCCTCAGAGCAAGAAGGTCTCACGGCGCTGAGCGAGTTGATTTATGGAAGAGCACCATCTTATAGTGAAGTTAGTATTCAGATTTTTTACTGATAGTTGCTCTTGTCGTTTCCTTTCCTCTGTGCAAAAAAGAAGACAGCAACAATTATTTCATGTGTGCTTTTGCACATATTGACAATGAAGAAGTTTTTGCTCTTCAGTTGCAAATAAAATTATCCATTTATTTCATTTTCTAAAAGGTGCCAACGTGTTAAAAGACTGAGTGAACCTTTTAGTCATCAGACCATCTCACAATTACATACCATGTAATCTTTGAGACATAAAAAGGCAAGAAGCCATTCAGGAAGGTGAGTAAGAGGGAAAATAGCCTCTTACAAACTTTCTCTCACCACGTCTTCCCTTTTTGCATCTGAAGAGCCTCTTCTACTTTTTGAGTTTTGATGCCCTATTCTTGTTAGTATTATTCAGTTTTTTTATTCACTATGTAATTTTTCTATTTGCGCTTCAGTTTGTGACAATGTTTTTCAACTTCCTACATGTTTTTTTTTTTCCTTTAATGTGATATTGGTCTGTTGATAACATCATGTGCTGTACAACTTCATAAGTCCTTTTTGATTTCTTAATTACTACCTTTCATGCATTCTTGGTTTTTGACTGCATAACATTTTTTCATTCCAGAAAACAGATTACAGTCTTTGAGCCTGTTGAAAAGAAACATAAATGGGTAATTTTTTTTTCAAAGAATCCATTTCGGTGGCACAGCAAGTGCAGGAGTGAGATTTGTAGTGTATGATAATTACATCTAGAAAAAAAGCCTGAGGCGTCAGTGTTAGACATTTGAGATTTGGTTATAATGTGATGTGGTGCTGGTTAGGCAGATAGGCAGGGTTCGGGTCTATGACGTTGTCTCAAGCTGAGGACTGGGTGCCAGCACTTACATGCTGTCCTCTAGCTGTCATCGTCATGCACCCACTCACGCGGAACCCAAATTATAACAGCATGAAGCCATGTGAATGCATGGATTTGTGCTGTGGGTGTGTATGTGTGTGTGCGAGAGAGGGAGAAACAGAGACAAAGCTAGAAAGGGAGAGAGAGTTATCAGTGCGTATGTATGTGCCTCTTAATGTGTGTGCGTCCATGTACGAGAGAGAGAGAGAGAGAGAGAGATGACGAAAGGTTAGGGCTAAACCACATCTCTAAATTTGCCATGAGCTCAGATCAAAGGACTGCAATGGTGGAGAAAGAGAGAAGAAGAGAGAGGGAGGGAGATACCCGAGTAACAAGGCCTCAGAGTGCTACATTCCCCTCTCTATCTTTTCTTTACTATCATTTTTCCTCTCCTTTAAAATTACTTCTTCCCTTCAGTAAGAGTACATTCGCACTAAAACAGCTCAATCGAAAACATATCTTTTTCTCTGTGTTTTGGCCCTCGTTCCTTGCGAAACCGGGGTTTGAGTGGCTGTTTCTATTACACACTATGAATTTTGAGTAGTGCGTTTATGTCCCTTTTTTTTCTTCTCCGTTTTGAATACGCTTCCCGATAGGTGTTGGATCAACCGATCCGCTTACTTGAGACTCACTGACACTGACTATAAAGTAATCCCAGCCTTTGTATGTACGGAGAGTGCTTTAAAGAAAACCACTTGAAAACGTTAGTGTGAACATGTCGTTTTCACACATACACGATATTTTCAAATTCAGCCGGTTTAGTGTGGACCCAGTTTTAAACTTTCCAATTTGTCTCATTCCTCTTTTTTTCTCTGTCTATGTGCCTCCCTCCATCTTTTCTCTTCCTTCCCATCTTTTCTGCCCCATCCAAACTCCCAAATGGTTATGTAATTCATCACGCTGCCTCTGTGTCCCTCTTTCCCTCCTTTTCTCTCTCTCTCTGACTCTCTCTACACGGGTGGAACAAATGGAGATCAGTCGGACTAATGCTGAGTTAGGCCCCTCGTCGCTCTGACAAAGCTACAGCATTACCCCTCTCATTTAACCAGCACTCTGATCCACAGGCTTACACAGACACGCACACACGCACGCCCGCACGTATGCACGCACAACACACACACACACACACACACACACACACACACACACACACACACACACACTGTATACACTTGAAAGGGCACACTATATCTCCATTTCTCTTTTAAGCACTCCTACACACACACACACAATGAGCATGTGCACACATGTCCAGAGCTTTTTGCGCATTCTTTTCATGCTTACGTGACATTTCAGTGGAAGAACGGTGTTGCCTACAGTGTTTCCAATGCTAAGGTCAGCTGTGATACTCTTTAACCAACAGTCCTGAGAGCCAACTGTGTCAGTGTCTGGCTCCTATCAGACTGTCTTTTGTAGGAGATCTTGCATTTTGTACTTAAGGGATAATTCTGATTTACTACAACTTAAGTCTGATTTCCATACTTTTGGGATCATTTGTATTGATTATGACATCGTACTCACCAAGTTAAGGCTCCTTTAGACTGTGTGACAAAAACGATTGTTCACGAAGTTCATTGCATGACACATTGTGCAAGATGCCTATAATAAAATCTTGGTCACAATCTGTGTCAGACTGCACAATAACAATTTGAGGCTGTCAGATTATGCATTGAATGCATGGTGAATCATAGCGCTACAATGTAAATAGAAAAAGTATATGAAAACAAAGGCATGTCATCAGCTCGCGTCATCCATCTGTGCCGCTCTTACGTTGAATGTAGAATGGTTTAATGGCCAAAATACATTTCTGATCTGCAGCTGCATTATGAACCCGTCCAGACCTCTGAGGTCGTCTGGGACTAGTCTGCCTTCTGTCCTCAGAGTCAAAAGTAAACATGGAGAAGCAGTGTTCAGTTTTTATGAACCGCATATCTGGAACAAACTCCCAGAAAATTTGAGGCCCGCTCCAACTCTCAGCTCTTTTAAATCAAGGCTGAAGAATTTTCTGTTTGCCGTTGCCTTTTATTAAATCAAATTTGAGGCTTTTGATTCATATCTTGTACTGCACGGTAGCTGCACTGTAATTTGTAGTCTCCTGTCTTATTTTAGCTTATTTTTACTTAAAATGTAACTTTTAAATTATATTTAAGGGGCAGGTCCATTATTTGTGGGGGGTGGGGGGTTGAGGTTTTTATATCAGTCACTAATGTTCCATATTTATTCAAATCAGAAAATTCAATTTTTGGTCAAAGTATGTATATTTTAGTGTCAAAATGCCATTTTCCCAAGGCCTTCAAAAACTTCTTCAGGATTTATGGCAGTTGGCATCCTTATTTAATTACTGCCTCCCTCTGGATTTAAAGGTGCAGAGTGTAGAATATAGTGGCTTCTAGCAGAAAGGAAATGGAATATAATATTCATTTTAATTAGTGTATAATCCCATGAAAATAAAAATTGTTGTGTTTTCGTTACCTTAGAATGAGCCCTTTATATCTACATAGGGAGCAGGTACTCTTCCACGGGGCCCACCATGTTGCGCTGCCATGTTTCTACAGTAGCCCATAATGGACAAACCAAACAATAGCTTTAGAGAGGGCCTTTTGCACTTTTTGCAGCCACCGTCAGTTCTTCTACATGCTTGGAAGGGGAGGGGGATGGTGGGGTATTCAGTTGGTTACAATCTGCAACCTCACTTCTAGATGCCACTAAATCCTACACACTGCATCTTTAATCATCCACTGTTGTCCAAATCCCTTCTAAAAACTTTTTCCCTTGTGACCTGATGTAGGTTTCTGCATGATGACGTTGCAACATATAAACCACTATAAACCCCCTTGCCTGCATAGCCAGTAGTCCCAGGGACAGACTGAGCACTGACTGTTGCTGCTGCTCAAAGTTTAAAAAATAAAATCTGAGTTTTCCTCCCGCCAGTAAACGGTTCCAGATCAGAGCAGAATCTGGTGTGACTCATGAGTGTTATTGTCCCAAAGCTCCGGCTTTGCTCCCGGCTCTCTCCTCTAGAGCACTGAGCAGCTGTCTGTTCCTCTACTTCATCTGGTGCATTTATAAACATCTCATAGTCGCTCATAGTATATCTGGAAATTTTTTTGTACTCTAGCAAGCGAGTACGTTAAGAAGACACTGTCTGCGAATGGTGTTTGTGTTATTAGAGAGGGCAGGTGCATCAGTGCTCTAACCCACGTCATGGTTTTTTATGAGGCTAAGTGGGAATTTCCACTTGAAAAACCCAGAAAAAACACGGATGGAGTCGTCCTTTAAAAAGGTAGAGTCATGGAGTGTGAAAAATATGGACATAGCCACCGTAACATCACCCATTAGTACCTGAAGAGCGGTTTTGAAGCTCAAAGTGGGCTTGACTCCGCCTAACTCCCAGCTAATCCAAAATGAGCAAAGACGTGGAGCTAAGGCCGACCGAATGAAGCCTAGTTGCTGAAACTAGCCACTTAGCTACTTAGCACACCTCTCACTCAAAGCAGCCACATCCTTAATTATGCATAACTTTACAGCTTACTAAAATTTAAACAGGTGAGTTATAATAAAAGTTCACCTCCTGTATAGTTGTCATGAATGGGGAAATTAGCTATAGAGACCAAAACCATTTTTTGTACCAGGCAGTAAACATGTTTATTTCTGCTGTAAAGTTGGGCATTTTAACATGGGGGTCTATGGTGATTGACTCGCTTTTGGAGCCAGCCTCAAGTGGCCATTCGAGGAACTGCAGTTTTTGGCACTTCCGCATTGGCTTCATTTTTCAGCCCCGCTTGGGTAGAGTCAATCATCCTGGAGAAAGACTGTTTATATTTGAAACACCCAAACAAATGCACCCCTACCTTCATGATCCTTCAGAAGCTCTGCCCCCTAAATTCATGGTGCATTGCCAAGGCAACAACCGAACGAGAACTCAGAGCGATGCCAGCTGTAGAGTCACTTCTGTTCCACTCACACATTCGGCTTTCACGAGCAGAAAAAAATTTTCATCTCAAGTGGGAACAACAGTCCGTCCACACTCTTCGCCTCTCTGCCGTCTCCCCACTTCTCACTCACCTACATTCAGCATCTCCGTCCAGAGAAGCAGCCTTCCGTCAACTGCAGCTCCTGGGGAGCTGAGAGGACAGCGAGCCGCCAAATTGCCTTCACCAGGCTGAATGACAGCAAAAATTTACTGAACCAAAATAGTTTGCATGTCAGCTCCATGGGAAGAAATTGACAGTATTTGTATTTATTGATTCATTGATTTGGTTAATAAGTTACATATACAGCAGGATATTTGTGTGATTTAAACAGCTGCCTGCTCAGATTACGCTTCACTTAACACGATAGAAACAGACTCGAAGCGTAAAAAATTGCAGGGTGTCTCCACGAGACTGTCTCGGATTGGGTGTGGATTGATACATTTAATAAAATGGAAATGTATCTGTTCTGTGAGTAAACACTTTCTATGTGAATTGGCCACAACCTCTCTCTCTCTCCAGTTTGCCAGCCTTCAAATACAGTTTAATGATCACAGGTTTTAAACAACCACCCAGGTTCACCAAAGTGAATGTAGTGAAAGCAATAAAAAAAATTATCTAAACTGTCCATTGTAAACATCCAGTTAACAGCTGGACTTTCAGTTCCTCTTCCGTACTTGCCATAGTTATGCACACACTGTTTTTTTGTACAATGAAGCATTGCTGACTTTTGGTTTTTACCTCAAAGTGGTTTAGATAATCTGGTTAAACTTTTAGCTTGCTCTCAGATTTCAACTTTTTCTTTAATGAGCACAATGTTATAGCCAGTGGAAAAAGCCCATACTACAAAAATAAGACCTGAGTTATAATAAACTGGAAATATCCTTTAAGAACAGTGTGTCTGCACACATGTAACAGGATTTACCCTCATTATCACTCCTAGCACTGCTTTTCCTGGTTTTAGCGTAAAATCGTGTCCCTCTCTAGCATAGCATAAGTGTAGCAGAAGACACACGTACACACAAAGTCGTTCACACACATTAGTAGGAGTCTTGTACTTCAATCAGCCAATTAACCTGGAGTAGAGCAGAACAAAACATTTGGCATTTGGCAATAGGGCAGCAACCTTCCAGTGATAATTAATCTTTTAGAGAGCACACACATATATACACACACGCTGCCCCCAGCGCAGCATCCATCACATGTCATGTTGGAAACAATGGCAGCTAAGTGTAATCAATTATTTATCCTTGTCCACAGATGAGCAATCTTGGAATGCCGTGTCCACACGTAAACACACACGCACACAAATACAGACATACACACACAAATGATTGTCGAAGTTGACAACAGCATGCAGACAATATGAATGGTGTGATTGTGAGCAACGCCTGAGGGCATCAGAATACTTACCACATGAAATGGAAAGGCCTACACACATTCTTGAATAAAGGCAGAGTATAACACACACTCAAGCACATGAATAAGCCCAACATCATGTGTACAATTGAGACATTTTTCTTGGAGAGAGAGCTCCTCGGTTTTCAAATGTCAAGATAAAATGCCGTGACAGTGGTGGAAGAAAACATGAGAGAATTTCTGAAAGAGAGAGAAAGAGAGGGAGGCCAGCGAAAGCCCATGTATATTTGATTGAGAAAGGAAATGCAGAGAGATGAAAAAGGAAAAAACGAGGGAAAGAGAGAAAAGATGATGGAGAGTTACAGTAAATTGGCGAGGCCACTTCTGAAAGCACGCTCTAGGGGAGGGGGGGGGGGGGGGGGGGGGGGTGAGGGAAATAGAGTGAAAGACAGAATAAGAGGCAGAGGCTAGAGAGTCGGAGAGAAGTGCAGCAATGGATTTTTAGCTGGTAAACGACTGTCACTTTCTTTAGGGGAGATAAACAGATTTGACACCTCTGCATTCTTCCTTTCTCCTCTTGTCCCTTCTTTTCTCTGACTCGACACGGCCTGACAACCCTTCAAAAAAAAAAAAAAAAAAATCACTTTCTGACTCTCTCTTCCACTCTGTTCCCCGCTGTTCTGTGCCATCCCGCGCTTCTCCGCTGTGTTTTCCCCCCACTCTGTTCTCCTCTCAGATATGTGCGACAATCTCGCCCTTCTGGCAAAAAAAACGGCACATAAGAAGAAGAAAACGAGAACTACATGAATAAAGGCCCCATTTCCCATTTTCCATTTTCCACACGCTCCTTTTCTCTTCCTCACTTGCCAGGGACTTGTGACGAGATTAGATGAGGAAGAAATCAAATGAAACAAGATTTCTCACCCCCCCCCCACCCGACATCTGGGAGAGGTAGAAAGGGATAAAGGATAGAGAGGAGCAGGCAAGATGGAGAGTGTAAACGACACAAAGAGGAGGATCAGAGAGGAGGTATGCGTGGAAAGTCAGAAAAGGGCAAGATCAGTGGAGAGATGAAGAACAGAGGACCGAAAGGAAGACATGCATCAGCGCAGAAGGCTTGTGATCAGCTGTCAGCTGTCTTTGGGGAAAAGCACGCATGCACACACCTGCCCAAACCATGGCCATCGCCTGGCCTGGACATTCATGGCTGTTGTCCTGAAGATTTTTTTCTTCAGCCCTGAATAATTCTCCACTTTGAGCAGTTTGTGAGTTGTTGTCAGTTAACGGAACGGAGACAAGACCAATAATGGATATATGAAGATTTTTTTTAACGGTAAAAGGGGTTGAAGCTGAAGCAGTGGCACAAACATTCTCTCATGCTGAGCCAGGAAAACAAGGTGTGTAAATGTCCACATGAGTTCCAAGTTATGTGGACACAATATGAGCAGAGCGTATATACAGAGAACGTACTTTGCATTGCACTGTGGCCAGATAAACTGTCACCAATGATAGCTTAGTTGTGCCTCCAAACTAGCCCAGTCTTGTGTTAGATAGCCAGAAAGTTTTATATTTTATCGGTCTAGCAGTCCAACAAACAGTGACAACAACTGAGGCAAGTTTTATAACCAATCCAGCCTTTTTTCCGATCATGTCATACATTGGCAACTAAGTTACCACAGCTTCCATAAAACAACATTTTAGATTCAGTGTTTATTTCCTAATTTAATCTGATGTATCTCATGAGTGAGTCAACTTTTCAAACTGACTGTTAGCTCAATGATTTGGAAATTTGAAATTGTCATTATATTATGGGTTTTGAGGATTTTCCATCATGCAGGCCTGTAATAATGGTAATAGGTATCTGATATGATGCTCGTTTTGGTTTGAGATATTCGAGTGGCAGGAATATTCATGTGCAGATTGTATGGTAAATCAAATCCAAATCCTTCCTTCCTTCTCCAATTTTCACATTTTTTTTAAGCAATGTGTAGCTCTCACATTCAAGAAAGAAATGCATGGAAACAGTCTGTTTAGAAGTACATTTTTAAAGGAATCTGATGGTTAACAGTCCAGCCCCAGGCCGAAACACACGTCATCCTTGTTCCCAAAAAATGTAATCAAATAAAATAAAAAAAACAAACAACATAATTTGGGTGTTAATCATTCCAATTATGATCGCCGTCAGGAAGAGTGAAAGCGCAGTGTTGTGGACTTGCATTGACCTGAAGAGACAAACACACTCAAAATAGATATAAGGAATAAACACAGGCTTGTTTCTCAGGATAAAGGAAAGGAAGATAGGGGGAGAAGAAACAAAAACAGGAAGGAGATACAGAGACAGCAGGGCAGAGAAGGTGGAATAGCAGCAATCATTGGAATAAATGACAGACAGACGAGAGAAGATGGAATAAAGGAGGTCTGACTGTATTAGAGCGGTATGGTTTCTGTGTTCTCTCTCTGTGATAAAGGAAGTTGTCCTACTGTGATAGTGAGGCCTCTGGAGAAAAGATGGGAAAAATCTAAACAACGGGAAAATTAGGCCATGCAAACAGTCACACACAGACGTACACAACGTGCACGTATGCTCTTTTTTTTTTTATTCTGCACAACACATGTTTCCCACTCAGAGGGGATCGCAAGAAGCACAAAGCAAGCCTCCACTTGTCGGTAAGTGTCTCAACTCCCCACAAACAGCCGCACAGACACACACGCACACACACACATATTCACACTCCGGCTGTTTATGTAGGCAGTGGTAGGAATAAATAAAGGCAAGCATCTAACAAATAAAATGAATTTTTAATCAATGGAGCCATTTGAATTAGCTCTGTCATTAAGTAAACAGGAACAAGGCAGAGTTTGAAATATTCATGTTGGGCCCTGAATTCATTAGGCTGTTAGGAGGTGTGGTCCCCCAGGGGTCCCATTCAGATCTGGGACAACACCAAGGGCACGATGATATATATACAGCACGCATACTGTTATAATGGGAGGAGGAGGGGGTGAAGAGGAAGCAAGACTTACAGAAGAGAGAAAGGAAGCCAAAACCGAACTATTCTAATACACTCAGAGGGCTTTTTATAGATTTTAAGGAGAAGGGGGGTGGTTAGCAGGAAGATGAAGGGAAAGTACAGATGAAGCCTGCAGAAACTGAACGAATGACAGAGAGGAGAGTGAGGGATTAAAAGAGGGGAAGAAACCGAAGGGGAGAAGAGGGGGATTAAAAGACGATGAGAAACAAAGTTAGTTGAAAGGGAGGAGGAAGCACAGACGAGGGACGGCGAAGCAGAATACAGTGAAGAGCCAGGAAAAATCAAAGTAGCAGGTATGGGGGGTGAAAATGGGAAGAAAGACAGCCAGAGAAAGAGGTAATTCATGGTGAGATCAAAGGAGGTATGGATAACAGATAGAAAACAGAGGTGGGGATGTTGCGTCGCCGCTTAATCTGCAGAGAATAGTAAAGGATTTACATGCACATCCTATGTTATGAAGGCAAGTCGTGCACCGGGAGGGAAAGGTAGATAGTAATAGAGAAGATGGAGAGATTATGAGGGAGTAGAAGTGGGGGGTAGAGAGAAAAGAGAAAGAGACAGAAGCATCTGAGAAATAGAAAGTGAAGGAAGAGGGAGGCTGCCAGACAGATGAGAATGATAGTAACAGATGAGAGGCAGAAACTGAAGCAAGAAAGTAAAAGAGAAATGAGGGAGACTGAGGCAAAAAAAGAGAAAGGAGAGAGGAGAAAAGGGGGGAATAAATATATTAATCTCCTGTATTTTTTCTTACAGCATTTGACAGACAGCTGAGAGCGTGAGAGTACGGCAGAAGAGAAGGAGAGAGGAGGAGAGGGCTGGGAAGGAAGGAGCAAATGACTGAGGAAAGGAGGGAACACGGGCGATTGCATAATGACTTTAATGAAAGCGCAGAATCCCCAACGGACATTTTAGATACGACTCGTGGGGACTGACAAGAAAAAAAAAAAAAAAAAAAGAAAAGACAGAGGAAGGGGTAGGAAGAGGTAAGGAGGAGGAGAGAGAAGGAAGGAAAGGAGGAGAGAAATTCCTGTGAATAGCAGGGAATAAAAAAGCTGCCAACAGAAAAGCATATATTCGGTTGCATTTTTAGAATAACAAATTGAACAGTGCTGGAAATACAGGGGGCATGTGTGTGTGTGTGCATTTATGTGTGTGTGTGTGTGTGTTGGGGAGGGATTGGCAAATACAACAAAACATATTATAGAATTTTAATATGATGAAAGCTCCTGGGGGTTTGGCACTGTGTCTTACAAATAAATCTTCCATCGCCTTGAGCATTTATGGGAGTGTATAGGGTATTCTATTTTGCCTCCGCTTTCATTTCCGAAAGGGAAAAAAAGAAGTCTTTTGTGTCCCTATGGCTATTTATGTGCGCGTTTTGGGGATGGAATGACGCACAAAATAAAATGACGCCTTGTCATATTATTTTTAAGCTTATGACAGCTTTATATTGATGATAATTCCCTACACCTAATCTATCAAGCCTCATTCTTAAGTGTTTTTAATTTTAAACCGACTAATCTAAAGCCATTTCTAACACTAATAGAAACCCTGTAGTGCCTATACAGTACTCATCCCACATTAAAGGGTCATTTTAGCTAAATTAGACATGTTTTTTCACTTACCCCTTTTGGCAGATCACTCTGTTTTAAAATATCAGTCTCTTAGAGTTCTAGCTCTTACCCTTTATTTTGCAGTTGAATGAACCGGGACTGTAACTAATGCTTGTTTTCATCGTTGATTTCGCTGCCGATTATTTTCTTGATTTATCTTTTAGTCTATAAAATGTTAAAAATTGTGGGGGAAAAGGGTATTCACAGTTCATGAGAGTCCACGGTGATGTCATCAATTTGCTTGTTTTGCCTAACCAACAGTCCAACAGTCCAAAACCTAAAGATTTTTTATTTACTGTCCCATAAAGGCAAAGAAAAGTAGCAAATCCTCACATTTGAGAAGCTGGAACCGATGAATATTTGGCCGTTTTGCTTGAAAAATGACAGACACAATTATTTGATCATCAAAATAGCGGCTGATTAACTTTCTGTCAATCAATTAATCGACTAATCACTGCAGCCCTAGAATGGAATTTCTTATGTGGTGCTCACAGCATCAAAAAATGACATTTTAAAAATTCAAGAGGCAGAGTCATCCGTTAATCGCAGTGTTGACGGTTTGATCTCCAGCTCCTCCTGTCCACATGTCAAGTGTCCTTGAGCAAGATAGTGAACTCCATTTGCTCCTGATGGTGAGGCTATTACCTTGTATGGCAGCTCCATTGCTATAAGTGTGTATAATTGCACACGTGCATGGGGGAACGAAAGGCACATTGTAAAGGGTAAAGGCATTATATAAAGGCAGTCCATTTCTATTTAACACCTCTTTCCAGAGAGGGTGTCCCAGTGACTGTGGATAATCCACAACAAATAGTTACTGTGAGCATCACAAACACAATTCCATTCACCTCCGTTGTGTTGAGTTGGAGGCAGAAATCTCAGAGATGGATATCTTAAAATCTGAGCAAATAAAACCCGAATTATAGCAAGATATCTCTAGAGCTAAATGAGAAAATACTTTTTTTTGTGATTTGACTGAATCATCCCGGTTAATGAATTTCTGGCCAAACTAACCTCACTTGACTGAGATGTCCTCGGTCTCAAGGAGAAGAGCTCAGACTGGTTCTCACAAGGATAGAGGCACAGAAAAAAACATGTTCACACGCACTTAAACCCCTCTGCAACACAATAACATGGTTTGAAATCCTGTGAGTCTGTCTCCCTCACAATCTTCTCCTCCTCTTTCCCTCCCTCCCCTCCACTGCTCGAGGGAACAAGACAGACCGAGACAGACAGAGGAGGGCTGGAGGTTAGACGGGGGTTAATTTAGTCTTTTAAACAGGACAACAGATTGGATTACCATCCCGGCAGAACAGGCACCCACTCTTAGAATTAAAAAGGACTCCAGTGACGGACCAGGATCAAAAAGTGGCCCTGGAATTTGCAGCAGACCGGCCCTATTTTCAAACCCAACACCGACCCCACTCAAATGTTAATATAAAAAGCTTGAGATAAAACCATACAGAACACAGAACACACACTCAAACGACAAACTATAATCGCTACAGTCACTGATATATGCCGACAACCAGTTAATGTAATCTGAGATTGGCAGAGCATAGGTGGTACGACATGATACGCTCCACTAAAGGCACATTCAGCACAAATACATAGACTCGACATTAAGGCACACTGTACATAACAATGCAATAGCCCCAACCACACATGAGAAGAGCAATTCACAGCCACAATGCATATAACAATAGCTTCATCAGAACATGAAAAGAGCACTGCACAGCCACAGTATAATGGTATAATAATAAATAAATGTGTCTTGCCTTCATGTAGTTAACAAGCTAACTTACAAAGGAGTTTGCTTTTCTCTGCAACCTTGTCAATCACATTGTCCAGCCTCTTTAGGATCTCTTTCTCCGTCCGTCAGCTGACTGATGTGGGTGAAACTTGAAAAATAATTCCAGTGTGCCAGAATATGGGCACCTGAAAAAGTCGTATTGAGCATCCTGTGAAGTCACACTTACACCCGCTGCTACGCTCCCCCCTACTGCTTCAGTTGCCTCTGGCTCAGGTAATCCACTTCCTAAGGCTTTTTGTTGTTTATCGTCAGTTTCTGCCACAAGTCCAGTGTCCAAGTCTGATTCTTAGGCTTCTTCCTCTTGTTTGTTTCCCTCATTGTCTTGTTTGTCTCCCTGGTCTGGCTCCGCCACAAATTCAATGTCCATGTCGTCGCCCACGCTAACATTAGTGCTGCTAGCTGAAGCAACACAGTAAATGACCCTAGCTACACCTGCCTCGGTGCTGACATGTTTCAAGAATAATCCTGCTATTTTTGCACATTTTTCATTGTCAGCCATAGACTGTATAAAATAATGCACCGTGACATCACCCATTGGTTTGTGGACTTTGTAAAAGTTTGGTATTTTGACCGTCGCCATCTGGGATTTTTGGAGCCAGAAGTGATAAGAAGCGACCATATTTGGATGAGAGCATGGAGCCGACCCTAATGCTAGCTACTAGCTTGGTTAGTACGGTGTATTTGCAGTCTGTGGTTAACCGTGATAATGCCCATGCTAATGCTAATTTTCGCTAACGAAAAACAGGCTTAAAACCATTGAAACAAAATGAACTTCACAGAAAAACTGAACATCCAACTCCTTAGAGGGTCTTTTAGTTCAACCAAACGCTGGACAAGACTTAAGCCGACCTAAATGTTACAATTAAATTTCAAGAACTGAAAACATACTGAAATAGCGACTGCTATGGCTAAGCCCTTACTCTGTGAATCTGGGGTTACGCCATGTTTACGATACCTAACCAACGTTATCACTGTGGTATTTTATAACTGAACCAACACCATGATGCAAGTTTTTTTTTTATTTCTCTGATGTTTTCACATCACAAATGATGAACAGCAGAAGTCTTGCAGATAGACTCATGTAGCTGTTATATCAGTGTATTGTAGGGTAACTGCTCTGCAGGTGCATTTGATTTGACTGTAACAGTATCTGGGCGGTGATAAGCCTCTATGAGGGAGGCATGAGGGAGTTACAGCACAGTTAAAACACCCCAAATAACCATCACTGACAAAACACTCAATACAGTGAAAAACAAGACATCGTGTTCCAAGTGAAGCAGATGAAAGAGCAGGGGGAGTTAATAATAATTAGAATAGTTATAATTAGAAGTAAAATCTGTTCTCTTTCAAATCAAACATCCCAAGATATGAGTGGAGAGTATTGTTCGTGCAACTGCATTTATAACCTTTTTTTTATTCAAACGTAGTCTAACCATGTCATGTGATATGCTACTTCAGTAAATATTACTGAGACCAATACAGAAAATTGCAGATGAACATTTACTATCCAGGGATTCACCTTACAGACATCATCACTGACTATCCCTGTAATGTGATGTGCTATTGTGTGTAGCTTTGTATTTTGTATAATGTGTTCTGTGTGTTTTTTGCTTTGTACTGTTTGTTGTGCTGTTGTATGTTTTGTTTGTGGGAGACTGCAGATGTAAATTAGCTTTGAGCTAACTCTGGTGCAGTGCATCATTTATGTTAAAACTATACACTGTCCTGCTAAATAAATAAATACAATCAAACTGGCCACAGTTTCGTACACTGACCATACACAGTCAGTCCAGCCGTATACAAGGTTTTGACCTTGTCTTGTTAAAAAGGTACAATATGGCCAATCTCAAATGTTTTGGGCTCCATGCGTAAAACTTTTTTAATCAAAATCATCAAAGACAAAATTATTATTATTTTATTTTATTTATTTGTTTGTTTGTTTATTTTAATCAATGCAATGACCCATTCTGAGCGGCCCAAGCAGCCCATAGTCAGGCAGCCCTTCTGGCATCTGCCCGATTTCCAGATGGCCAATCAGTCACTGAAAAGGACACACCTCAAAAAACATGGGCAACCCGAATTAGACGCCCACCCTCTCGCACCACAGTGACTGTGCAGATCATTGAGCCAAACGTTTGCAGGGGTGCATAGGGAGGCCAAATTGGGGCTTTGTTTTAGCACCCCACCTTACGCAAATACCAAGTGATTTGTTTTTAAAGTGGATGGGATTGAGCCTCCCAAAAAGAACAAGGGAGAGCACAAAAGAGGAAGGTTGAAAGAACCAGCCCCACACACTCCAAAAAACACGTCACGACAAGATGAAAGAGGGGTGGACGGGATGGAGGGAGTGATTGATTTTCATGCTGCTCTAAAGCAGATCCCTCTGGAGGCCTGGATAACGTGAGAGAAAGAGAGAGAGAGAGAGGCAGAGAAAGGAGAGGAAATTGAGAAACAGAAAGAAAAAGTGAATAGGGGAGATAATAAAGAACACGATACTTTGACCTACTCCAGTTTCTGGCAAGCTTCCCCCCCCCCCCCCCCCCCCTTTCATTCCTTCGATCCATCTTTATTTACTTTTTCTTTTCTTCCTCTTTTGAATTACACAGGGCTGTCTTTATTTTGACTGGAACCCTAATGGAACCTGAGCGCTTGTTAAGAAGAAGAGCGCAAAAGAAGAGAAAAAGGCCAGCAAAAAGGGAGAGGAGAAGTGAGACAGGCAGATTTAAAAGTGGGATGAATGACTGCATGGATGGAGAGACAGAGAAGGGGCAGAGAGTGAGAGAAGAGGTGAATGAAGTGAAAAGTTGCTGGATGAAGAAAAGAGGCAGATCAGAGGGTCTGAAAATCACCGCCAATGTTGGAAATGAGGTGTGTATGTGTGTGTGTGTGTGTGTGTGTGTGTGTGTAGGTGTTTAGTTGCCTGTTACTCTGTCAGCGTGTGTGGTTTTTGTGAGTGTGTGTGCAAGAAAAGACATCTACAGAGAGAGCAAGTCAAAGAGAGGTGGGGGGCCAGACTGGGATAAAGGGCTTTGCAGCCATGAATGTCATACTAATAAAGCCCAGTCGGATATTGAGGTTCAGTCTTTGAGGTGAGGAACGACGGAAAGGAAGGAAGAATGAAAGAAGGAAAGATAAGACAGACAGGGAATAGAAGAAAGGGGAGTGAGAAACATGGAGGGAGTGGTATGAGGAGAAAAAATATGTCATCGCTCAGGTTGACACATTGACACAGCTGCTAAAACTTCATTGGGAAAAGAAGGAACAGGCCATGACAAAGGCAGGGAAAACATGAGACAGAGGGGTACAGAGGAATGAGGAAGGGAGAAAAGTGAGTAAGAACGAAAGTAAAAGCACATGAGGGTGGCCAAGGGGTGGGAGAGAAGGATAAAGGTAGGGAGAGATGGGGGGGGTGGAGGGGGTGGGTTGGCGGAAGCAAAAGAGAAACCAGAGCAAGGCAGGATGAATGTTTGTTGATATCCCATTTTCCACAGAGGAGATGAAAGAGAGAAAGAGGGGATTAGAAAAGAGTGGGCAGAGAAGAGGAATGAGCTGATGATATAGAGAAAAAAAAAAAAAGTGGGGGAGAGACACAGAAAAAAATGACCAAACAGGAGAACAAATGAGGGTTAGAACGGAAATGCAGGGGAGAAAAGAGACAGGGGAGAGTTTGATTCTGCCGTGCGGGGGATGTTTGTGACGTGGGAGAGTTATCATTACTGCCATCTAAAAATAACATTGGCATTGGGCGGCTGCGGTCTGAGAAATGGGGATAGAGCTGAGGAAGAGGTAATTACAGCAGGCCTATTAGCATGCACGCCGCCCTCATTAAATATTCACACAGGAAACTGGGACTGAGGAGTAATGCTTCTGGGCAAGTGCCAGACAGACAGCCTGCCAGCCAGCCCTGCAAACTATTTGGACATTCAGACAGCAACAAAGACAGGAGGAGACTACTTTCATACTTCCATCCATTCATCCACTCAAACAGGTCGCACTGAGACACACAATCATCAAGGTAGCCATGCTTTCATCCATTTCTGGTTATCTGCAAGCTTAAGAAACCCATTTTTAAGGCCAGACTTTTTCAAATGATACCAATCAAAGCTAACAAAAGCAGCCTATTTCTCTTATAACACAGCTAAATTAAAAATTTGAAACTGTACATTGGCAATATAAACAAAAGGCCACCAGGGAATTGTTAAGGGACATTGAGTGTGATTGCATAGCAATGCAGATACGATTAAAAAGATGTTTATTGAACTACCAGTCCTCTTCCCCGTTTCTCCTCCTGAATAAAGAAACCGCATAGGGAAAAATAAGGCCTAAACTGTATTGAAGACGTTTTCATTTGGGCAATTTAAGACATTTTCAGGCTTTCAAGCACCCACAGATACTGTGATCCAAGCAGCCAACAAGCCATAAAGCCTATTAGCCAAGCAGACAGACACATAGCCAGATGGAGAGACAGTCTAATGAACAGCAGGGAGACACATGGCTCTGAGCCTGGTAACAGATCCTTGTGTACTAATCTACCAATTTACTGAGCTGTGGCACACATGCACAAAAGTTTGGACACACCTTCCCGTTCACTTGAATGAGAAAGTGTGTCCAAACTTTTGAGTGGTACTCTATATGAACACATGCAAAAGAGCCCACTCATGCTGCCACACAAGGGCACAAAGAAAGAAAGATGAAAATAGAAACAACACAGTTGTCATACACATGCATTCAAAAAAAGACTTGAATAAAGACATTAATCCAAACAGATAGTCTGACGTAAAAATTCACTGACACTCAAGGCCATCTAAGCTATCACAGACACACACACTCAGTCACCCCCAGTGTGCTTAAAACACTCGCTAACTCATTGACGTTAATCCTGGCTGACATTTTGACACGAATGCAGAGCAACATAAATAAACATATGTCCACAACAAATCTCACACACACCACCTCTGTCCTTGATATGAGCAAACAGTCTGACACAGAAACACACATTACACTCTCTCCCCAAGTACACAAGTAGCACACACTACCCCAAGAACTGGTGGAGACCAAAACGGAGCTAAAAGGAAAGTGAATGTCGGCCTTGCATTCACCAGCTGGTAAGAAACACAACTCGAAATGAATAACGTTTCTCTGTGTCTGCTGGATATAAATAGGCGACTGTTTGCGAACACCTTTACCACAACAACTTTATAAGCTGTTAATGTGTCATTGTTGTGCATACAGCTTGTTCCTGCTGTTTCTGCACCCAGGTGGCCAGATATGTAAATTAATGGAAGTATAATAACATGAGGGAAGTGCAACAGTTCAACCTCAAAGAGGCTCTTCACTTTTCAACGTTGAGTGTCTTTTAAAATATATTTTTGGCTCAGAACCTGGACAAAATGGATGTACTTGTGTTTCTACATTGTTTGAGTAAATCAGATACAGTTGTTAACTGTTCAAGGTTTGAAGTTCCACACTCACATATAATGTGAAAAATCATTACATTGCTGCTAGTGGCACTCACATGCCATGATGCTATGATTCATATGCAGTGTATATGATATAGTGGATATCAGGAAACAATGATTTCAATAGTGCTTTTGGTAATGTTAAAATATTATCAAAATGTTATTAAAAAGAACCTCTCACGTCCTTTTGGATGTTTCGAAAACCTTAAATGTCATCTGTATTTATAAAACAAAACAGGTGGTAGCTGGGAAAATGTCATTATCCTGCTTTTACACGCAGATAGAAACGGACATATAGGAAACAACGACAGAGACAGACACAGTAAGAGAGACAGGCTCACATACTAAATTACCCAGAGTCACACCTTGGCACACACTCACAGCCGGCTTCCCGAAACTAACAAGTACAAACATGACCTAGCCTTGTCCCCGAGAAAAATCACACTAGTGAGCTGGCATACAGTGAAACAGCTCTGTGCCAAACACGGACACCCACACACAGCGTACCTGCAGCACAGTGACACAAACATGCAAATACGGGGTGCTGGGAAATAGAGAACGCTGGATGTGAATAAACAATCCCTGACAACAGTTAAGAGATGAGATTGCAGGAGTGGATTCTGGACCTTCTTGCAGACACTGACACTGAGCTGCAGACATGTACAATTCACACCCATGACAACACTACACACACACACGCACACACACAATAATCATTAACTGACTGATCATAAATAGGATTTTATTGTAGCACATGTGTCACTTAATCCCTATCCTATCCCTGAACACCGAATGCTTTCACCAAACCATTACCATAAGAACATGTTTGCATGCAAGTGGTTTATTCATGCTCACATCATAGCACCTTCACTTTGATCTATTTGTGTAGGTGACAACAAAGCTGATTTAACTTTGGTGCTACTGAATAACTGCACTCAGAATGATTGGAAATGTAGGTCTCAGTATTATTCCAAATGAACAGCAGCGCAGACTGCTATGAGAAGTGAAAATGACTGCAACAAATTATCCTAGGGTGGTTTTATAGGTTACAGGAGATAGGTTCTGGTATCTAACAGGCAATTCCTAAAACTTAGAGAGCACACAATAACAAAATGGCCCGCTGGAAAAAATTCTTTTATATTTCATATCAATGTATTTGTTTGGGTGATCTTACAGGAAAAATGTAAATCAACATATTTAGTTCATTTAAATATATTAGGTTATGTACCTTGCATTGCAGGATTTGTTTGCACATTTTTCTAACTAAGTGGTCAAATAATGATTGTGTCAAGTCACGGTGTCATATTTCCATGTCTTTCAAGAGCAGATTATTTAAAGATTTAATTAACAATCATGACAAACAGTCAGTGGAGGGCTGAGAGTTTGTAGGTTTTCATTCAATACAATGACTGTACCGGTTAGGTATAGTCAGTTATACTTAACCTGTTGGGACCTGCCTTTTCTCACACACAACATAGTCAAGGCAACAGACAAAAACATGCACTTTCACCTGCAATATTCTGACAAATGAAACATGAACTTTAGTTAACATGGTCATGGCCATAAACTACTGCCCTGCTCTTAACTGAGAGTATTTTAATATATTTTACCCGGTCATTGTTGCTAAATATTTATTTTAAAAGGGAACTTTTAAAAGGGCGTGAAAAAAAACCTCAAATCCAAGAACTCCTTTTAACATTATACAAGACAAAATATCTTCAGAATATTTTCATTTAAACTCTCTCATACAAGTGGATGCAGACACAAAATATCACTTATGCACACACACACACACACACACACGTAACTGAGATCAGACCAATTAAGCTAAAGAAGATCGGGTCCCATTTCTCACTGCCTTAAGAGTGCTACAATGCTGCTACAATTCCCAGTGCTCCCCATCCACAGGCCAGACAAAGACTGACAGTACTGCCACAGTCTCAGACATTGATTACGTAAATCTCCTTACATAAGAATTCTGCAAGGATAAGTGTTTATTTGTGTGTTGCCTGAAACAGTAAAAGTGTGTGCACATGCGTGAGAGCAAGTCACAGTGTGAGAGGATGTCTGAGTGTGTCGTCGTATGACTGCCTGTGTGTGTGTGCACGCATCGATTGTCTGTATGTAGATTTTTTTTCCTGCGTGTTTCGACATTTGCGCATTGTCTGTGTTTATTACATCTGTTAATCCTCATTCTGAGACAGCTGTGCCTAAAATGTCGAGAAACTACACAAGCAGAAGTGCTGAGACCGGAGCTGTGTCTAAGGTCACTCGGATATGTTTAGAAAATGTTGAACAACAAACTACAAAAGAGGCTCCAAATAAAATGTTCCCTCTTCTAGTTCATGAAAGACGAAACATGCGGTGTGTTCTTTCAATCTACAGAACAACAGTCTGGCTTGTTTCCTCAGTTCATGCAGATGCACGCAATGGCTGACTGATTGTTTAGAAGGACAATGTAATTGGGTTTTGGAAGTGTCTCTCTCCTGGGGAATGGGTCCAAGTTTGGCTCAGTGATATTTGAGACACAGAAAGAGTTTCCTGTTGCAAAACCACTGACATTTGAGTTGAGAAAAACCACACATACTGTCTAGTAAACAGCACTGTGGTAGATAAAAGATGGATAAGATGGCATCCAGGCACAGATTATAACAAGGGTATGGCATTCATT
The DNA here is from genome assembly GCF_963924715.1 of Thunnus thynnus. Lineage (NCBI taxonomy): Eukaryota > Metazoa > Chordata > Actinopteri > Scombriformes > Scombridae > Thunnus > Thunnus thynnus. The sequence continues at coordinate 12,113,967 of NC_089526.1, read as the reverse complement.
AGAATTGAAAACATTTTTTTCTCAGAGAAGTGGAAATACTCATGGTTATACAAATAAAAACTAGTATAAAATGGTGAATGAAATTTATTATCTGAGAGAAGGTGCATTCAATACAAAGTTTATCATTGTAATAACCCAAATAGCTAGCTTGTGTTTCAAAACAATACCTTTTAACCACTATCCATACACGTTTTGTTCGTGCAGTGCCCCTAACATTCAATCACATTCACAGTTACCAGTGAATCCTCTGAGAGTGTAACCTTGGTGATGATTTTCAAGAGCTGAGGACAGCATTTTTCTCCTCTCCTCCTCCATAGATTTTTTCCTAAAGGTCAACTTTGAACACCTCATATTGTTCGATAAATTGTAATTGTAAAATGAAGTCAGATTAGTGCAAAGAAATCTCACAGGGAAAGGAATTAAGTCTTTGCAAAGCCGCAGCAGTTAGTGAAGTACAACTGCACACATTTCAAATCCTCAAACCACTTGTTGGCTCAACCAGCTGGTACACATGCAATATGCTTCTTACTGGCATTGGTTCAGATTTCTTCCCAGTAAACTGTTTGAAGAGCAAGGACTGTGTCTTTGTCTTGACCGTGAAAACCAAATACTGGAGCTGCAGGGTTTTTTCAAACTTCAAGAAGATTCATGAATCTTTGCATCCAGCTACCTGCTGTTCATTAGATAAATGGTTAACAGCGGCCCACACCGGTGTAATGGCAAAACGCTACAGTTATCATATCTTGTCATACAAAAGGCATGGTTGCCACCTTTTTGCGTTATTTCGATAAAGCCGTGGGGCGTTGCAACGGCCAGAGGTGTGGGTGGAAAGAGAGCCACGCGAGAGGAGAAAAAAAAAACTGGGAAAGAAAGAGAGAGAGAGTGTGAGAAGCCCCCAGATATAGAGAGAAGTGGTTGTGTTTGCACGAGATAAGGCCAAGGAGCTAAATCACATAGTGAGCGAGGAGGTATGCTATTAAGCAGGACAAATATGCCTATTCAAACAGCAACTTTCACAGCCCAAATGAAAATACGTTAGGGCAAGACACGAAGGAAAGAGGAGGGAGGGAGTGAGAGACAGCGAGGGCGGGTGAGAGAAACAAGGGGGAGAAGACAGGGAAGGGTAAAAGGGGCAACAGAAGGAAGGAGCCAGAGATGGATTATGCCCAACAGAGGGAGAGCAAAGAGAGATAAAACAGGGAAGGCACTATTTCATTTGTCTAATTATATTTATCTATCTCTCGCTCACAAACAAACAAAAGAGACAAATGGTGCTGACTGAATAAACTAAAGCTGAATGGGTACAAACAGGCACTCAAACACATGAGCACAGCACACATATTAACCAAGGGCATGCAGCAACAACAACAAAACAAATCCAAGGGGAAGGAAAACTGAGAGTGGGAAGAAAAATATGGAAACTGAGAAAAGTGGCAAAGAAATGAGAAAAGCTGAGAGTGGAGAAGATAGTAGGGCTAAGGGCACAAGCCAGATTGACACTGAAAAATTAATGCGCAATTGCAAAGAGGGATGTGTGTGAAACTGAGATGGAAAGCGAATGTGGGAGACTGAGATGGAAAGCGAATGCGTGAGTGACACAAGGACAGAGGAAGAGAATATTGGTCCCAACCCTGACAGATTTAAGGTTATGGTTCATGCACTTCTCCTTCCCTGCCACACACACACACCTTAATTTTCTCCCACTCGCCCTCCTCTCATTTCCCCCTCTCGCTCTGACTGCTGTCTCTCTTACTTCTCTTTCTGCCTTTCTATTCCCACTTCTCACATCCTCTTGCTCCCTCCCCCCTCCTTCCCTCTCCATGCATGTGTGTAGTGATTTGCCTATTTGTCTTCTGTAAGTCACACACGCATGCACATACACACACACACCCTCCAATGACTGTTCATCTTCGTAGATCTGATTGTGTCAATTTGTCTCAGTGTCACGCCACTCTCCAATTTGCCATCTGCCTGACAGGATCTTATTGATTGGCCCACACACTTGTCATTCTTCCAGTCTTTCACACTCCTGTCCAATCTCCACATCTCCATATGAGAATAGCTTTCAGTACCCCCCCACCACCACCCTTCTTCCACCTTCATATCCCTGCTTCCATTCTTTCATTATCACACCTCCTAACACTTATAGCTCTCCATCTCTCCACCCTTCTCAACACCATTCCCACATTCCACTTCACTTTTTCTCTCATTTCACTCCCTGGGCTTTATAGAGCACACAAATCAGGGCTATGGGCTTTTATGCCGTGATCAGTAACCCAAATGGAAACGCAGGCATAATAGTGATTACCTGTCATAGCCTGGCTTAGCTTATAAGCAGTGCAGAAGCATCCATCGCTGACTTGAAACGGCAGACTAACAGTCTTAACAGCCTCTGTAATTCAGCAGAGCTTCCAGGCAGTCAGAAACTGCGTTGCTCTCTCACATGGCTTTGAATGCCAGAAGCAAACTTTGCAGTCACTGAGAAGTTTAACTTCAAAAGATGAACATGCCAAAAAGAAAAAAAAAAAATCAACCTGAAGGGATACACAGGGGTTATTGAGTTTTTCCTCCAGTTTTATCTCCACCATTTTTCCTCACTACTTTTGACCCACCTAGGTTGTCATTTAGTGCAGAGCAGTTTTTTAGCTTTTTTGTTTTTATATTTTGATGTTTGGGTGTGTGATACAAGGTCTCCTAGGTATACACAGGATTTCGATCTCCATCAAATACCCTGCTGACAGACAATTTTGCCCATCTGCGGCTGCAATCCATCAATGTAAATGCTGCGAGGAAAAAAGCTTCCTTTTCCCAATGTTCATTTCAGACAATGACTTTGATAACTGGCAGCAAGTTTTCAGATACTGTTTGAAATAATGTGCTCAGCGGGAAACCCCCCAAAAGTATTTTGCCAATATCACATAGCCGGTAAACTAAATTAATATACCATCACCTTTGTATCTTTGTTTTAACTTGAAACAGTGAGGCAATGTGGTTATTTGGAAAAAGAAAGGATGATACAATAGTTAGAAAGACTTTACCCTCAACAGAGAGTCCACAGGTTCAGTCCCTACAACATCTAATGTGTCGAACAACTGCAATTTGTCTTATTAATGTGCTTCTGTAGCAAGAATATGACTCATTCACTTTAATGGACTCACTGATAATGCATGAAAAAATGTAGAAAAAGTTGTTGTTCATATAAAATAGAGATGTGAAACTACTTTCAGTGTGTAAATATCCGCAATGTCTTGTTAGTTGGGTTTTGTTTTCATTGTTTTCTTCAGTCCAGTTCAGTAGTGCTTTTGTCACTTCACTTTTAAAGTGTGTTGTTTTATATGCCCCTTGCTTTTTATTATTGTCTTCTTCAATTACTGTTACTTCCACAATCCTTTTACCGCTTTGTTCACTGTGTTTTGTCATATTTATTTGCTGAAATAAAGCCTACCTTGCTGAAGCTATTTCCAGGAATACTGGGTTTTTAAAAGCCAAAAAAATCTCCTGCCATGATGCAAGCCCCCATAGCCTTTGACTCTGACTGCAGCTGCCATGAAGCACAATGTAACCACACAGAAGAGACGCGAAAAGAGAAGACATGTCGTCATGATCAATCAGAGCCGGGTAAGACGTGCGGGAGAACACTGATGTAGGCCCACATGAGACTGTCAAGGCAGTGGAGTCAGATGAGGGCAAGCTCTGTCTGCAGTCAGAGCTCCAGAGCTGTCTGGGGACTCTCCTGACCCAGACCAACCAACCAAGCAACCAACCAACGAACACTCTGCCTCCACACCAGCCAATCAATGTTTTCTCTGCATGTAGAATAACAGTTCACCATTCTCTCCGACCAAACTCCGTTCCCATTCCCCAGACACATAAGCAGCAGTTTTTCTTCGCAGAGATGCACAGATACGTTAAATACGGCTTTATTGGAACTGAAATATCTGAATGCAAGAACGATTATCACTGATCCAGTACAGCTTACGAACACACACTTCCTGCACTAATGCACCCTAATGCATTTTGCCTCAGGTTATTACAAGATTAGTAACAAGGTAAACTGTCTTTTTTAACCCAGGCTATTGCAATATTCAGTAATAATTTCAATTGATTTGTTCTGTGGAAATGATGAACCATATTCAGTATGTGAAGCCATGTCTCGGTACCCAGTGTTAGCTGGAAGTTTACATCAAAACAAATTCAAAATTGGACAACTACGATATCTTGAAATTAGATTTGTTGATCTGTGGGGGGAAAAAATATATAATTTTTTTACCTGATGATTACCTGATCTGCAGAATCTGCACTTCTCAAGCCAGATCAGAATTTCATTATATCATCTAAAATCTGACATTATCTCAGTCTGTATCTTGTCTCTGTTTAACTGCTCAATGAGTGGAATAAGTCTGAATACGTCAATAAATAAGTCAATAAAATAAAATCCACATATACTTCTGCAGGGGTTTAATGGGGTTGTTGATCAATAAAAATGAAATGAATCATTTCCTTTGCCAGGTACTGAGATGTGTAGTTTTTAAAACCCATGTGCACTGTTTTTGAGTGAAATAAAATTTTCTCACTTGTTGCACTTTCAAGATAATACATTTTCTTTGTTTCAAATTCACTTGTAAATTCATTCAGCTCTTCTGGATTTTTTGGACAATCTTTCAGGCTTATCCTTGGTTTGTAGAGCATAAAGGGAGAAACACTGATATCTGCTAAGAGGAAAAGACACAGCTGTGCATCTCTGCACCGATCCGTCAGCTGCATGGGGTGAACTGCGTTTGATTTGGAGTGCAGTAAGTGGAGATAATCACACATCCTTCTGCGAAAATGGAGTGTTTTTTTTTTAAAAAAAGCTTCCAACATTCACAGGGGTGTTGAGGTCAGCAGAGGGGGCTTTAATATGAAAAAAGGGGGTTGGGGAGAGTGGGAAGGAAATAAAAGATTAACTTCATCATATAATCAATCACACTTGTTCCCTACCATTAATCAGCTCTTCTCCACTTCTCAAGTGCCTCATTTTCCCCTTCCAAATTCATTTCACAAGCTTCGTTTTGCATGAGCTACTCTGCTTTTTGGTTCTGACAGATCAAGCCTTTTCATTATTTTTCATGATCTGCTATACAGTATTTCATCACTCTCATAAAAGTGAAAGCAAAAACTAAGAATAACCAGACATATAATGAATTATTTTCTCCCTGCTGCTGTCTGGTCGGATTAGCTGCAGTAACAGGAATTTTAAATCAAAGTCATCCAACAAAATATGGATATATATACTTGGCACTGGTCAAAACCAGTTAACTCAAGTACCTCTCACTGCAGCAACTACACCTGAGATAGCTGACTTTGAACTGAACATCATCTTTTTGCCAACAGTTGCTATTTATAAATCGCATTTGCATGAATGTCCAGTAGTGCCCTCCTGCTATGCATAATGAATAGGCTCCCTCGTACTCACCTCTAATAGCACCTTACCTGCAGCTGAAAGGAAGACTAGAAAATCCAGTGAAGAGCTCTTACCAAGAAATACCCACCCACCCAATCTATGAATGAAAATACCAGGATTTTAAACTTTTTGCCTACGTTATCAATATTAAAACTAAAAATCTATAAAAACCTCCTTATAGATCCTTGAAAGTTCCCGTTGTCAAGTCTGCTGCTTCTTGTTCCTCACAAGACAAACAGGATTTGGCTTGGATAAAATTGGCTTTGAGCTGTTTGCAGCAGATTTCATCTCACTGTTAGTGGAGGGAATGTTGCCCAAGGCAGGGCAGGTGATCAATATTATCAAGGTGTATCTTCCAATGGAATCAATCACATCTGACGGCTTCCCGATAGAAAAGCAGAAATGAAATGTGCCTGTCTCCTGTGAGGAAGTGATGAGAATCCCATTGGTCACTAATGTGGCTGTGTCAGTTGCTTTTCAGGTCACTGGTTTGGACTTAAACTAGTATTTTTTTGTGACAATATTCCCAAGGTTAATATTAAATTATAATTACTGGTGATCCTTTTCCTTTTACTTATTTTGTCTGCTCTAGTTCTACTTTGTTTGACTGTCAGAGACTAAACAGTAATGATGTTTTCATGAATTTCACTCTAAACCAAACTATGCAATGCGGTTTTATCTCACTCAGCCTCAGGCTAAAGAATATTTCATATTTCACATGATAAAAAACAAGAATTATGATTTAAGATTTCACTCTTGCCCTGAAAAGAAGCACCTAAGGGCTGTGATCGCTGCCTGTAATCAGACTCAAGTTTTTTTCCCTACTGAACAAATGTCACACTTGCAGGCTTCTGATGAAACAACAGGCTTCCTAATTTGGCATTTAATGTGCCAGCAGGTGGTAAATGAGTCTCAAAGCCCAGGATGGCAGCTTTACCAGCATGGCCACCCACTCTGAAAGAATGACCATCTTTGATGTAGGCAGCCAGAGGCATTGCCATTGACCTATACCGTGTGTGGGGTGGCCAAGATTGGCTGGCTCTTGATGGGAGCTATGTTTGATGACAGCAGCACTACTAAAATGGGTGCGGCTCCAAATTATGTCTTAACTATCTCTTTTATCTTTACCCAACCATCCTTATCCCCCTCTTCTCACTTCCCACAGGCTTCTGCCATGATGAGAAAAGAGCCCGGCCAACCAGGAGACTCGAGCGTGTCTGAATTGTGTATTTCTATGTGTGAGTGTGTGTGTGTGTGTTTGAATCCGTGCAGGTGTGCATTTTTGAAAACCGTGCTTCCGTTCATCACTGCACTTGGCTCTCAGGGCACTGCTGGAGACATAGGTTGTCTGGGAGGACACTGATTGGCTCTGCGGGAAACGATGAGCTTGAGGTAGATGAGGTGGAAATGAGCTAAGCCTGACCTGCAGTGCAAGTACACGCAGTCTCTCACACATACAAACCTCTCGGGTTTTTTTCTTATACACAAGCACTGACACATAAACACTTGTACTGATAAAAGCTTCTCGGATATGCTTTGATACAACATTTCATTTACACTTAAATTAAATGCACACATACGCACTTCATCTGTATATATAGGTGTCCCACAGCTTGATAACACCATATGATGGCTCATCGCTCTCTTGTTTGTATTCCCCCCGGTCTTGCTGCGTGTGTGTTTGTTTGCATGCAATGTTCTTACATTATTTTCTTAATTTTCCACATCCCACTGTGTACATGCACAGCAGGTTCACGTTTCAGTGCGGTTTCATGTTTATGTGCGTTAGAGAGATGTTTTTATCTTTCCCATATCCCACTGTGTATGTGCCCATTTTTATGCATCTGTGTTTGGCTGCAGATAGTTGAACGCTTTGATGTTTACGTATGCACAAGTGTGAATTATATGAAATATCATTCCTACCTATGCTTGGGTGTGCTGTGCCGTGTCTTCTCTCCCTTGTGTGTGTGCATATGCCTTTCTGAACCTCTCACAGGTCTACCATGGATGTGGTGGATTATTTTTAGCACCCTTTGGCTTTCCAAATACTGGGACATTATGTATATCACTTACATCACCAAGACTAAAATCCTGCCAGCACAAAATAAATTTGGGTTCCTTGCCAGTGCTATTCTAGTGTGCCTGCACAAAACACAACTGCACAATGCGTAATGAAACACATACATTGCTTTGACAATGTGGTTATGGCACGTTACACTTAAAGATTATTTTAGCCTTTTTCATAATATTTCATGATTAATGCAGAGCCAGTGCATGAGTTAAATACTTGCTTTCCCCTGCTTTCACTTCTATACTTCACGAAGTCATATATCAGAGGTTTTTTTTTCCCCCCAACTGTGAAAGTCTAGAGGGGATTTTTTTTGTTATGACACCCCTCTGGTTACTTCAGTGGCAGAATTTTTTTTTTCCTCAGCAATGCAGGAAATCCTTGCGGCTATCTATCTGCTGGGAGACACATACAGTATGAAATGTAGAAAAACACAGCTATGACTTTTGTGAAGTTTCTGAAGGATTATATTGAAGCCTGGAGTTTGGGTATAGGTTGTCAGCTAGCTTAGACAGTTAGTTTGTATTTCTGGAAAAAAAAAAAAAAAAAAAACAGGTTGATGGACTTCCTACATTCTTACACTCTTACTCAATATAGTTTCAGTCCTTTTGGGGCCAGTGTAGAGTGACAATTAAACAAGCAGCATTTTATAGTCCTGATGCATTGACTTAAATATTCATCAGAGGTGCAGTCTGGTCACACAAAAGGGGACCTTGAATGTATTACTGCCAATTTGGTTTAGTGACATCTGTTCATCAATTCAGTGACTTTTTCAGCCCAGAATCTAAATTTGGCAACAATGACCAATGGGCAATGATATCAAATTGGGTTCCTTGTCTAAGCCAAAGAGGTCTGTTGATCAAAACTCTTACCATGCACAATGGAACCCCTCTGTCTTCTAAGAGTAGCAAATATAATACATTTAAGTGTGAAGCCAGTCAGTGTCTAGCAATAAATATTTGGACAAACACAAGTTTCTCATGTAAAAAGACTTAGCATTATGTACAGCTGGATATTTGTACCTGCTAATTAGAATTTTACTCACCACCTGGAAAACTTTTTGCCATGTTAGTAGCTACACAATCTAACCTATCTAATATAAGCTTGTTAATAGCTTTATCAAAAGAAGCAACATTGAGAAATCTAGCACTATACTCTAACAGCTGTAATACTGACTCCACTTGTCTGTGTGGCTACACTGAATGTTAAGTCCAATATAATGCTAACCCATTCATCCCGTTTGGGTGAAAGTATCAGGTTTGAATCATGGCATGAACATCCTTTACGATTAGCACGCTCGCCTGGCCAACTTTGTTTCAAGCGTTACAGTAACCGATAATTCATGCTGACCCTTGCATTGCACAGCGAGCTGATTCAGGGTTATGTCCATTCTGTTTGCTACTACTGTGTAATGTCTGTTATTACAGTCACCCTGCCATCCAGCGACATCAATTATGTCAATAAGACGCTTCCTCTGCCAACGTTTCACATACATTATGGAGTGTTGACACATCGGTTTTCACCTTATTGTGACTGCAGCAGGAGGTGCGCTACTCACCACACACTGAGGAAATAAGTCTACAAAATGAAACTCATGAAGATCACTGAAATGAGCACAGGGATCAGTAATGCTGACTTTACTACATACAGTTTTTGTTCCTTATGTCCTGTCAAAAAGCAGACAGTATAATGTCACTGACTGAAGAATACTGCCTCAGTGGCTATTTCCATTATAGGAAAAAGAGATTGCTACCAGTACTTTCTCCAAAACTCATCAGTAGGCTACCGGCTGACTGAATACTAAGGGAGGCTATTGTCCATTTGAGTAGTCTACGGTTAAAAATATAAACTTTTATTTACAATAAAACATTAGCAACATTATTCCTTCTCTAGTAAAGTTTATGTTTCCTCAGTTGCTGCTGTTGACCAAGACTAACACGTCCTGTGACTGCAGTGGGTAAGGCTATAAAAGTTTGTTGATAGTGGAAAGATTATCAGAAACAGAGCTGGGCATTTGAGTGGAGAAGATAAACCAGCCATGCCCTGAGTTGCCATCAATCTCTATGGCCGCAAGCCCTTCACAAGCCCTCTACTGGTCACACTGAAGCAAAGAGTAGAGGGGTGATAAAGTGAGCGGAGGCAGTGTCGAGGTGAAGGTGAAGTTTACAAGATGAGGTGAAAGAAAAGGGCCAGGGCAGTGGGAAGGAATAAACAGGGATGACGTGAAAGATGCAGGCAGTAAACCAATAGGCATGTCAATTCAAATCCTTGTAAGGCCCAGGAGGCCACAGCAGATGATGAAAAAGTGGAATAGTACCACTGTATGGTGGAAGGGTTGAAAAATGATGGGGGTATAGAATGATGCGCGTCCTGCGGGCTTAGAAAGGCAGAGAAGAGAGACGCCGTCAGGCACTGAAGGAGAGAGCAATTAGATTTATCTGCTCATTAACAGAAGGGATAATTGACTACAAGAGTCTGCAGTGATACACTAGGAGACAGGGGGAGAAGGAGAAAATGAGCCAGGGAGAGAAATGAGTGCAGGTGGAAGGAGAAAAGACAGGAGGCAGGCAGGGAGGGATTGGGAAGAAAAGGGAACAAGACGGGGGAAATAAACAAGGGAAAAGTGAAAAATGAAAAGAATGGGGAGAAAGGAGAGAGAAGGATGGAGGGAGGAGGGGGGGGAGAAAATCAGCCCACAGAGAACACTGAGAGAAAAGGATTAGTGAAGGGAGAGGGAGAGTAGGAGGGGGAGGCAGGAGGAGTAAATGAGGATAAATGTACAGTGTGATGTGTGTGTGTGAGTGTATGTGTGCCCCTACACTTATACACATTTCTTATGTTTCTGTTTTTAGGCACCAAGGCGAATTCTCACACACCCTCATGTGTGCGTGAGGAGCGTGACATCACATTTATGTCTAAATGACAGATAAGACAGGCTTGACAGGACTGGGAGGAAACACATTCCTTCTGTAGAACCAAAGTCACCTTAAAAACAAACACACGCACACACACACAATCACATAAACGCCGTGAATCAGAGCCATCTAAGGCCACATCATTGTCCACCTGCTGATACATACCAATTTTCAACAACGGTCGCAATCAAATCATGACACACTGCTTAGAAGCGGTGCGGAGGATGCAGATTGGTATGTGTGTCATTAGTGCTTTATTTTTGCCAATCAGTCACTCACACAGGTATTTATTTGTGACTGAAGTTAGAACTGATGATGGATAACACCTCCATTACTCTATCTTGAGGTGCCTCAAACATTTTCCAGTAGTTCAATCATGCAACCTTGTCCTCTGAAAAAACACAAATACATTGCTAATTTTCTTTGCCAAATATATTTTGAAGGAGGCATAATTTCTGCATGGATTAAATTCACTAGCATTCATTTCCAATCCAGGAAGTGTGACTTCCTTCAGCACAAAGCTCATAGGAAGAAGGTCAGGGTGGGTTGCTGGTTATATATAGCACAGGCTTTTGACTCCGGAAACCGAGGATTGCATTCTGCATCACAAGTGTTATTCATGGAAGATTATGGATTTGGTTAAATATGTAAAAAACCTCACATCTTCTGTTTAAGTCAGCAATGACTTTTTAGTAGCCATGTTATCGGCGTGACTCTAGGGATTGAAATATTGGCTTGTCGCTCCAACACATTGGTCCAGATTGAAATATCTCAACAACTACTAGATGCTTTATAAAAAGATTTCATGCCCTCTCCCCTCAGGATGAATCACAATAACTTTGCTGATCCCTTGACTTTTCATTTAGGGTCATCTTCAGGTCAAACTTTTGATTTGGTCATCTTTGGATTACCTGTAAAACTAATGAAATTCCCATCAGCCTTAGCTAAACTTTGTTACTGCTTATCAATGTTTGCATGCTAGCACGCCCAATAAAAATATGGTATGGTAAACATTACATTTGTTAAACATCAGCATGTTAACATAGTCATTGTGAGCATATTTGCTCAAAGCACTGTACACTGCAGCCTCAAAGAGCTGCTCTTTATGTTATTGATCAAGACAACAGTCCCTCCCTAACCTGAAAGGGGAACTATGGGGCTCTCTGACCAAACTTTCCACGATTGGGTTGCATTGTGGGTAAATTAGGTAACAGGCTTTCTCTTGCATTGATTTTGATATATATATATTTTTTTTTAACTATTAATCATAAGTCTGATGTTGTAGGAGTGCAATGCTGAGTACTCTTTTGTGCTTTGAGTTGCCTACACATGACGATAGAACAGTTAATCATGCTTTAGTTGCCGGGAGCAGATGTTGTAAGGGAAACTAATGAACAATTGGCAGTGAATGATATGTTCAGTATAAAGGTTTCCTCATTATGTTGATTAAAAACGTATTTAATTAAACGTGACATTTCCTACAAAAAAGACTTACTAATCTAAATTAGTTGTATATGAGCATTAGGTTTAGGAGACAGGGTTGAATCATCTATCCATCCATCTATTAATCCATCTATCCATCTTTCGATCTATCTGTGTTTGTCTCTGCCCTAGAGCACGCACTCCAAAATCTGCGGCACCCTACAACCACCCATATTTTACTCAAAGCTCTGTGGGATTTAAGATTTAAAAGACAAAAGCTTCAAACATTTGACTCGTTGAAGAAGCAGCCTGACTCTGAGCCAGACACGCAAGTGTTTTTGGGATGGCTTGACACGAGTCAACGTGTGACGTACCATTAATGCAACAGCATGCCTTTGATCCTACTGAGGTGAACTCAATTTACACAAAGCAGAAGGTAGAGAAAGCAAGAGTGGGAGAAAAATAAGAAAAACTAAGAAGATTGGGGACGAAAGCCACCCTTCGTCACCTCCTTCATCAGTTTTTTTTTTTTTTTTTTTTTTCTGCTGATGAGTTAATGAATCTCCAAGTAAAGCAGCAATTGCCCTCAGTTGCATCATGGACACAGCAAAGATGAGAAAGAATTAAAACACATGGGGGGAAGGTGAGAGCAGGCAATGAAAACTCTTTGACTCCTCAACTTGCTCAATTTCGTTTTCTGTTTCACCCCCCCCCCCCATGTTGTTTTACTCACCTCCTCTCCTTCTCTTACTTCTCCTCATCCCTCAGGCACTAAAATTGTGTTGGATTGCTCTCTAGTCTAGTGTTGGTATGTTAATTCACTCCAAATTACAAAACACAATGGTGTTGCATCATTCTACTGCAGATAGAATGTATTGTGATAGCTCTGTTACATGAATTAGATTCCTTTCACGAATTCAATTATGTATAGAGTAAATCAAGTGTTGTTTATGGGGTTTTCACAGGGGTATGTTTGACTTGCACTGGACCCTGTAGAGACGTTTTGTTCAACTATATGTGTGAATTCATCTGTGGTTGAGTGACAAATAAACTTGAACTTGAACTTTAAAAGTCTCATAAACACAATCAGCTTCCGTGTTTTTGTCTTTTACAGGTGACTGACAGCAATATTTGAATTTGTACTCATTTTGTGCACATCTTTTCAGCATCTCTTTAATCTAATGTGATTTACTCCCATCCATATAAACAGCACAGACGACCACTCTGGAAACATCTTACAGATAATTCATCACTGAACGGGATGCAATCAGTCATTCTTTTCGAGGCTGTATATAATATGAGGTTTCCAGTTTTTGCAATTTGAAGGAAATTCAACCCACTGTTTCATATTAATGTGAGAATCATATGAATACAATCTTTTAAAAGAAACTGCAAACATTTACAAAGTCTAAATCTTCCAATTTCTTTTTTCTTTTTTTTTTTGACTCTGCCTTTGATGCTGCATCTCCTCGCTTCCTCCAGCACTGCTGCAGTTTAAGGGTTTTACGAAAAGTGTGATTGTGAAAGTAGATGTGAGGTTTAGCTTCCGACAGTTGGCCTGCCTGACAACGCAACTCTCCATCCAAACATAGGCGCACACGACAGACGTGCATGCACAAACACATACACATGCACACGCTGGTATACCTCCATGCTTGACAGGAAGAGGAAATGGCTTTTCTCCATTTGGAGAGCCACAAACAAGAGGTGCTGCCGGCCCATTTTAGATAGCAGCCCTCTTAAAGAGCCCCTCTGTCTATGAATATGTAGATGAGGATTTAGGAGAGAGGGAGAGGAGGAAAGAGGGGGAAAATCGAGAGAGGGAGAGATCAGAGAGTGAAAAAGAGGGAGCAATGGAGAGATTCTGTGTCTCTGAGGTACTTTTCCTGCCTGCCCTGTGGCCCTTGGCTGGATTTACGCACTGGATTTAGAAGAGCGTATATGTGTGTTTGTGTGTGTGTGTGTGTGTGTGTGTGTGTGGTGCAAATGAGAGGGTCTATGTAGACACAGAGCCAGAGGCGACAGGTCAGAGAGAAATCACACACAGACACGACTATGGTCATGGGACCCAGAAACACGCGCACACACACAAACACTTAATCAATGATCACCTTAATCCCTTCTCCTCATCTATTTTCTCTTTCACACAATCCCCGCTCCTCTTCACGCCGTTAAACACATCTGTAATCACGCACACAATCTCATACAGAGCACATACACCTATGCATCAGCTGAGTGCACAGCGCCGCACTTCTCCACCTGGCTCCTTCTCATCCTTCTGTTCATCTTCCCCTTCATTCACTGCCGAGCCAACATCCGTAGCACCTTAGATAAGCAGGTATGGTTTTCCTTCCTGCCTGCGTTCATTTATATGCATCTCTCCAGCAAAACAAACAGCCGTTCTTGTACAGCAGATAGCATCTCAGTATCACCATCCAGCAGCCACTTCACACCACATGAATTATGTATTGGTGTAAGTGTGGAGAGGAGGTCAGAGAGGAGCAACAAAGGGCGATCTCTCTGGCCCTGTTAGATGATTGACGACAGCGAATGTAATGGCTCATTTCATCATCATTGTTAGCGTTGTGTGATGATAAAAAACACTTACAATGGCGGTGTTAACATGTGAGAGTGAGAAAAAAATCTTTATATATGGGGGCTGACCTATGACCTCAACAAAATGAAATTACATCATCATCATCATCATCATCATCATAGATGCCCACACAACTGTCACTATCATCGCCATAACTTTAACTGACCATATTGAGGGTCTATGTTCAGTTGCCCTTGGTCATACAAGTATTATGAATTTAATTGCAATTTACATCATTATGGTAATCATTATGTGCATCATGGGAAATGCTGTTTTCATCATTACCATACACCGCTTAACATATAAAAAACATTAACACCCACTCTTTACCTGTACATGATCATTGGCAATAAAGTGCAGAATATGTTTCAAGATCAACATTAAATATTGAATTAGGGCTGAGTTGATTGGTCGATTAATTTATTAGCAGATCCTTGAAAAATGCCAAACACATGCAGATTCTCAAACAGCTTTTGCTGCTTTTCTCTGATTTCAGTGTAATTAAAACTGTTGGACTGTTGGTCAGACAAATAAACTCAACAAATTTAAAAATGTAACCTTGGCTCTGGAAAAGGATGGAATTTTTTTTCTTTCTGATTTATCAACAGTGAAACTAATTGTTAGTTTTAGCTGAATATATATTCACCTCTATTTATACAGAAACAATTATTTTTTTATGGGGGGAAAAAGATGCAGGAGTTCTGTAACCTTTGTTTCCTTTCTCAATTTTGTGAAAAGAAATGCCTGGACACTGGACATTTTAGACTACTGCACAGCTTGTAATGAACCCAAGGAGCACACTGACGTCTCAGACACACAATTATGTGGGATAGCTTACAATAATTAGAAGAGTGGTCAGCATGGGGGCTCTAGTTTTCCTCCAACAGTCCAAAGATATGAAGTTTAGGTGAATTGGGAATTCCAAAGTGAATGTGAGTGTGTGACATATGATAACCCTGTCATATACCTCTCCTCTCTCACCTTGCATGCTGGGACCGCCATAGAAATTGGATGGATGGATGGATAATTACCAGAACTGAGCACTGACACTGTCATCACATTTATCATAATCTCTATTACTGTAATCAATTCCAACCATCATAATCATAATCATCATTACACCAGTATCTTCATCTCCATCCCCATCATCGTCCCTGGAGGATGGTAACTTACATTATCACCTTCGACATCATCCTCACAGCAATGCTAAGAAACGTCACCGCCGAAGCCTGCAGCTTCATCATCCTCCTCCTCCTCTCTGGTTTTACAGAGCTTGTCAGGTCTTATTTCTTAACAGCGGCACCATATAATGAGAGCCATAACCATTATTGTCTAAAGGTCTCCTGTTCCAATCCTTTACTTTACCAAATGACTTTCCCTTACCCCGGCTCTCTCGCCATCTCTATTTCCCATTCCCCTGCTCTAATTATACACAGTTTGTTTGGCCTCCTGGCTGCCCCCTAATGCAGAGGAGAGGCGTCATTAAAATGATTTACAGATGTAATCCCCCCTCCCCTTCCTCTCTCTCTCTTTTTCTTTCTCTCTCTCTCACTCTCACCCCCTCTCACTCCAAGTTCCCGCCCCCTTGCATCCCCCAAATATAACTCACCCTAATATCACCAGCGGGATTAAAATCCCTTTCGATTAATCCCTTTTGCTCACTACCTCTCTGTTTACACGCATTTCTCTTACTGCCCTTTACACCTCGGCAACTTTCTCCATCCTCGCCCAACTTTGTAACTGTTTTTATGAGTGAGCGGAGCCTCTCACATTGTCTCCTTCAAATCCTCCTTTCCTTTCTCCTCACCCTTGCCCCATCTCTCTCAAACACATAAACATTATTCTACTCGATAATTATGTTATGGCTAGAAACTGTAATCATTTCGGCTGCCCGACTCAAATGTTATCTCCTTCCATTTACTCTTTTTCAAACATGAAGGAAGGAAGCGAGGCAGATAGTTTCCTTCCTCTTCTTAATCTGCCATCATAGCCCCGATGGCTTTCACTTTTTGTTTGCCTTACTTGACCTAGCACAACCACAGGAAAACACACACACACACACCAGCCCACCCTTTAAATGTATGTATACAACAAGCACACACAAACAGGAGGATTAAATCAGATTCAATTAATTAATCCCTTATTCCCATCACCTCCTACTCAGCGATGCTCCCTTCCTTGCACACTTTTCACATCACTAACTTGCTCATTTTATTCCTCAACCCCTATCTTTTCAGGTTAAAATGGGGTTTTCTGTGAGTATGTGTGTGTGTGTGTGTGTGGGCAGGTAAATATTTTTTTTCAGCTCTCTGACTCCACGTTATCTCTCTTACCTGATTTTCCCACACCCCCACTCTCTTTTAATTAACACTCTTTATTTCACAGTTCTCCCTGGTAATCTCTCCATCGAAGCCCTATAGCACTAGAGGCTGAGCTTTCACTCCCACCGCGGGCTCTTTGTGAAATTTCAAAACAGAAATGGCAACAAACACAAGTCTAAGCGAGCGCACGCGGATAATACCCACACACACTCACCCACATACACATCTCTTGAAACACATTAATACACTCAAATGAAAAAGCAAAAGCAAAGATGCGCAGGCAAAAATACCTGATTTATAGCGAGAAACTTTCACCCTTGTGCTGTGTGTTTCATGTGGCACATAACGTTGATGTACTAACAGTTTTAGGTGATAACTGATGTGTTTTAATTTCAAATAAAATGCGTCATTTCTACACAGCAAAGGTAAATCTTTGCACACTGAGATCCATACTGATTGGTTTATACTTTATCCAGAAAAGGAAGTGGCAAGTGGAAGTGACATATGCCTGTAACTCTTGCTCTCTTATATTAGGTTTTCACCAGAACCGGATGTCATTCACAAAAACAAAAATACATTTGTGCACATAGAGAATCAATGTGTCACTTTCCACACGTATTTCATAGGAAGAACAAATCATGAGCGCATGTATCTTCCCTAAGGTTGCAACTAACCATTACTACTATTTATATTGTGCTTTAATATGTTAATTTCTTTTTGATTGTTACATTTTTTAGTCAATGAAGTGATAATAGTGAAAATAGTGACGGATAACATTGAAAAATATCCATCACTACTGCCCAGAACCCAAGGTGACATCTCAAAATGCTTGTTTTGTCCGACCAATGGTATAAAACCCCAAGATGTTAAATTTTAAAATGATATAAAACAGAGAAAACCATCAAATGTTTGCCATTTGCTTTACAAATGACTTAAAGGGGCCACACCACCAATTTTACACATGAAGGTCAGTTTACTCGTCATGTTAGTACTTAGCCAGTGAAAACACTTATAATATCTCACATGGCAGTGGAGGGGCTGTGATGAGAAATTTACCCCTGGGGATGTCATAGTAATGTCATTAGGGTTATCTCAGATAACAGAAAGCCTGTATTACAAACTATCTCAGTCTCTGCTGCTTCAATTTTAATAGTTTTTCATATGTGTCTCTTGTGAGCCTTCCAACTTTAAGTGTAGCATGAATCACTGGAGTTTGCCTTTACACTTAATGATTATCTAAATAACTGTTGATTCATTCTCTATTGATTGACTAATTGATTCATTGATTCATTGTTTCAGCACTTCCCTCCACACTTTACACCATGCGTACAAAGACCTTCATGAGTATACCAAGCAAAGACTGTGAAATAGCAATGTGGCAAAGAGAAAGATAACATCAAAGAGCAGCTTTGGGCGACATTTTATTTGGAACCTAATTTTTCCAGCACGTCATGCTGTCGGTATCAACAGATTCTCAACACAGCTCCACACAACATTAATCAAGGAGTGCATTAACATCCTACTGTGTGATGATTCTTGTGCGAGGAAATAGGTTAAGGTTACCATACACAATGTTCCCTCCAATTGTACATTAATGTGAGGATAACACGCATGAGATCATACTATGAGCTGTACATGTGCCATGAACAGGCTGTTAGAGCTCACAACATATCGGTGTGTAATGGATGTGTGTAATTACAAAAATGACTGCTGTGAAGCTGTCAGAGGATGTTGCCAGTTCCAGATTAAGGACAAAACAAGTCTGGTTTATGTCCAAATAAGGTCAAACAGGGATTTGCTGACATCCATTATTGGATAATTGTGGGAACAGGCATTACGCGTGTGCCCTTGCGAAAAATTTCACACTGACATGAGATGAATTTTATAGGACAATGCACACACAGGGGTTAACAAATCTGGCACAGAGTTTGTGCATGTATATTTCTGGTTTTGTATAATCACAGACTTTTAGAATTGAACTATTTGATCCTCAGAGCATCTACACCACACTTGTCTACACCTGTAAACACCTGCAGGCTATATTCATCAGTGCTGACAGCGCTTTGCACTCCGTCTGCTCAGAAAGTGTGCAAATGAACAGTATGAGCCCACACTAAGGGACCTGAGCTCAGTGAACTGCACTCAGGTGAGCTTGACAAATTCTGTAATTAAGCCTGAGGTTAGATTATTCTTCATTACAAGCATTTACAGCTAATATCACACAATTCTGTTGTTGGTGCTTTATGAAGAAAATATCTCTGAATTGTAAAAAAAAAAGATTAGAGGCATTTGTAATTAAACTATAGCTAACACACCTGCATCTTACTGAGTAGTACCATTTCCCTAATCATTTAATCATTCATTTTTACAATATTAGTTCTTTTTATTTATGGTGTGGTTTGTATAGCACGAGCATTTTCTTCTTCTGTGGGTTGTATAGTGCAGTGCAGTGCAGTGCAGTGCAGCATTTCTATTGTTTCTGTTACTGGACTGCTTTCAAATCAAATGCCACTGAGCTTTTCTGAGCCAGAATGTAATAAAAGTGCCGGCTGGTTATGGTCTTCTACGGATCATTAATGGTGGCTGAGGGAGGCCAGTGATGATGTCAACACATTCATATTTGGCATCTTTTCAGAAGAAAACAACAAAAAATGTATTTTTAATTTTCTTTCTGAGATGTGTTTTGGTCCCAAGATCAATTTAATTCAGAATCTGTTCTCTAGTGCCTAAATGCATAGATTTATAGTTTAGTAGTTTATCAATCTAGTAAATTCTGTTAGAAATAGGTTGTGCTTTCTTCCTCATTCTACATTCAAAAAGAAGGTTATTATTACAAAAGTACATGTCACTCACCTGAATCTCCATTATTAGTTTATGAGACATCTTTTAGTGTTTTTGTAGCGTTACTACTTACTAAAAATGCTGTGTTTGTGGAATAAATGGAGAAAATGAAGAAGATTTTTCTAAAAAAATCTGATCATGTTCTTACATAAACACATACCATAAAAATGATAAGGAAAATGTATTATGGAAACACTGGTTCTAAAAGATCTCAAGTGTATCTTAAGCAAATTTTTGCAAATTCCTGTTACTTGTGGTTTCAGCCAATATAGCACTGATCCGACATATCAGCATTAAGCTAATACTAGCCGATACATCATTGTAGCCATGTAATGTGTTTCTGGTGATGCACATGCTGTGTCTACATGAACAAATATTTCTAAGGATGTGCAGACGTGTTATCAGAGTAATACGATTACCTGTCATTAACATAAATTAACAAATACATCCAAAATTTTTGTTCATTGTTTTAATGGTAAAAAAAACAAACACCAGAGGAGTGAGAGGAAAAAAATAAAGAAAAGTTGGAGGCGATAACCCGGGCTGAACACCATGCAGATGAGGTTCTGTGACTGCTTTGCTCAATCCATCTCTGTCATCCACCCTTGAGATGTCTTTATTGCAATGAATCACATTACACTGCTGTGCCATGTTTACACAGGGGAGGCACATCACATAATTGAACGGGTGTCACACTCGGATCCAGACAATTGTTAAATGTAAATATTATATCGCAAGTGTTTCTGAAATCCATTTTGCAGTCATACTGGCCTATGAATAGCTTTATGTTTGCGGAGCAGGCTGACTACAGAAGTTGAGCACAAATGATTTCCTAGAACTCCCCTCAGCTCTAATAGCATAAAAAACGATGTTCTATCACAGGAGCTCTGTTGAGGGTTGTGAGGGGTAAGCAGCGGTGTAGAGAAAAATCAGCACTCTGCCTTTGAGTGAAGATATCAGGTGTGTAATGCCATCATATACTCTCTCTCCCCATCTCTTGTCTCGCTTTTAAAGACACTGTTCAGAAAGGCGGTCCATTCTTTCCTATCAAGCTTTTATTGTCCTATAATGAATACATTTCCCATAAAAGAAAGGTGCTGTGGGAAAACAGGAGAGAGGGAGAAAGAGAGGTAAATGAGGATAAAAGTGTAACAAACGGCAAACACAAGCAAGAGTGAGTGGGGGATTTAAGGGTCAGCAGGGTGGGGGTTGGCCAAGTTCTTTGCTTTTTCCAGCACCTTCATATTTCACTCCCATTGTTTCCAGTTTGGTATAAAAGGAGTTCTGTCAGACTTTGGTTTGTGCTTGCAAATGCAAATCAGCGTTCTATTTGCTGGCTATACTGTGTGTGCCTGTCTCCTAGCCTGTTAAATAACCCTCATTAAAAGGGCAGCAGCAATTAATAACAACGTCCGAGCTTCACCAAGCTTGTGCCTGTGCCCTGTCCCCTTCTCTCCTTGTATAATTTCCCTTTAAGCCTGCTTATTGATTCGCACCCCCTCAAATCTGCAGCTCTTTTTATTAATAACACAAAGCAATAACAAGAGTGTCACAACCCTGAGTTTTGCACAGAGCAATTAATAAGATTAATCTAAAGCTAGCGGATGTGTGTTTGCAATGCTCTTTACAGTGCGGGTCTCTTTCTGATGGTACGCCTGACCTCATCATACCCCTCTCACTTTTTTTTTCTCCTCCTCCTCCTCTCTCTAGTCTTTCCCCCCCGTCTATAGCTCCCTGCCAACTCAAACTCCTGAAAGAAGGTGCGGAGTGGGAGACAGAAAAAGCAGAGCAAAGGTCTGGGCCAAGTACAAAAGAACGGGATTTGCTACCGAGACTGAGCAAAAGAGACTACGACGGAAAGAATGCGAGGCCAAGAGGAACAAGAGGAAAAAGGCTGAGGGAGAGAAGAGCAGGACGGGAGAAATAGAGGAGGGACTGCCAAAAGGGAAGCCTTGGTGGTAAATTCAGAGTCGGACAAGGTGGAGAGAGAGGGAGACAGAGGGAGACAGAGGAGGAGGCAGAGAGAAATACGGTTGTGCTGAGGGGAACAGAAATTAATGTAGGGGAGGTGAGTGAGAGAGCTGCTGGAACTATTAGATTCTCAGTAGGTGTATGCTCCCTCTCTACCTCTGCTGTAGTTATCAAGTCTAGCTTTGTGTGATGCTGTTAAATCAAATACAGTACCAAACACACACAGTGTGATATGTGTGTGTGAGTTGGCACAAGTAAGCGCTTATTCATCTACCATTGGTGTGCTTCACATGTATGTACAGTACTTATCATAGAATGGATTGTATCCCTACATGTGCGTGGGAATACACGGCATGAAGGGAACTTTTCAGAGCTGTGTGTCTATGTGGGTGTGTGGCTGAATATCTCTGCTTACTTGTAAGTGAAAGCCTGTTAGATCCACTGACAGCCACAGATTGCTGGTTCTGTGGACGTGCAGACACACATTTTAAATTCTTCATTTGAATACACCACAGGTAAATCACGAAACAGGATTTAAATATTTGCAGAGGTTACGCACATACTTTAACACTAGATGGGTAAGCAAACCGGACCTTTGCCACACAGCCATCCAGGCTACCTGTTACAGCTGAGATGGAGCAGAATTCTGTCAGCTGGCTAGCTCTTCTAGTTTTTGTTTTTTTTTGGTTCACCTGCCAGTTGTAACACACACTGTCAGTTTGTGAACATACCCAAGGCTGGCAAATATCAGTATCACTAACATACATTCATATCTTAGCTCAGTGATATTTACAACCAAGGACTGGTACTTGAGGAATAATTCTGATTTATTACATTGTGGGTCTTTTTTCAAAGTTTTAACCATCATTCATATTGATTATGATAACATTGTATTCATCAAAGGAATTGTTGAGGTCTCAGAACACAGAGAAATCACAGCAACAAAGTCTAATGAGGCAAAAACCACAAGTTGTCAAGACGATCAGTTCATATAAACTAAAAAAAAAATGATAATGAGAGAACTACAATAAATACGGTGGGTCAATGAGTCAACAAAGTGGGAAAGTTGTTCTCTGAACTAAGATAGATGTTTACATCAAATAGTTTGACACTTTTTTACCCTTTGCCTTTTGCTTTGTCTTCCAATTAAGTTTGGCTACCATAGGGGTTTGTTTACAACCTGAACGATCATCTGACTGCTCATATTTCAATCCACACTGGAATGAACCAGAATTATCAGCCATCTCTGATATTAGAACTGTTCTTCTGCCTTAATAAACAAATCTCTGCCTCTCATCAAGAATGTTTGATTTACCAATCATAGTATGGTAACCCTGTTATACAATGGTGTCTACTGCATTAATATTGGCAGTAACAAAAAATATAATGGGTGAAATGTTTGATCATCCTCACACACAAACCCACACATATGCACACACACACACACACACACACAAGGGAAAAGGACATCAGATGCATCCTGAGCAAATGATGCATTATTTTGTTTTGTGTGATTGTGCTGTTGGTCCTCTCGTGTGGGTGGGTGACCAAATCCATGCAGCTATGCTACAGTGCTAGTGACGGTCAAGTGTGTGTGTGCGTGTTTGTGTATATATACCGAATATAATCCATGTGTGTACATTGAGGGCTGAAATTATGGTGGGTTGTTGTCATTTCCCACTGCCTCGCTCCCTCTTTCCACCTCTCTGTCCTCTCAGTTGCAGGTCCGTGTACATCGGTTACAGCCACATCATTTTCAGGAGGGTCGGATGGCAGCATTTTGCACCCCCACTACCCTCCCTCCCTCCCTCTATCCATCCACCACCCCTGGCCATTCCTGGCACTTCACAACTGGATGAGCAAAGCGGCAACGGCTACCTACCTGGCTCTGTGATTGACTGCAGCAGTGCTGAGCGAGCCTCACTGTATCTGTGCTGTGTTTATTGCTTCTTTCACCTTCGCCGTAATTGAGTCCCTTCCCCATGCGAAATATGCACCGTCAGACGGGCAGATGTGTGTGTGGAAGGAATCTATCAGGGTTGTGTGTGTATGTGTGGGAGCTGGGAGTTGACTGACAGGCTACATAACTCAATTCAGCAATTCTAAGGGAACCTGATGGCTGTTTCCTCGTGTGTGTGTGTTTGTGTGTGTGTGAGAATAATCTGTGTGTGGCTATCTGACAGACACTGTCAACGGTTTATAGATGTAAGTATATATGTGGGACTATATAGCTCTGTGTAATTTTACAGACGAGAGCCTAACATATCTCGAAAAGGAAGGTGTGTTAAGGTGTGTGTGTATTGAAATTGATAAAAAAAAGTACCAAAACTATTTAAAATACATTTTTATGAGCGCATGCTTGCTTACGCACATTTTATCAACAAGCTCAGCCAGTCAGGAGTGTGTCTGGCATGACAAAAACGGCAGGACAATGATGCATGTGTATGTGCCTGCATGTGTGAGCAGAATACTACTCAGCCCCCTACAAAACACACACATACACACACACACATAAAACATACACACAACTGTAAAATGCCCAATATGCCAAGAACAGGCCAAGCGGAAGAGGTAAATCATGATCTATGATGGATAAGTGAGATAAAGTGAGAAGACTGATGGAAAAAGTAGAGAAGGAAAGAGAAGTGTGATAAAGTGTGTATGTGTGTGTGTGTGTGTGTGAGTGACGGCCTGATCATAAAAGATTGGTAGGAGGTATATGAGGGAATTAAATATAAAGGAGCTAAACTCTGCCTTGCTGGAAATAACAGGAACACAAAGTTATGCACAGGCTTCAGGAGAAATAAAGGGAGTGAGGGGGAAGGAGGCGAGGGTGTTAGGAGGGGGAGAGACGACATAGAATTAGTTAAAAACAGTCATGGGAGCAAGAGAAGGTGGGTGGGAGATGAATGGAGATGGTTGGGGGACTGTGAGGTCTCTGAAGTGTACGTACGGTGAAAATAAGCCTCCACCTCCAGAATATTGCAATGCAGCACATAAGTAAAATGCACAGTTCAGCAAGCCCAGAGCAAGAGAGATGGGGAGAGAAGGTAAATCTGGAGTACGGTTAAAAAAAAAAAAAAAAAAAAAGAGGGGGAAAAAGGGAAATTGACTATGCAAAGAAAACAGAAAGTTAAAAGAAAAGGGAAAATGTGGAAGTGTAACTTATTCCGAGAAACAGGTACAGCTGCGGGAGAAGAGGCGGGGAGAAAAAGAAAAATCATATTGTAAATGAATCGATATGTAAATGGCAGAAGAGAGTCAGAGGAAAATAAAGAGTCAGAGGAAAAAAAAAAAACATTTTGTTTATGCAAATGAGAAGAGAAAAGCAGAGGCACAGGCGCTAAAGCTGGCCACCTGGGCCCTGTCAATCCTCCCTCTCTCTCTCTCTCTCTCTCCCTCTCTCTCTCACTGTCTATCTCTCTACACCTGGCCCTGGCATCCCTATACCCTGCGGCTACAGTATAAGGGGTAGATATGAGGAGGAAGCAGGAACAGGGTGCAAACAGCGGGAAGACAGGGGAGACTGTTAGCCAAAAGATCCATCAGCAAGCTTTCCTGGCAGCGTTGCCAGATGTACTATAATTATCGTGTTTGGACGATAATTTTTCCCTCTGTACGATCAATAATGCCAAAAGTCCCATAATCTATGATAATTTGATCATTTTGTGACACTTAGTATTAGTAGTTGTAATCAGTCTAGGCTATGTCATTTTAATTCATTTCCCGACAAAATCAGGATAGTAAAATATGAATCATACGTCTGTGTTTACGCATCTCTTCTCATGTGACGTCTTTCCAGCCAATCATGTTTGTTGTGATGAACGTGACTCACAAGCAGGGCTGTCGTTCTCGTGCAAATGTGCATCATATAACTACGTCAGCAATGTGGCTAGTTTTGTAGCCGGTGTCAAAAAGTTATTTGTCTCAGTAAATACATGTTTTCTGAAATTACACATTTACGCCTATTTGTTCCCTTGGTTATGACTCATGTACGCTAATGTTCCTCAAAATACGATCATTTTAAGCCTCTATTACAATACTTTAACATTTCCCATCTGGCAACGTTGTTTCCCTGCACCAAAAAGCCCTCCCCTCCCCTTCACCAAAATCTGTCTTTCCAACTATCAAGCGAGTCTCCCTCTCATTGCAAACTCCCAGTAACATTCGGAGCAGATGGATGCAGGCACATGCACCTGGAGCACATAAGTGGAGGGTGTGCATGGGCATGGGCATTTAAGCACCAACAAGGTTAGACATACAATAGAAAGACAGGCACACAGGGAGGGGCAGGAGGGACAAAAATGCTTCTGAGTGATCAAGGTGAGTACAAACAAAAAGGCAGACTGCCGGGGCCCTTGAACTGGCTTCACACTGCGGGAAAATTGGGAGTGGGGGATCAGAGAGCAGGGAGGGAATGAAGGAAAGAAAGACAGATGGGGAGAAAAAAAAGAATGAGCTATAAAAAAAGACAGGGAGAGGGGAACCAGTACAGCCATCAAGAGTGAAAAACAAGTTTTGTTTGTGAACAAAAGGCAGCAAAAGGGTGCTACGTGGATGAAAAAAAAAAAAAAACAGTCTTTGTGCATTTATGAATATGTTTGTGTGCTTGAAACACAATAACCAGGCGTGTCTCTCCATTTGTCTACAATATCCTGGGGGGGCTTATAAAAAGAAGGCCAGAGTGGGAATGTGGCATTTAAAAAGCACAGAGCATCAGGACACAACATGACACCATAAATAAGTTTGGAAACTCTAAAAGGTCTCTACAGTCTCCTGATTGCAGCGTAATGTTTGTATCCATGCATATGTAAATTTGTGTATTTGTGTGTGTGTGTGTGTGTGTGTGTGTGTGTGTGTGTGTGTGTGTGTGTGTGTGCTTAAGCCAACCTGCCAACCTGCCAACCTGCCTGTCTGCTTTGCTACAGATTTGTGCACCTTCTGTAACAAGGCCAGTGATTTACACATCAGTCATTATTTGGGATCAACCTGCTTTTTAATTACCAGTGCTTTATGTTTGTTTTTTATTTTCTCCATAAGCCCATAAATCGCTTTCCCCACAGCACAACTCAGATCCATCTCCATGGTAAATAAGCATCAGTCATAATTGCATATACAAGTACTGCCATCACAAATCTAAATTCGACCTTCCTACCAATGTCGTCATGGTTTTAAGAGAATTGGTTTAGAAGCTAAAAGTAATAATTAAATATACAGTAGGATGATGTTGATTTGATTGTAATGATTCCACTAATCTAATTTGGGATTTAAGGTTTTTGATTTTCTGTCTAAAAGCTTTTGATATTTTTTAAAGCAGGACATCTTTTGCCGATGTGTAACCTCCCTGACAAATAACTGAAGTCATTGAAGTCATGAATATAATTTTTTTAACAATGAATTGCAATTATAAAGAAGATTTTTATTTAAATTGATATTAAAGAATAATAAGAAAATATGCATAATTAGGTGCAATCTTGGTGCAAATATTATTCTTGTACTTGCACTCTAAACAAATAGAGTTGTCTAGAATACGTAAAATGTTTTCTGTTGGGTTGACAATTCCTTTTTCAATGTCAAAACTGGTCTTTGAATACTAATTGAGCTAAATGGGGAAAAAAAAGAAACTTGATGTAATTTATTGATATCTTGTATGATATTATATAAGAAACTTGTCCAAACTGTCCTACTAAGCTATGTTCTGCATTTGGAAAAGCTATCTAACCAACAGTGACACATTAACCAGATATGAGCTATATCTCCTCAGTTATCTCAGTTGTTCCAGTTTTGACATTGATTGTGAAATTAACTTTGTCCTCTGGTCATTTTTGCAGAAGCACACATCTACTTTCCTCATGTTATTGAGCCTGCATCCCTCTTGGTAACCTCAATTTCCTGCCATATAGAGTATTCATCAAACAGTTTAGTGACTTGACATAACCTCAGATTCATGCAATTCAAGTTTACACTGAAGTTTACACTATGCAAGACTCATAGAATGACACCTATCATTTCGTACTTTCATTTAATCATTTTTAACACTGACTCAATGGAGAAACATTCTATTCACCAACATGAAATGTAAATGTATTTTATATTGTCAAT
This sequence comes from Thunnus thynnus, assembly GCF_963924715.1. Classification (NCBI taxonomy): domain Eukaryota; kingdom Metazoa; phylum Chordata; class Actinopteri; order Scombriformes; family Scombridae; genus Thunnus; species Thunnus thynnus. The sequence goes on along the minus strand of NC_089526.1, from coordinate 12,086,288 downwards.
TTTGATACGATTTTTAAAAAAAGTTATGTATCGTGTCATTTTGGATCAGACATACAGCACACTGGATGCTTGGTGACTAAAACAGTGGACAGAGTTGTTCTGATTAGGTGGAATACAGATTGCATCCATCTTGGCCCCTGGGAAGAAAAAAAACCAATCAAGAATGAAAGCACATTCCCCCACAGCTTTCTTTTATTAGTTTCTCTTGCAATAAAGTATGTTACTGTATATGCAGTCAAGAGGCGACAGCATCGTGCTGTGTGTACTATGTGGCTCTCTGGACTGTAGGATCTATATTACAGACACAAAAACCACTTGCTGTCCATGGCTACAGTATCCACAGAAGCTAAAAATGACTTTGGTACCGACCGCAGAACCCCACTGGTCTCTGCAAGCTGCTTCACAGCTCAATTCACCAGTATGGCCCAGCAGGTGGCAGTTGCCACGGTTTCTCCGCAACTGTGCCCAATCCCCAAGGCCTGTGTCAAACTCATTCAATATCACAGACTGTACGGATGTTCCACTCCTCTATTGCAATGAGCAGGAAAAAGAGACATGGTCCTTCTGCAGTCCATGATAACATTATTCACTCAACAGATGGACATGGAGATAGGAACACATCTGTGGACATGAGTCAAAGCACCGCTTCAATCTGCTGTTGTACTTTATGGGAGGTGAGGGAAGAAAAGTGTCCATGTTAACGGCCATAAGGTGAATCAGCAGTCGTGCACTTAAATGCCCCTTCAGCTGCTCAGGAGAAAATGAATCCTGGGAGAGAATCAGCCAGAGCTTTCCTCAAGGTCGTTGGTGCTTGGCCACTTTTTAAGTGGCCTTGCCAACTGTAACAATCTCTGCAGAAACAATCGCAGCACCAATCCAATTTGGCCCGGCTTCTTTTCTTTTCTCTTTACTTCAGTGCAGACGGCTGCATAGCCTCACTTTTGTTTTGCCCGGCTGAAAGCAGAGCATGAATTGATGACCTTATGAATCTCAAAAGAGCTCGGCAAATCATTGCGGTAAATCTCACCCCAGCACATTAAGCATGACCGCAGGCGTTTTCCTCTCAATTTTTTTTCTTTTCTTTCTTTCTTTCTTCCTTCTTTGTCCATCTTTCTCTCACTCTTTCCCTCCTACAAGTGCTCGGGGGTCTTTGAGAGCGGCCAACTTTTTGAGGATTGTTTTCATGTGCTGCTAATTAATTGCCTCTAATTAATGGTTGTTTATGGTTTGCTAATGAAGTGGCTCAAAGCTTACTACTCCTGATGTTGAGGCTCTTGTCTTATGCCCAAGAAAGCGATAAAAAAAATAGACGAATAGAGACAAACATCAGAGAGAGCGTAGGGGTGCATCATCAGGGATGTACAGTGAAAGCTGCAGTAGATATTTTTTTTCCAGTAGCTGTGTCAACAATCACTAGGCATCAGTCCAGAATGGAACGGGGCAATCTCAGTTTGATCTATTGGCAGCTGCTGTTATCACATGTCTTTCAATGAGTGATACTGTTTGTTAGTGCAACCAGCAAAACAAAACACAGGGTTTTCTGTAAAATTTGCAAAGATCAACTGCGGTGATCTTAAACCAACATCCTGATTTCTCTCCCAACTTAAAGTGTTCTTTCAAACTGAATTAATTAAGTCTGGTCAAACTCAAGTAAAGAACACTGAAAAAGTCATTACTGAGGTTTCTGAAATCACTGACACTTTATCTATGCCAGACATGGTCACAGCTCAAATGAATTCCCCATTCATGGCAGAGACATTTTGAGAGTTTTCTAAGATAGAAAACTCATCTGAGACCTCTTCAGCATTGTTGTGTCCGCCTACTGAAAATCTCCATCTGATTTCCCAGTAGATAGTGTACTGCGTTGACTGGCAATTTTCAGCATCCGACAATCTTATCAAAGCGAACCTATTAATGGCAATGATACGAAGACGGATTGTAAATGGCAGACAGATGAATAGCCCGGTGCGTGTGTGGGTGTTTAATTCTCCAAGCTGAAGTACCATGTAGCTTCTCTGAAAGTGGAGGAGGACTAGCCATGAGCAGCTGGGAAACAATTTCAATACTTGTTTGCTTGTGTCTATGTGTGTGTGTGGGTGTGAGAGTGTGTGTGCATCCTGACCTCATCGATCATGACACCTTATCCCTGTGGTGTGGTCACCTACACAGTGCTTGCCCTCTCTCTGTCTTTATCTCCGTGTATCACCAATCCATCTCTCTGTCTCCCCTCCTCCTCATCCTCCTCCTCCTCCTCCTCACCCCCATCCTTTTCTCACACCAGCACCCTGTACTTTTCTTTTTCAGTCCCACCTTCTTAATCTCATCCTTCCTTCCTTCCTTCCTCACTTTTTTTTTTTTGCCTTCTAAAGCCATCATTCGCCACAGCGGGAGTTGCTCTCCCTCCCTTGTCTTTCTTTTTTTTTTTTTTTAACACCCTTTCATTTTAGAGCTGAAATCCTGCAATCATTCACTCGTTTGTTGGACTCTCTGCCTGACTTTCTCCTCTGCTCTGCTCCTCCCTGCTTCACTGGTCTGTGACGCATGCCCCTGGTGCTTTCCCTCCCCTCCCTGCTCCCTTCTTTCGCTCTTTTATACACTGTGCAGCCAGCCATCTCTCCCTCTCTCCTCCTCTCTCTTTCACTCTCCCTCTCTGACCCCATCAGTCCTTCGATGCCCAAGCTAAGCCTTGTAACTCTTCATCAGCCAGCCCCCACTGGACACACAGACCTCCCAAGGGTAAGGGGAAATGGGGTCTTGTTGGCAACCTCGTGCCCAGCATTGACAGTTTCACCTAGGTGTAAGTCCTTTTCTGATCCTCCTTACCCCCGGACGAGCACCTCATTACCAGCCATCCTCCCCTCTTCTCTTGTGTCTACATCAAGTCTTTCAGACAGAATGTGTATTAGCCTCCACATTGGCAGAGTACACAGTTTCCAGCTCTTCAATTTTAGGCACTTGCCCTTTTCAGCTCAATCAACCTCTCTTGTCCAATCACAGCTAGTGAGGGCTCCGTCACAGCGCCTGAGTGGGGATAATCACCTTGGTTACCGGCGTTACCGGAGGCCGCTGTCTGGCCACGTTAGCACTGTGCCCTGCGGGAGCTGTGGAGACAGGTGTCACAGCAGCGAGGAAGGGTGTTAAACAAGCCCAGGGCCACAAAGGAGGTATAAACATTTACTTTTAGTCATGGAAACTGTGTCACCAATAGTGAGGAATGCTCACCCCATGGCTTTAGTTTATTGTAATGTTTTTCAGACTCGCGATTCCATCTTTCTCCCTCTGTCTCTCTTTCCTGACTGCAATTCAACCCTGACTGACTTTAAACATAATTACACCTTGTACCCCGGTAGAAAGAATACATAGCAACTGCCTATGCAATCTCGGAACCCATCGGCTATCTGTCTGACGACGATTTAGCCTCTGGGGGCAACAGCCAATATTTCAGGGATTCCAGTTTAGCAAGCGGATATCCAGATAACAGATAACGGATATCCTGGCCAAAACTTCCTCTTCCGTGCACCGGTCATTGTTTATAGTCGAATTAGCAACTTGAGACGGTCCGGATGACAAGTTGGCTAATCTCTATAAACAGATATATGCATATGAATGCCTATAATTTTTTTTAAAAAGCTAATAAAAAGCTAAATTGTCATCAGACGATAACCAATGGGTTCTGAGATTGCATTTCTGCCAATGCATTAGCCTTATTTGCTCTCCACACGGAATGTTTACCTGCATGCAACCAAAGCCAGCTCAAACGTGATTGGTCAATACTATTCAGACTACAAAATGGAATACAAACATTAACAACAATGCTTCTAGTACCAAGATCTTTTCCTGTTGCCTACAGATTCTGCATTCATATGCAGATATCTGTTTAGAGAGATTAATACCTATGTGTAGTATAGTAGCAGTAATGCCAAGAAGCAGTGCAGAGGGAATCATTGTTTACTGATTTCACACCTTCATGGCAAAGACAAATATACAAGGAGATGGGTCAGCGGCTGGTGAAAAGCTGCTGGCTCAGGGGACATCAGGTCACAGTGTGGAAAGCTGCACCCAGGGAGGGCGTTTCACTTTTGCACTGAGCCAATCACATCGGATGGAGTTAAGAGTGCTGGATTGATTGGCAGGCTTCAGATGCCAGCAAATGGATGAGACGTCCTTGGTATCCTACTCAACATTAAAAAACTTCAGCTGGAAAGTTGGTGAAACGCCAGTTGTTCTCAGAGAGCGACACATAAGGACGACATAGATCACCATTATGATAATCACAAGCGGCACTGTCTGGGGAATAGTAATGGGAAGGAGATGAGGTGGCAGCCATAAAGAGTGTGTCTACATTAGCACTGGTCTGATTAGATTGACAGAAAGTTTCACTAATGGACAATTAAACAAATGGTAAAATGAGATATAAGGCTTCAATTACCTATTGGTGTCTTTGTTTGCCCCTTCCAGTCATTGTGCTTCATGTATTCTGTTTACACACAAAGTTCTCCATAAGAACAAAAAGTACACTGAAATGCAGCCCAGTATACTGTAAACAGGATGTGAAAAAGGGATATGGAATGGACTGAAATGGGAACAAAATGACTCGTAATGTCTTATTTCCCTTTATTTCTATTCAAATCAATGTAAAAATAAAATCCTTTCCGGACCCAGTCTACGATGCAGAAGGGGGTTATTGAGATGCAATCATTGTGTGAAACAGCAGTTCAAAACAAGGAATTACGGATTGCGTTGAAGACTGGGGGGCAGATTAGAAGATAATTACTGTAAAATACCTCACCTGCACTAAACGGTGAGCCCAGGAACTTCTTCTACTCCTGAGTAATGGACCCATAAATGCCTAAGGGAGAATAAAACCACCCATCACTAAGCTCTGCAACTCTTTCAGTCGTGACTTGCCCAAGAAGCGACACAGTCCAATTTGTTTATGGAGCTTATGCCGAGGCAGTTGCTCGACTGAGATAGTGGGCCACCCTGTCAGGACCCTTTAAGACTGCATCAGTTGATCAAACGGGGCCGTGCACAACAACAGCAGTGTATTTCTAAAATAGGCTCATTTCAGCTTCTCTTGTGTTGACGGGCATGCCAGCTCTGTCTGCCAAGTTCAGGTTGTCCTATTATTTAAACCTACAAAAGACAGGGAATCACAGGGAAAAAAAATGTAACACTGAGAAATTTCATTGTGCACTGGGCTCAAATTTTCACCATGAACCAGCAGATGGCAGGGTAGAGAGCATGGAAGGGAGGTTTCGCTCATTTTAATTAAATTGTCGACAAGTTTATTTTATTTTTGGGGGTGATTTATCCTCCAAGGTTTGGATCAAAGGATAAACCTTGGCTTAGGTGAAGACTTTTTCAGCGCATTAGAGAACAAAGAAAGACACTGAAATAGCAAGCCTAGCGTAATGTGGTAAGTAAAAAGGCAATGTTAACTCTGGCATGATGCAAATTGCACCTGACAAGCATCAAAAATTTCAATTCGGCTCAGACAAACTCTTGTGTAAGCAATCCTTTTCCTATGTTCCGAAGAAACTAATTTACTATGTAAGCTATCTGTAGGTAAGTGTACTGTGTGTACGTGTACATGTGTGTTTCTGCATGTATGTGTTTGCCCATATGCATCCATATTTTTAGTTTTTGTGTACAGCATTTCCCTTGATGTTTGTGTTTACACGCCAGGCCTCCCTTCTGTGACTCACAGCGACATTGATTTATGCATGGCCTCTGTGTGTGTGTGTGTGTCTGAGAGTGTATTGTGTGTGAGTATATGCTTGCACACATATACCAGCTATAATTGGTATTCAAATCTCCTCCCACAAGTACGTCCAACTGCTGCCGTTTTTCAACCACCAGAGCCCAAGCCAAGGTCCAAACAGCATGATGGGGAACAAGCCTTAACGGATGGCTCTCATTGCACACATTCAAATAAACAAATGGAGGTGATTTAATGCACACTGCGATAAGGCAGGTGGTAATGGAGGCATAGGAGAGGAATGGGGAGGAGGTGGAAGAATAAACGTGATGGAGGGATGTGTAGTAGCTATTAGAGGTGGGCAAGCAACTGAGGTGGAGTTAACGGCATTTGTTACTTTACGTGGGGTGCAAGTTTGGCCCACAGCTGCTGTGGATCAGCCACCCCCACAAAGCCATGCACTCAGCACACAAACACACAGCACTGACTTTGTGTGCATGTGTCCCTCAGGCCTGCCCGTCAGACATACTGTGAAGTCTTTCTGCCTTCCTTCTTCTACTCTTCCTTTCTCCCTTGCTCTTCTCTGCCTTTTTTACTCTCTCCATCTTTCCATGCCCTCTGTCGCTCCTTCATTCTACAAAGGACGACCAAGTGTTTCAGCTTCAGCATCTTCACAGCACCCTCTCAATCTATCTGTCCAGTTGTCTGTCTATCCACCCAATCAATCTGTGCATCTCTATCCTGCCATAGTAACTACCGTCAACCCCCATCCCCTCCCACCCTCTCGCTCCTTTCCCTTTCCTCTAGATTACTTTTGCCAAGGACCAAGACATGCTGATTTGTTATCAGAAACACAGTTTCTTAACGCATGCACTGTTTGTACGGATATGTGCGGGGTGCTCAGAAACAGACCATCTTTACACTTCCTCCTCTCCCTCCTTCCTCCATCCACCCCCTGCCTCTAACATCCCCCCCGCCCCCCCACTCCCTGCCCCCCTGTCTCTCCCGGCCCCTGTCAGTGGCTAGATTAATGACAGTGATCAGTGAGCAGCCCCCAGCAGAGGTTGCCTGCAGCTCAGGCAAAACCCGGCACTGTAAGCAGCACACACACACACATACACATACAGAGACGTGAAGCACATTTCCATGCAGCACACGAGCATATTCATAAACGACTGCCTGGACACAAACACACACACACACACACACACAAACAACCCTCTTACAGAGTACTCCAGTTAGACTAACATACAAATGCCTCCACGCTCGTGCATATAAATCAACCCTCCAGTGTTCTTGGAGCATACATACAAATAGACACACGCACTAACATACACGAGGGAAGAAATCAATGCGCAGGCCATGGTGAGGTTGGTATCAGTGCAACCAGGAGAATGGCTATGGAGCAATGTAGCGCTCTCCCTCTATACAAAAGACACAGCACAGAACAGCACAGGTCTGACTGTGACAATATCCGACCTTGCACTTAACCCCTTCACTGCCTCAGGACAACGTAAACAAAGCACAACCACCAACAGGACAGAAACCAGTGAAGCAACATCTGTACATACCCGCACACTTCCTTGTTACTATTTCTGCTCAATTAGAAACACTGGAATTTAATAAGGTTTGTTATGAGTCTGTACTTCAATCTACATCCAAGCAGATGGCACAGAATACCACTGAAGACAGAAGTTGCTTAGAGTCATAATTAAGCCTAAGCCAAATCCATGTTTTTGAAATAGATGCACATGTTATAATGACTGTAAAATATATGGTGCCTATAAGGGAATAGTGCAGGACTGTCCCAGACTGAGATGCTCCAGGGGGAGAATGATAGCAACAAAGGCACAGCAGGTGCCTTTACAGGGCTTTATAATAGATTGCTGGATGTTATTGTATCAGATAAGGTGAGGTCTCAAAGGTCCTTTCAGTCCCCAACAACACTGCAGGATATCATAGCAGTATAACACCACTGCCGAGTCTGGTGTGTCACACACATCTGGTCCACTGCGGGCATTTGTTATGAGCTCTCATGTGGCTGTCAGCATATTCAATCGGAGCCCACTACATGCATAGCTGTATGCACAGGCGCACACTCGGCATATGCCACAGCCTCCCGTCCCGTCACGCATACAGCAGCTATGATACAGTACACCCCAATCACCGTCTGTCCGGAGAAGAAAATCAAAATACTGTGACGCACGAGAGTCAACAGTGCATGGACTGATTTCACAATATATTTCTACGTGGGCAAAAAGTGACATGGAACCTCCTCCTTTCACTTTTGTTTTCATCTCAAGGTTTTCTGGGGTCTTTCCAGCTTGCGTGTAGTGGTCAACACAATGACTCATACTCAAGTAGCAGAAAGGATGTAGCACAGACTTGCGCAAAGGGCTTTGATTCTAATTACACAGTGATGAATACCAACAGTGGTCCGCAGTATGATTGTAAACTGGAATATCCGCACGTGTTGTCCCGCCGTGCGCTCCTTGTACCTCTCTTCTCAGAATAGACCCAGTGCATTTCAAGCGTAATTCAGCTTCATCTTTGAGGACTTAGACAAACTTGAAAAGCCCCAACACATCGAGACGGCTTAGCACTCTTCTCATTCACATCACACTCATTCACTCTCTCTCGTTCCAGCCTTACCAGTGCGCGCCAAGCAGGCGACGGTTATGATGGTGAGAGGGACGCAGTAGTTCCACAGGGACGCGAACGCCATCGCTGTCGCTGATATTCCCCTCTGATGTCTTCCTCAGTATTCCTCTTCCTTGGAGAAATCAGAGTGACATGAACCCGCAGGTTCACTCTCCGACAGCGCCTTCAGCGTCTGTGTATGTGTGTGTGAGTGCGCGCGCTTGCGACTGTGCGTGAACGAGTGTGTGTTTTATCAAGCGCTCTGTGCGTAACAGCAGGTCTTTACATAGTAATGCTCCCTCGCATACACACCCACTTTCTCTCTCTCAGTATGCCTCAGTATGATGGCTTGGCCGGTTTTTCTTGGTTACTTTACATTGTAAATATATTTAAAAGCTTGCCAATAGGGCGGGCCTGTGTGTCTTTCTGACCAATTGCAGAGAGCAGGAGCAGGTGGAGGGGTGTGCGGATAAGAAAGAGGGGTTGGGCTTTAAAAAAGAAAGACTACACAGGAGGAGAAGCAGGGGAGGGAAGAAGGGATGCATCTTCCAATTAATTGAAATCAATTCGCTCTAAATGTGATTGATAGCCAACATTAATTTTCCGACGCAAATAACCAATTTATTTCAAATTCAGTCTCACAGACAGAAATGGACGTGTGGCACAAAGATGACGAAAATGAAACTGATGTTTATTGTTTGAAGAGACAATAATGTTGAAGTCCTCTGAAGTCAACTGGAAAAACTGATTCATCTGCATGCCATTTATCAAGTAGAGGACTGGCCTACAGCCTACTCATCTTTCCCACATTTGAAGACTGATATGGTGGCAGATCTTATTTTCTGTGATTTTCTTTTTCCTGATAGGCTAAATGATGGAGCAACAGAATACATGCAGCAGCCTTTGGGTGTTGTGAGAATGGGGGACATTCTGTTGCAGCTGCTTTGTCTCCAAAATGTGCATAGGACTCATCAAGGAGAGCAGGGAGCAGACCTGAGTGTATTCGGTTAAATCACCGTTCACAATGACGGTAATGGCCCGGAGCAAAAACTTGTGCTCCGGACCAGCCAGTGTTCCTGCTCATCTGTAGTCTGGGCCTATTAGGACCTGCTGAAGGGGATCTTTAACTTTAGCATCACGCTGTGGCCACAGTTTACCCATAATTGTGTTTTCCAGTCAGAGAGTGCTGCTCCATTATGAAAATTGTTTCTCTTTCCACGTCTCTTTTTTCCCTCCTGATCTTTTACCATGGGCTTGAAGCCTCCAAGGCTTGAAGGCGTCCTTCTGAAACTGTATCTTTGGCGCCTCCCTCAGGTGACATTAGGTATAGCAAGTCATGGGTCTCAAATCTGCTTTGGCTTCTCTCTCATCTGTCACAAATCCTCCAGACACTTTGGTCAGTTTGGTTCAAACTGTCAGAAAAGTTCAAACAGCCAGTAAAGCATCAAAGCAGATGATTAACATTAATATTAATATAGCTACCCTTGACTTCCCTAAAGTTGCTTTGAACCCACCTCATATCTGATCTCTGACTACATGGATCTGTGTGAAATCTTTAAGTCTTAGCTTCAGGCTCTCTTCTCTTGGTGATTTCCTCCACCACACAAGTTTTAACCTTGTTGTTTTGGCGAGGATAATATCTGCCCCACTCATTCCCCAATTCCCATCCCATCCCATTTTTCCCTGTCAGCCTCTCTGCGAGTGTTTGTTCCCTGGTTGGCAGGGAGTCGGTGGCAGCAGCTCCGCCGCACCAGATGGGGCATTGTCAGGAAGTAATGAAGGGAAAACACCTGCTTCTCCAGCGAAATACACTCCTTCATTTTCAGCCATTTGACACAACATATGCAGGATGCACATACAAAACCAAGTGACCGTGACGAGAACAGCAGTGGGCACTGGCACAAAGTTACAAATGCCTGGCACTTCAGGGCATTAGTCAATGAGATGTCATGTTTGGTATAATTCACTTTTACATATAGGTTAGTGTGAGGGCTGCCAGGACATTGGCCCAGTTGACAAAATGTCGACACTCAGTGAGGAGTTGCCTGACTTAAATGTCACAAATCTGCTTCCTTGTCCTGTTAGGATCCTGCCTGCACTACAGACAAAAAAAATGGCTGCTCTGTATTCTTTGCACAGCTCCTACATTGCCCTAAGCTGTTGTCCGGTGGTTTATCCATGAGGCACTATCAAGGTCAAGATGTCAGTGTAAACTACACTTCTCAGACTCACCCCACCAATTTGTTATTTCAGTTTGTTTTGAGTGCTTTGTTTTAAATAAATTCACTTTAATATATGGAATACCACTGTGACTTCCCTTTTTTTGCCACAGGCTGTGACACAAGGCAACAGAGGAGAAAATTAGAAATATGAAGTTGTGATGGTTATTTTGGGTGGGTGGGGATTAAAAGAGACTAAACGTAGTTTAGATTACAATAGAACTAGCTGTGGCTAACTCTGCCTGCTCTTATAATAGATGGGCAAAGTTTCAAGGTTATCCGACTTTTCCATTATTCTCACTGTGCAATGTGTGAGTGTTTATGTGTGTAACTGCAACTCCACACGTGTTTATGTAGCTGAACCGACTGATGGGGGGGTTGGGGTGGGGGTGCATGCTGACAGGCTGATGGGGGGAAAACACAAGCGTTCATGGGCACGGTATTTTGTGTAAAGGTCATAGCTTTAGAGTAAGGTCTTACAGACTGAAAGGGAAGGTTGGTAAACAAGCTGATGCAAACCTGAGATGGCATTGGATTGAGAAGATGTGCGGCTGAGTGAGCATGCATGTCCGGCTTTCACCATGTTGTCAATACTCTCTCAGCCTCTTTTGTATCTCTAAAATGGAACAAAATCATTGGCACACAGGAGGACAGTAAATCATATTTCTTCAAAGCAATTTAATATAAAAGAAATCCAAAGTACAGTAAATTAAATAGTGAAGTGCTATGTGCTTGAGAGCTGTCACAGTAAAGAGATTATAACAAAACCTTCTCACAAATGCTTTGAGCTGGTACTGCTTTGGAAAAAAGACTGAAAGGGAAGGAAATCAACAAAATAAAACCTTGTCCTATCACCCAAATGGTTCATTCATAATGTACAGCTGAGCAATTATGCTTGCAACTGAGAGGAGAAAATTGCTTGTGGAGTCTTTACAGCTTTTACAGTACACAGGACTCATCCCCCAAGGTTTTGCTAAGAATGTAGCTCACCACTTTCCACACTGCAGAATAAATGAAGAGAAAATTGCCCACCTTTTTGTACAAGACGCATAACTGCAGGCTACACCCACAAGCAAAGCAGCTTCTATGTCTCTAAAGCAATCATTTGCCCTTCAGGTTTTTTTTTTTTTTTTTTTTTTTTTACATCCTGCTTGTTACTGATTTCGATTTTGCTCTCCCTGCAGTCTCCCAATACTCCTCTTTGCCTCCCTCCTTTCCTTCCTCTATTCTCCCCCAATGTGACCATCTATAACCCTATACCATCTCCTCCGTCTTGAAGTATCCCTTCAATGCCATCCTTCATTTTCTGACCACCCATTCCATATTCCTCATCTCTCACTCCATCTTCCTTCCCCCTCTTCATCCTGCCACCTGGCTATGCGGTCACACCAGAGGCTGTTTGTCTCCGCAGGTGGAGGGCAGGGACTCCACACTGGATTTGTAGATGGGCTTCTTCTGAGACTTGTCATCACTGGAGAGAGGGAGAGAGGGAAAGACAGAGGAGCGTGATTATCAGTATATCGACCTCCCAGTAAGCACTAGAAAAGTATAAGTGAGGGAAATTATAGACTAGAAGTGAGCAATGGAGCCACACCTGGCTGTTGATTTAAAAGTCAATTTTTCTCCACCACAAATGCACAAAAATCCTGAATGAAGCAGGCTCTTATGGAAATTCCTTTTAAAATTTAATTTTTTTTTCAGCCCATATGGAAAAGAAGTTAATGAGCAGAGTCGCAGGGGGTCACAGTGCACATTAACATGCTGTCAGCATACAGGTTTAATGGGACTTCCACTAATGTTCTTATCATTGCTAGGACCCTATTTATACCCGATATACTACCACAGAATATAAACCTGGTGCTATTAGGTCAGGTTTTTTCAAAAGAAAGCGTGGAAACACATGGGAGGACAGAGCATGAAGGAGATCAAGGATAGGGTCAAGTAGGTCAGACCTGCTGAGATAGACTTTAATATTCAGCATGGACAACGCCTTTTAAACACACAAAAGGTTTGCACATGTGCTCTTTTGCCAGAACACTTGACACACATAACACACAAACACAATGTGAAGTATACACCAGGGTACACACTGACACACACTCTGTAGCTGAAGTGGCCTTGGTTCTATCACATGAGACAGAATGAAATATTGCAGCAATTTTCATATCCGTAATATAAAGCTAAACCGTGGAAGGAAAAACTGGGGCTGAGTTAGGGAAAATAGGAAAGTGAGCGTGGATAAAACCCGGTGAAGAAATTGAACAGACACGCACACATTCACTAGCTTTCAGAAGCACGTTATCCATCAGACTGAACATGATTTAAGATGATCATAAGTAAAGCGCAAAACACAAACAGTCATTCCTTACATGGGTCCCTTGCTGGTCTTGGTCTGCTTGGCCCTGAAGCACAGGAATACACTCATTGAGAGGATGAGCACCAAGAGAGCAGCAGCCGCTGCCGAGGTCATCAACGTGAGACGGCCATTACTAGACTCATACCAGGGGGCATCCTCTGTGGGACAGATCAGTCAGACGTGAAGGGAATTGTGCATCACACAGAAACTGGAATCAGCAAAACTATGAGCTTCCCACCTCAAAGCAAAGCTTCTAAAGGCAACCTCCTGTTTGTTTGTTGAATAAAAGAGCATCTGTCTGCAGTTCAGACAGTTGTGGTGCCCTGATCTTCAAGAAGTCTGCCTTTTACAATTTTAAAAACTGGCTGATTATCCTATTCATGTGCATGAATTTTAAAATTATATATAACATTTCAAGACAGGTATTTCATGGACTGTATGCTCTGAGACCTTACTTTAAAGTAACAGACAGGGTAAACATTGAAAAATTCGCGTTATGAGGATTTGAGGCAGCAACAAACAAATGCTTTTGTTCAAATTCCTTGTGTTAAGAGGATTCTTTGGCAGCTTTAGTCAGACAGGTTTGCACCACGATTGTTTGCTGAAGGTTTGTACTGCCATTGTGGTACAACTTCAAAGCAGCAGTAGTGACATGCAACATTTGCTCACCATACCTTCAAGGATGAGAAAACATTATTCCAGCATCTAGAAATGATTAGCTTTTTAATTAGTACATGTGCTTCAGAGGCGATAGTTGAGACATTGTGGAGCACAGTGACCAATGAGTCAATTGCGACAGTAATAAGATAACTCTACCATAATAAATAACATGCAGTGGCTTAATTGCATTTTTAGAGGAGGCATAATTTCAACGATTTAAATCACAAGGCCTGTGAATCTTACTGGGTGAGAGGACGGTGTTTAAAAACTGCCTTGCATTAACATAGTGCAGTCATCTCACAGGTCACTGATAAAGATGATGAAGACAGATGAAGTGCCATAATTAGATTAGCTATAATGTTGTAATGAAATTAGTTCTCCACTTGAATACAATCTTCATGTTCCGAGAGAAATAATACAGTTTGTCAGTCATACGCATTCAAACAAAGACTGTCACTCTATAGATATCTATCTAATGGCTTGCTAATGGCAAAGTAACTTCTCTTAAGTGTTTGTCTCTTCGGTTTGTGCTCTATAATGCAGCTTTTGACTTTTTTCTCATTTCTATGTACAGGTAAGTTCAACTGAAATTGCTGAAATTTCTCGGAAATGTATGGCTTTAAAAGGTTTCATTCTTAGGAATGAGCACTTCTGCATAATGCTTTCAATGACGCAATTCCACCTAAACACCTGACCTCTTTGGTCACACCTGAGAGTCAGGATTGGCCGATTGAAGAGGAAATGGAACATAATATTCTTGGAATGTTGACAGCTGAATTTCCCAACATTTAAAAAGAAAGCTCATACAGTTTTTAGACAGAGGAAGAGGGAAACAACCGCTCTAGACTCAGTCCCTGTCCAGGTAGATCTAAAGTATTGTCTTACCAGGCAGCACAGTGATGCTGATGGTGCGTTTCTTGTTGAGTGACTCCACAGAGGGGTGCTCGGCCATGCAGGTGTACTGCCCTCCATTCATTGGGCTCACCTTCCTCAGCGTCAGCGTAGAGGAAGGTAGGATCCAGTCATCACCCTGAGAGAGAAAGATTGAGACATACGAGAGAGCATAGGAGAGTGTGAAACAAACAGAAAGCAGGGCAGAGAGTAAAAAATGTTTTATTGTCTGAGCTGTTTGCAGCCCTAATAGGATCGACAAACTCCTTCAAATTAAAATTGTTCTTAACTGAAAACACATGAAAGATGGAGGATGCTTGCTGGAGAAAGAGAGAAACAGACAAAGAGTGTCAGACATAAAGAATGCTAAAGAGAGAAAGGTGGTAAAAAGTGTTATTTTGGCTGATTTGTGTATAATAGTGAAGAGTAAAGAGGGACAAAGGAGGAAAACGGAATAAGTGAGATAAAGAAAAACAGAGAGATTGGCAATGGCAGTAGGACAAAGACAGAAAGAGACAGAAAGACAGAAATATCTGCTGTTGTGTGGCCCTCAGAGAGCAGTCCCCAAGGTCCCAAATGAAGTGTATTTACCTGAGCAGTAATCCCAGTGAATGAACACACATCAACACAAGTCAAAAACCCAGATAACAGAATCATCCGCAAAGAATGATGCAGCAACAACACACAGTGTTAACACAACACGTAATGAGATGGCAAGGGAGCAGGATGAATTGCTGACACAAAAATAGCAGCACTATTATGAGTTAGAGCCCGACATGGGAGGAAACAAATAATAGGCCAAACACAAGGATTGGAAAACAAACGAACGTGGAGGAGAGGGTAAAAAAAAAAAAAAAAGACATTACACCATGCAAATGATTTGGCTCCTGGGAGCTGCAGCTCCTGCCAAGAAAGTCCATTTCAATTTGAATGGATCTGAATTAAGAGGATTTCCCATAAAGGCCAGGTCTGGCCAAAGCAGCATTTTGTATGCAAATCCACAGGCTCCCAAAGCAGTGGCCCGTTTCTGCTTCTGTCCTGCTGTCATTACTGGGGGCCACTGTACCCACAGCGGCTGTCTGTCAAAGTGGGCCATTCTGATGCCACTCTCTGTCCCATATCCATTCCTGTCATTCGTACAGTGAACACGCACAGATACTCAGTGGAAAAATGCACACACAAATACACTTAATCATTCTATCTCATCTGATCATTTCCTTGAATGTCTTTTCCAAAGGCCTTGTGACTTATGTAAATGGAGCACAAAGAGATCGACAGGCGAATCAGGCATGTTGATGTGCAAAATGATTGCACCTCCATACAGTGATGAACCTGTCAGTCACGCTGACAGTAATAATAATGCAGATTTTTCCTCCTCACCATAATGACAGTGGCTGAATATTTAACAAATAATGACATAAACCTGAAGCAATACATATGATCATGTGGCGGACAAACTGTATTAGCAGTATAGAATTGAACTGAATTGGATTTGGACTTGTAAGCCCATTTAAAACCCGGATTAGCAGTGACCCTTTAACAAGCATATTAACCCAAAGCCGACTTATCAAGAAGAATAACAAAAGGGAAACTTGGGGGAAACTTGGTAATTACGTCTGCCTGTTCCCAAGATATCTTCATAGTTTCATAGCTTCATTACACCTGTTACCTGCAAGTGGCGGTGCTGTTCATTTTGACGACATCTTGAAGGTGTAATACCATTTTCTCACCACAAGGCCACAGTGTATCTCCCAACACATCAACTTCTGCTTGTTCTACACGCCTGTTGTCAGCATGGCATTTTACACTGAGATGTCTTAATTTCCCTCGAGTGAGAGTTTTTTATCGCAGCGAAGAGCCGAGTTGAATAATTCAACGCTGGTTAACCAAACACTAAAAAAATCATTAGAAATCTATCCACATAATTGTTTTTAGGTTGACTGGCTCTTGTCTAGACCTCATTAAACTATTAATTCTCTGTAAGTGGGCAAGCTGCAATCCCCAGCGAATGGTGGGCCTAAGCCAACTGGTCACTTAAATACAGAGCACTTCTTCTGTGGAGGGGATGGAGAGAAGACAGGCAAGGGGAAACAAGTGGCTTGAGGAAGACAGGGAGAGAAAAAGAGATGTGTGTTAGAGGAGAGAGAGAATTAAAAGAATCCTTGAACAAAGCCGAGACAGAAAGAGAGACTGGAAGAAGACGAAGACCAGAATAAAGAGGTCACATCAAAAGCCGAGAGAGGGAGCAGGGAGAGAGATTGACAAGTTTCCAGAAGCATAATGGGGACGCTGTCGCTGTGCACATTCGCGAGGCTTTCTCACCTCTTTTTGCCAGTAGAAGCTCGGCTGCTCTGATGAGCTGGCAGAGCACTTCACCACCACGTCATCCCCTGCTCGCACTTTCAGCTCCTGTGAGACACCCAGGTAGCTGGTGTAGCCTTCCCTGGTCAGCGACAGCTCTCCCATATCTAAAACGCAGTGGGAATGAGGAAGCACGATCAGGCATTAATGAAGGAAGAGATTTATTTATCACGCTACAGTTGTATACTTCTTCCAGAGTTTGGGACGTGACTGAACATATGTTTGCAGTGGTAGCAGCTGGTACAACACTCAGATCTTTCTGAGTATATTTAAGTATATGGGCTCAAGTATGAATGCCTCCCAGTGGTACTGACTGTACCAAGCAATCAATAATAATGATAATGGGCTTCATCTTATCGAAGTCTTTAGAGAGGCAGTGTTGTGAATAATGGCTCATTTTCTCTTCTATCTCAATAGATGGCCCACGTCCTTCCAGCTCCTGGCTTCTCTCCCCCCCTCTATCTCCTTTAGTCCATTCTAATCTTTGCCTCTTATTGATTCCCCCCATGAGGCTGAGGATCCTATCAAACAGCATTACGGTCGATTTGATGGCCACTGAGAAGATAGAGGACACTGATAATCTCACTAGCTGCGCCATGGATGCCGTTTCACACAACTGTGTATCCTACACTGATAGTTTCAATCTTGAGCCCCACCAGGGGAATGCGTCTTTGTTTGCTTGGAGTGCTAAAAAAAAGAAAAATCAGAAATAACTGTTGTCAACCTATCATAAGGAACAGTGATGTTTTGTTGTGTACTCCTCTGCAGCTGCATTGCATAGATATGTCTTGTGTTATTAACTATTAATGTGTTTTTCTATCCCTCACTGTGAAGAAAGCTGTGTCCACAGTGTCTGAAAGATTGTCTTCACCTCCCGCTGGTTGGAAATATGAGGAAAATTGCAAGGTTTCAGAGTCTCTCTGTTCTGTCTTCTCGCCTAGACTGTTTACCAATGTACATCCAGAGACAAGTTTTTTTTGTTTTGTTTGCTTCCTCCTTTGTGGTGCATGTCAGTATTCTCAACTTAAGAAAAGCGAAACTCAGAAACTGTGCATCTTATTTGCATGTCACATACTATCTAGCCGACTGTCAGATTCTTACAGAAACCTCTTTGACTTCTGCAGGACACAGGCGCTATGAAAAATCTAAAGTTTCTTTATTTGGTAAAAGGGAAATGCGGTGTCGCAGAGTCATTGTTCTACAGGCTTTCAGCAGACAGCTCCTACACGGATCCTACCCGTATCAACCCAGGCACTCACAATGCACTTTGATGACCAGCGGCTGGGAGGAGTTGTCTGGCGCAGTCACGTTATCGGCGTCGGAAACACAGCGGTAGGGCCCCTCATAGTACCTCCCTGCACGGGGAATTAGAAGGACGAGCCTGTCAGACAACTGCTCGATCTGCATCGAATAGTAGCACCAAGATCGTTCCCAAATCGAACGCCAGCCCTGCATGTACTAGTGAAGGGAGAGTAGAAGATAAGAGAGACAGAGAGAGAAGAGACTTCTGTTTAACTTTTTTATTCACTTTGCAAATGCACAACAGCAAACTACAGCAGGAGTAAAATAGTTTACATATGAGTGGAATCAAGAAATGGAAAAATTATATCACCACAGTTTTTTGATAAAAATGACTAATTATTGTCGTGAATGATGGTGATGGTAAAAACTTGAATTGAAACTAAATAAATATTTTAGATGTCTATTTGGCTGCATATTTTGAGAACTATAGAGACAAATTTCTCTCCACTGCATTATTATACCGTACAGCAGTCAGCTGCTTTGTGTGATATTAACATAGAGCAGCTGACTGCCCATCTAGGGACAGGCATTGCAAATTAGTTGACATGTGACATTATGACATGTGACATTGTTCAGTTCACACTATGCTCATTTACAGTATCTGTTCTATAAAAAAAAATGAACAAAAACATTTGAGGACTTTGGCCTTTCAAAGTCCTGAATTTTGAAATGCAACACTTTTTTGCTCTCAAACCCATTTGTTCCTGTTGCTCACCTTGGAGAACACCTCAAAGTGGACCTCACTGATGTTGTGTTCAGAGTCTGTGTACAGACACTCCAGTGTGACAAGATCTCCCTCCAGAACCGGCTCGGTTGGCCCTTTAATGAGCAAAGCAGCTGCATGTGGACAGAGATTACAGATGCAGGTTATTGATCACAACATGAATAGGCATGGAGCTCAGAGGAAAAGACTTGATGACTTGCACTGGGGATCTAGCTGCTGTTCTGGGCAACACTTTCAAAAACAACCTCTCCCTTTTCCTGACATTTGTTTCAGGCTCCTGCTGGAAAACTGGCAATACTCTCAAATCACCATGGCCACATGACCAGCAACAGGTTCTTCAACTTTACTGCTATTGCGATATGGTCAACAGAGGCCATCTGTCTTTCCCTACAGGCAAATATAACTGCACGACACTTTTCGCAGTTAAGAGCGAGAACAAGGTTAAGAGGCCTCTGTATATATTTACATAAAATTATTTAATTGTTACTCATTTCAGTTCCCCGAACATTTCCTGTTTCAGCTCGAGTCATGTAACCACAAGAAGAGGCGCGTCAGTGTGACAGAGGAGAAAGTAAACTGTTTCCTCTAGAGGCCAGACAAACACAGAGTTGACAATGACAACACAGTCGACAACAAGGCAAGCAAGCAAACACACACACACACACACACACATACATGCAAACCACACAAAACTCAGTACCAGCAACAGTAAAAATATATTTTGAGAAATGACCACAGCCAGACTTGCAAATCAAACCAATGGTTAATTGCAGAGCAACAATAAAATTAAATACTTTGAGCAAATTGTATAACAGTCCATAAAAAAACATATTTACCATAACTGCTTTGAATCAGGGCGACCGCTGCAACAACTAGAAGTACTTTCATGGCTGTGAAAAACCTTTGCAGTGTAGCAAAACAACCGGAACTCAGTCTTGCGCAGCTTCTAATTTGAAACGAAAGTTTGCTCAGTATTTATGTATAACGAGGTGGGTGTGGCTTCATGGGGGCTTTGATTCCTGTGTTTTCAGGAAATGGCCTCAAAATATTCTGAACTTCCGAAAGGACAGGGAAACTCCATACTACAGCCTGAAATAAATTGCTGAAAGAGCCTTATTTCCTTATCCTTATTTCTAAGGACTAATTTTAGCTGATGAGCATTTATGTCAGAAATATTTTGTATGTCAACAGTAAATGCAAAAATGGCTGCGGCTCCAATAACCAATTCACTCCCAGTGCGTCATTTGTCTCTGGGTCAATCAGCCGTATCAATGTTTTCAGTTTGAGCTTGTTGTTGTTAAGGTTTGTGTTTCTGAGGAAGTTCATGGGAATTTGAAAGCTGTGTTACCGCAGACTTTTGCAATTACCTGGCGTGACATGTAATACCGACCAAGCAAACATTTTAGCGTCATTTGAATCGAGTTTTGATTGATCAACTGTTAACCAGAGATGTACAGGGGATGAAATCGAAAAAGATTGTCTGTCTGAAGGTAGTTTGCTGTGTAAACTGACATAAAATGCAGAGTCATGCTCAGACTAACACACTAAATATTCTCTCACTATCAGTCTCAGATGGATGCATTGGTGCGTCCTGCGCGGACCCATACTGTTGAAATTGGTCACCTGTGTCCTAAAGTAACAACAGCAAACCTGTCAAATAATGAGTAAAATGCTTAGGTAGTATCTAAAATACGTTTTTTGTTTTGGGAGGGGGAGGGGTGAAGGGAAAACAACAACAACAAAACAATTGGCTGCAAATTAATAGGACATTTAGGCCTCACTGCTAAGGATATTGCCATGCCTTTTGTGACTTCATTTGTAAGAATAAGCCATATAAACACAAAACAGGTCTTTAAAAATAAAACGCTCGGAGGTTAGTTTGGAGGTATTGCACCTCCTGAAGTTAATAGTTCCTTAAAAGTGAAGTGGTTAAATAAAAGTCTCACTGAACCTGATTCCTCAAGGTATTTCTTTCCGAATAATATTTTAATAATTATCGAATTATTATTGCCTTTACATATTTTATTATCGATGGAGTACACCTCTGGTATAGGATAATTATGTATTATTGCATTATATTTCCAGCGCTGTGTTGTTGTTTGTTTGTTCATTGTTCATTTCTTGAAAAAAAGAAGAAGAGATTCTACTTTATTCCTATGACATCGTGCGGGTTTTGCAGCACATTTGCGCTCACTACACTGAGACAAATTAAGCGCTCATCAGTGTTCAATCTCGGTGTAATTCTACAAACTATCCAGCAGGTGGCAGAGCTGAGGCGACATGTTACGGCAGGAAACAGACATAAACAAAGCGGAAGTAGTGAAAAATATCCTCGCTCATTTTTCTTGCTGTGTTGAGGCTGTTCGAGGGAGTCTTTCTGTATCAATCTTATACATTGTCGTCGCAACGGCACCGAAACATGGACAGATAATGTTTATTTAATTGGGTAAGTTGGTAATTTAACGCGTAAATGTATTCTGCAGTGTGCATAAAGCCACACCGCTAGATTAGTTGCTAATGTTAGCCTGTTCGGCTAACGTCAAAGCTCGATTGCTGCTATTGTTTTTAGCACATAACGCTACTTTGGGGTCTGTATTTTACACGTTTGTTTTATTTGTCGAGGTTTCACAGCCACATAATAGATATCTGTTAAGTGTTTCTATTTTGTGAATGTGGTGTTAATTTGCTAACTCGGTTAATATTTTGAGTAGATCCTTAAACGTTGTTATACGGCTAGTTCCTGTATATGTATTGCAAGTTAGCTAAAACGGCTACCGTAGTATACAGTGCGATATTTAAAAATGTTATAAGATAGTAATAATGAACTATTTATATAGCACCTTCAAAAACAAAGTTACAAATTGTTTGAAATAGTCGAAAAATATTAAAACATCAGAGCTACTTACATAAAATCAGACGAATAACAGAATACAAACTGTAGCGTAAAATACATCAGTTATTTTAATTACTTTGTGTACTTTTTACTTCTTTTTTGCACCTCTCCATCACATTTTCTGTAGTTTATGTGTACAGTAATTTGTATCTGTTGCATATGTGTAAACAAATATGAAAAAATTATAGAAACAAATCAAAAATCAATACAATAATATAAGGTAAAAGTAGGAGAAATAAAAACAAAACACAGATGAGACATATTACAACTGGAAATCTATAACATAGTTACAATTAACAAGAAGCGTATTTGATAAGAGAGGTGCCTCTGTGATGCTGATTTCTATACTTTCTGGCTTTTTTTCCATAGATTTATGGACGTGGTCCCTGTTAAAAGATAATCCATCACATCGGTGCCCAACTTGGACTGTTACCCAGGAGTCTGACATATACAGGCACAGACAGGACACACAGTTTTGCTTCCTGTGAAACTCTAAAGTCCTTCCACATCTCCTGTGGCCACCAGCATGGCTAACAGCACCACAACAGCAGTAAAGGCTCTGGGAACCCCTGGCCCTGCTGGCAGAAGTAGTCCAGAGGGATCTCAGGTTAGTCCATTTTCTTCTCATTAAAACTTATTTTGACACCGGTGCTGGGCTTGGTTTGGTTGCTATAACACCAACTACTTCCTGTCTGAAAAACTATTCACTGTGGCTGTGATCAAATTGACTCAAACAGATGCAAAGAACCTTTTTTTTTTCTCTATGCAGTGTCACCAATTGTTGGGTCTAATATGATTATAATAAGATATGTTCTTGATTGATATTAATGAAAGGCACATAAACTGGCTGTGGCTCAGGAGGTTGAGCGGTAGAGTGGGCAGTGGGAAGTCCACTAATTGCTCCCTGACTCCTGTTCCCATGTCGAAGTGTGATGTGTGTGTAAACCGGTGAATGAGAGGCTAATTGTTAAGCAGTGCTATGTAAATGCAGCCCATTCACCAATCATTTACCAAATAAAAAAAACAGGAAATAAAATGAACTCTGGATTTTTAGAAACTACAAAGAATAACATTTCCTGTGACATTTTACTGTGACTTTTGGCAAATCGGTAAATCCTTCCTCACTCTGTGGCAGCATTATATAGTTTGGAGAGTTACTCTTACACATGTGAGCTAACAATTGGTTACTGAAACATGCTTCACGTGGAAAAGCAGGATATACTAGCACAGCTCTGTATACTTAACATGGGTGTTGCTCTATTCATGTGTGTGCCGTTTTGATCATAGCCCAGGTTGTGCCTTTTACAGACAGGGTCTTCATAGGCTACATTCACCATTAATTCATCAGTTAGTCAAATCAGTTTCATTTATATAGCCCAATATCACAACTCGTAGATTTTCCCCAAAGGGCTTTACAGTCTGTACAACATATGACACCCTCTGTCATGAGACCCTCAAATAGGTTAAGGAACCCATCCCAAAAAAAAACCTTTTAATGGGGGAAAAATGGAAGAAACAGACCAAAACAGCAAAATGACAATATGGAAAATCAGGATGACAAAATGATAGATAGATAGATCGATTGATAACATATATAAAGAATATGGTGATACCTTATAAATTTCACTGTCAAACTCACATTTTGGCCCCACAATCCATTTTCTTGTGAGTGCTTTGTTGTCATTATTGCATTTTGGGCCATCATTAGACTCCTATAAAAAAACACACCCTATGGTTGCTGTCTATATCCTGTAGTCTTAATAACACAGTAAGTGGATACTGAACATCTGCTTTCTTCCCAGGTGCTCAGCAAGAAGAAGCTGCAAGACCTGGTGAGAGAGATCGACCCAAATGAGCAGCTGGATGAGGACGTTGAGGAGGTACGTGGTTTTAATTACAGTTTCACTTTAATGTTGTACTTGTATTTTAATAAGCACAAAGTACTTTGAAAATAATATCTCTTTCATCTTGCAGGATCCTGTTGCTTTAAAGCTTCTTTAACCTGCTTCCACATTTCTCATTTTAAAGTTTTAATCACTGAAAGCTTGGCTGCATGATAAATTATTTTTGCAACAGAGATTGGTGGAGATATGAGAGATTTTCCAGCCGTTGTGAATTTTTTTCTTTGATTTGGTTTACTTTACTAAGCATGGCTTATTAATTAATTGATGGGTCTCAAATTGTCGTTTTCTTCGCAGATGCTGCTACAAATTGCAGATGACTTTATCGAGAGTGTAGTGACAGCTGCCTGTCAACTGGCACGCCATCGCAAGTCCAACACCTTGGAGGTGAAAGATGTCCAATTACATCTTGGTAAGTTGCTGGTGTCAAAGATTATGCCCTGTATATCACACAGATTTGATGCATGGGTGATTTTAATTTAATTACAACTTGCACTGTGCATTTCAAGTGACTCTAGTTATTTATCAAACTTTGTGTTCATTTAAAAACATGGGTAATTGATAGGAGCAGATTCACCCCTTTTAGAATTTAACAAAAACTGCTGATAAGTGACATCTTTAAGGCGTCAAATATCCACATGCTGGAGGGAAAATAGAAAAAGAAACATGTTTGAAAACTTCTAGAGTGACTACACACAGCCTCAGTCAGAAAATGCAAGAGCTTCCTTAAAAATGTACAGGCAGATTTCAGATGATGTGTCAACCACATCACCGATGGGCGTATTGTCATTTCTGCTGCTTTCCAGTGTTTAGTTTAAAGCACACACAGGACATCACGGTGTTTGTGTAGTCAAGGCAGTCATGGATGTTGAAATGTTTTGCTTTAAACTCCTGACAAGATATTTAACAATTTTTGTAAATGCCATAGATATTAGAGGTTGAGAGTGTGACACTATGCTGATAGACTGAGCTAATCAGAAAAAAAATGATAACTCTGACAGCAAATTTAGTTGTTTGATTTAGAAAGTGTTTAATGTCACAGAAAATGTGTTGGATGTCCTGAGATGTTAATACAGCCTTGGTCCTGCTGACATTGTGCTTTGTGTTTTTTTTCCCAGAGCGTCAGTGGAACATGTGGATCCCTGGTTACGGCTCAGATGAGATCCGGCCGTTCAAGAAGGCTTGCACCACAGAGGCTCACAAACAGGTGAACATAAGATGCTTTGTTTCTATTTGACATGTTAGATTTTCCTGTTAATATTACAGATAATTTATTTTTGATATGTTTGTGTTGTAATGAACATGAGGTTAACTCTTTTGCATTTGTTTTCATTTCAGAGAATGGCTCTGATCCGCAAGACGACCAAAAAATAGCAAGACTGTACACTAATGTGTTGTCCCCACTCTGTATTTTCTTTTTTGTTTGTTGGTTTGTTTGTTTTTTTTTTCATTTTCAACTTGGATTTTTTGACTGGTGAAGAAGAAATAGTGGGTTTGGGTGGGGGTTCATTTTTTTTGACATTAGTGTTTGATTGTCATTTCCCCCTAATTTTTGAGTGTTTTGCCAGCATCATTAATAATGTAACTCTTGTCCCTTGATACAGTTTTGTTGCCATTTAGCAAAGTCTGGCAAAACTCTATTCATTGCATTTTTGTCAATAAACATTTACACCTTCTTTTGGATTGTGACCACTGCTGTATCCAGTATGCCTTTTGATACTCTAGAGCATTTGGATGTGAATGTTACAGATTCATTTGCCTCCTTAAAAAAAGTATCTTTGGTGTTATCTTGCCAATAATAGATAATCATAAACATTGAGTGAGAGATTACGGCTCCTCTGTTTACCCACTCTACTCAAACGATGTTGATTATTGTTTTTTTTAAATATATAAATAGTTTATAATACCAAATTCCTACTGCACATGATAGATTCTAATACAGTAGATTATTTGCCTTTGTGTTAAACATGTACTGTATGTGCTGTTGTCTATTGTAACTGAATGTAGTTGGTTTTATTACAGTAATTTACTCCAAACATCCATGTAAATTTTATTTTTATTCTTGTCCATTTTCAGAATATTGCATCAAAATAATGATGGAAGAAATGATCTCCAGATGTTTTCATAATGTCATAAAAAAAATAATAAATGATTGATATTACCAAATGAGGAGGCCAGACTGAACTGAGGAGAAGTTCAACATGGTGTCTGCATTTATTAGAAAGGATTATGTTTGAGTTTGTAGGGAAGGCTTTCAATTTGTAAGAAAAAAATGCTTATTGCTGTTAGTTTGAAAGTGATTTATTGTCTCTTAAAAGGACTACACTGTACAGTATATGACTACATTGAAGTTTTTAAGGGTCCAGTGGAGTTAAAACATTTAAAAGTACAAAACATAATCATTGAACTTGCAGTGTGTAGAGAACCGAGTACACAAACCATCATACAGACTCAACAGTTAACAACCAGTCAGTGAATCCTTAATCTGGGCGTCTTTGTCTGCATTTTGGTATGCAGAAACACAGGAGACTATTCATCAGCCAGAGGAACGGTAATTGCTATGGAAACCTCTCACAGCATTTCAAAAGAACAATATCCAAAGGCACCCTGGAGTTTTTCGGTAATTCATTTCAACAACAGCACTGAGGTGATGGGATGTGGTTCAGGTTCAGCTGCAGGGGAGAGACGGGTGGGAGTGGCTCATGGGAGCAGTACTGGGGTAGTCTAATTGGCACAGGTGTTACCTGTCGTCTAATTATTATCTCTCCTCTTGATGCAGTAGCATGCTGGACCTGGGAAGACACACACACACACACACACACACACACACACACACTGGAGCCAGAATAAGACATGCCAGCTCTCAGTTATAATTGTATATTGATTATGTGTTTGAGAAAGTGGACTGTGTGCCCTCCGGAAACACCGGTCAAGTGAGCGGAGGAGTTAAGAGTGAGAAACATGTTTATGTTGTGAAAGCATGCGTGTGGTCAATAAAAAAGGGATGACCTAAAGTGGACAGAACTGCTTGCGACTCTGTTTGTGCTGAGTAGAACCCCGAGGTAACACTGACACCTGCTAAAATTGCTAACTTGCAGAACGCTGTGCAATTATTGGTGATGCGACAAAGCTCTTTCCAAAAACCTGCTCAGTCCCAAAAGATGCACTGGCAGCATAATTGCCCAGAGTGATGCCTCTGATCTCAAGCAGGGGACCCAATATAATACCCCATCTTCCTCTGCTGCCAGTGTTAGTAATTCCACTACAGAGAAACTGTTGTTGGGACTATTTCATGTTACACTGCCAAAAGAGTATTAAAACTGACTTGTGCACTAGTGTTTGATTTGAAGGCCTGTTGAGGCTACAATAAATAGGCCTATCAAAACATCCATTTTGTTTTATTGTTCTACTACTTACTTATCATCATAGTGATAATGGGTACAATGATAGATAAAATTTGACGGTTGTTTTGTCCCACAATGTACCAAAGCAACACTAAAATAATATAGCTATGTGTGCATTGATAGAAGAATTGAAGCAGACATTTAGAAGTGACGCAGATGTTACTTTCCCTCGTAACTTATTAGGCTTTTCTATGCAGTAATTGGTAATTCAGTTACTTTTGAGAGTAGTAACTGTAACTAATTACTAATTTTCAGTAATTTGCACAACACTGGACTTAAACAACCAACATAGACAAGAATTCCCAGATTTATGCCCAGAAATGGGTTCTGAGGAAAAAGCAGGATGTCCCTCCAGTGCAGTGGTTCCCAACCTTTTGTGCTTGTGACTTCTCACAATTAATCAAACTTGCAACCCCTGGTTACACATCATGACCTCAGGAGGAGTTTTACCAAATATACTTTTTTGCCTCCCCCCAGCTGGGAGCCACCTTTCTAGTTAATAGGTCCCGAGATCCAAAAATCAGTAGTAGAGTGGATGTGATAGTATCCTGTCCTAACACATTAAATGGGTAACAGAGTTTCATCTATAGCACCTATTAGACTTAATAGGGAAAAAGCCTCAACTACTGGATATCATCATTACAACCCATGACCCTGCTGAACTGAGGTAAGCAATGACCGCATCTGATCAGCTATGTGCCCTAGCATCTCCCATAAGAGAGCATGAATCCAAGTGTAGACCCTTACAAAATCTTAAAAACACAAAATGTAGATTTAACATTTTAAAAACACTTAGTTAAGTACACAAAACCTGATTTCAAGGATGTTGAAAGTACACGCATAACTACATACAGAGTCACAGAATATCTGTCACAGAAAGATGTAAATCAGTGTGTTCCATGATCACGTCATACAGTAAAATGTCACCACAAATCTAGCTCAGGGAGCTGGTTTTGGTTTTACAGTAACACGAGTGCATATAGGTGACAACCACCAGCACACAGTTTAACTACAGCACTTCTTGTTGTTGGTCTTGGGGGGTTTGCTGAGCTGAGTCAGGCTGGCTCTCTGTAACTGCAGCGCTTGTGGGGAAGTGCACTTGACCCCATCCCAGCCCTCTTGCAGCTCTACCTCTCCGCTCAACAGACCCTGGTAGATCCGTCGTGTGAGGAGCTCGAAGGCCTCCCTCACATTCTGGCCTGTCTTGGCAGAGGCCTCCACGTAAGGCATCCCTAACTGTCCGGCAAGTTTCTGAGCCTCTTCGTGACTCACTACCCTCTCCCCGTGAGCATCTCGGTCACTCTTCTGGCTCACCAGCACGAACAGAACCTTATGTGGCTGCACCCGCTCGCACACCTCGGCATGCCACTCCTTAATATGGTCAAATGAGGCTCGGTTGGTCATGTCAAACACCAGCAGGCCTCCGACCGAGTTGCGGTAATAAGAGCGGGTGACCGACCTGAGGAAAGAATAAAGACAAAGGGCAAAAAAGAAAAGGAAGAGGAGAGAAGGAGATTTTGAATTTCAACACACGGAAACCTCCCAAAACTCACACCAGGCAGTGTTCAGACTTTGCTACCAACTTATTTCCTGTTTCAGTGAGCAAATAATCAGCTGAGTCTGTGCACTGTTTGAGTTGAGCTCTTTTAGATAAGCAGATTGACAAATAGTTTGCTCCTTTGTAAGAAATTGACAACCACTGTGTTTTCTCACCTTTATCATGACACTGTTCAGTGGTGGAATGTAACTAAGTACATTTGCTCAAGTACTGTACTTAAGTATAAATTTGAGGTACTTGAACTTTACTTGAGTATTTCCATTTTATGCAACTTTATACTTCTACTTTATACTTTTACAATTTTTTATACCCTTCCTGTCCAGTGAAAACTATGTATCTCCAAATTTGGTGATTATGAATTTGAATTTTTTTCTGATAAACTGAAGGATTAAAATTCTCCTACTTCTTAAGCTAAATAAATTATTTAAAAACCCACTTGGATTACCGGGAAATGCACAAATCTCACAAAACTGAAAACCGTTTTCATGAAGCTCTTATAGATTATGATGCATTACTGTGGATTAAACTAACCTAACTAACCCTAACTTTTGATACTTTAAGTACATTTTGCTAATAATACTTACATACTTTTACTTAAGTAAGGTTTTGAATGTAGGACTTTTACTTGTGGTGGTGTATTTTCACAGTGTGGTATTAGTACTTTTACTTAGTAAAGGACCTGAATCCTTCTTCTACCACTGACACAGTTGAAAGGCATGTATTTCCCCCTTGAGTCACCGAATGTTTAAACCAAAGTAATAACCTAAAGGGTCCTCTCAGCAGCCGGTTGGTGAAACATTACTTCTTTATTAGAGTACTTCTTCATAAAAACAAAACCTGAAGTATAATACAGACTGATTTAGCTGAGCTTTTAGCTGACTCGTGGGATTAGCAGGCTACAGACGTAGGTAAACAAAAACAGGCACAGTTTGTAATTTGCTGCGGTTCATTCAACTGGAGAACTGAAATAATGAATTTTGAGACAGAAGGGAACATGTCACTCTTAGCTCTTGCATTTAATATGCTGAGAGAGCTGCCTTTTCCACTTTAAGCACTGCATCTCTGTACACACTGTAGACTGATCTTGAGAGGGTGACGGGGTGGATACACAATCGTAGCTGAGAGCAAACACTGATAACAGCTCTGTCGTGAACGGATTAACCAGTGGTAGTTTATTTGGATAGAATAGTTGGATGCACATCACGTCTCTTAAATATTCATCAAGAGAATTGTGATCTTTGTTTTCATTAAACATTTACCATGTTATACAAAGAGACACATATCTGTACTACCAGGCCTGGTGCATACTGTAGGTGTAGGTGTGTGTTTTGATATATTGGGGCATCCAATCTGCTCTAGGGGAGATGTTAAGCTATGACTGGTACCACTGTAGAAGACAGACACCTATTTTGTGACATCATTTGTCACAAGATGTGTTCATCCTCACCTGAACCTCTCCTGTCCAGCTGTGTCCCAGAACTGCAGCTTGACACGGACCCCCGGCGCCACCTCCAGGAAATGGACATAGAAGTCTACACCCACCGTCTCGTTGATGAACTCCAGGAACAAATCCTCAGTGTAGCGTTTCAGCAAGGAGGATTTGCCCACCGTGGAGTCCCCCAGCATGATGACCCTGAACTGGTACTGCCACAAAGTCAAGTCCATTGTTGCTGGCAGTGGGAAATGAGGGATGAGGAGAGCTTGTGGGAATACAGAGGTGTGTAAAAGTTGTGGGACAGAGAGGGGAGTATAGAGAGAGGGACTCAGAGAAGAAGAAAAATATGCAGTGCAGGAATTACAAATGGGGTTGTAAGTAAGGTTAAGAATGGTTAAAGAGGAATAGTGAACAGCCTAGATGGTACCAAAGGGGTTGGAGAAAGAGAGAAATAAAGAAGAACCTGCAAGAGACTAGAACCCCCACACAAGCTTCCCACCAGTTGGTTTCCTATTTGTGACGCTCCAAATGTTGAGAAACTACCAGAGCAGCCACTCCTTATGAATCTCACAACCATTAGAGCAGTCTGTGTCGACATCCCACACTTTTATGCAGTTGATTGTTGCAGCACAACTCCGTCCGTATCATTCTCATGCTGGCTCCTAAAATCCTCCACAAAAGCAGCTATGTAGAAAAATTTGTCCCACACAGAGTAGATTCCAGTATGGCTGCGATTCTCATCTGAGCTGCTGATCTTAACTGCTACTGTAAGCATGTGCTTGTGAGGGTGGTTATGCAGGGGTGTGGACTTCTAAAGTTTGCCTGTTGATACTTGACAAAAGGAGGGGCATGAGCGCAAGGACATAGGAAAGACCAGATGTGGGAGAGAAAGGGGGGGGAGGATTACAAGGAAGCAGTAGTTGCGTTTGATACCATATTGAGGCAAACATTGCAGTTTTCTGCTTTCATCAACTTATAATTACATGCCATCATTAACAATCATAGAAAGTGAGGGTGAGTGTGGGCATCTGTTTGCCCGTTTATTATGTAGTAGTTTTTATCACTTTATGGTCTTGTCCGTAGACTGGAGTTGCAACCAAAAAGGGAAGTTGATAACAATACCGCTTTATATCCCCTGGGAAGCACTAGGAAAGAGTCAGGCGGAGGTGAAACAAGCATTCAGACCCTTCACTAACAGTGAGGAAAGATCGACAACAATGTAAAAAAAACAAAAAAAAACTGTCACAAGTAAAAGTCCTGCCCATAAAATCTCACTTAAGTAAAAGTACAGAAGTATTATCAGACAAATTACTGAATAATTATTACTCATGCATTCATGTTTTTAATGCTGCAGCCAGTCAAGGTGGAGCTACTTTTATCCATTTTATTTATTGAAGAGCAGTTTAATCTATAACAAGGCAGTGTATTTTATAAGCTGATATGTTTTGAATGAAAAACTAGACTTCAACTGGAAAACAGCAATAATCTAAAGCTGCCAAATAAATGTAGTGGAGTTGAATTGTACTGGCTTTGAAGTATAAAGCAGTATAAAATGGAAATCCTAAAGTACTTCAGAGTCTTAGTACAATACTTGAGTAAATGTACTTTGTTACTGTCCACTTCTGGGCTCAGCTAATTTTACTATGATGAGTTTATTGGGGATGTACGTTATGTTTATGTTTACTATATCATTTGATGATGTCATGTCTACTACTGTATGTTTGTGGTACAAAAAATAAATATTAGGGATTCAAAATATATGTATATATATATATATGTTTATACTGGTAATATTTGTGAACATAATTTAAACAGTCATGACTGCTTTGATTGTATTCTACATTTTTTATTTAACAAACCTACTACAGCATAAGAAAACATTAATAACTCAAATTTACTTCTTGTCTAGCAGTTACCCACATATTTAAAATCTTGTCAATTTTTTAGATATGATTCCTGTACTGTAATTTCAAATTTAATACAGTACTCATGAATATTTGGATATTCTTTTGCACCTTACAATGGAAATTGTAATTATTTACTAGTTATTATTGATCGTAAATGTGTATGGTTATTTTTTTCATGAACAAACCAGTGAACACTAAAGTTTTCAATGTCAGGGGTGTGAGAGTATCTTGCATTACTTTTGCTGGCACATAGTTACTGATAAAAAGCAGTTTTCAGCTCCACTAAATGAAGACCAGACTTTCATGAGGAATAAAAATAGATTTATTTTGGATAAACACACATCACACATGCATCTGAACTCCATGAATATACAAATATGGCATGTTTGCCCCACATTTGCACCACCAACAGATAAACGGAAGCATTTATTAAACTTAACAGGCCAATTTGAGCTCATGTCACTCAATTTGACACCTCAGACTCCAAATGGAAGTGTAACTTGGAAGCTTGATGCCTATCATCTGCAGTTGGATGCTACTGATGTTTTGAGATCAAATTTAGGTTTATGTTTTGGTTTTATGACTTCAGTTTTCATATGCCAAGCTTTCTTTTCCGGTTAATAGTGATGACTCAAGTGTCACTTAAAGTTGGCCAGATTGTCAGATGACTGTGCATCAGTAGAATTCATTTGAGGAAGTTACAGGTCAGACATAGCAGTAAAAGGCAATGGAGTTCAAAAAAACATTAGCTTGGTCCATTTATTTCAGCTAACTGTCATTGTTGATGTCAGCAGGTAAAAGGTCTCAAACATTAAAGTCATGCAACCTGAACAAGTTCAGGTTCAAAGCGTTAAAACATCTCAAAGTGCACAAGTTTTCAATAATAACTTTAACGTAGAGATTAAAACCAATTATCCTTGTTATATTGACAAAACTTTAACAATTTACATTATTACAACAGAAAAAAAACCCATAAATAACCCAGTTACAAAAGCATGACTGTGACTTAGTTTTATCTCATGCTTGTAAAGATATGCATGCAATGCAACATTATTTGAAACCAGAGTCAAATGTTGTTTACACACTTGTGAAGTAACCCTGAATGAGTGTTATAAGTTAACTTGTATTAAATTTTAAAGAAGAAATACATTTATATATATGTATATGTATATATACACACACACTCAAAATGTCATAAAATTAATTTGTAAGACAATAACAAGCATTTAAAAGAGGTAAATGTACCAAAGATATGTCTGTCACGACACACAAGCAAAATTGTGACAACACAAGTCTCAAAAAACTGTATGGAGTTTCTTATCAGGATTTCCATACTGTTAAGCATTGGACTGGTTCGCCCTAATGAGAAACCTGATTGCACAGACCCTGATTCACTTTGTCACCATTGCTATTTTTACTGCAAAATACACTGTACATCTCCTCATAATGTTGCCAAATCATCTGTACCTTACAAATAAAAGACATTGCACATACTGTATATTGATAGGGTAATGTCTTCCTCTCACCCTATTCTGTTATTTTCATTCTACAAAAGTTTTCTTTACAGATCTTCAACAATGTCCGTAATTCCCCCACAAACATTTTATCCTGGTTTTACTTATTGCATTAAAGCTGGGGTAGGCAGTTTTCCCTCCACCAGACGAGCATAAACATATGCACGTGCTTCAAACATGCACGCAACACAATAGTTTAACAGTTTACTACTGCATTCACTCACACAACAGAAAGTTTGGAGGCCAGGTGAGCAGTGGGACATTGACTGATAGGTTGTGACGGGAAAAAAAAAAAAAAGACGAGAATATCAACAAAGCAAAATGAAAAGCAAAGTGTGATCACAAGACTATTGTCTGTAGTGCAGGCAAAACTGAACAGCGTATAACCTTATCAACACTAGAGCGAGAGACTTTCAGTGGAAATGAACTCTGCTCCCAGAAGTGGAAAGCGGTGATAGATTTTTATGCATCACTGCGGCTTTGGGTCAGATACTGACCAGTCTCTACACCCTGGTGCTGCTGACGGGCTGATGACTGAGCAGGTTTTGGAGTTGGACAATAAAAGAGACGAGCAGAGCGTGCGTAGATAGGCAGTAGGTAAGTAGGCAGATAGGCCATCATATCATTTCAAGTAGGCTGAATGAAATGATTGGACGGGCTTGCGACAGCTAAAGATACTGGATTTTTCTCTTTTTTTGCCAGAGCATTTGATTTATTGATTGCCGTCAGGATGTAAAGAGAATTTCAACAAATATAACAAAAAATTCTTCTAAAATAAATTGCCTACCCTAGCTTTAAGTCTAATGAACCAACAGAGTTAACGGGATGCCCCTTCAGCTTCATACAATCACTGAATATATTTAGAGTATACATTATTAACAATATATTATAACAACCAGAGTGTAAAAACAGTTTTAAACAATTTTTGGCTTTACAGAGTCAGTTAACGTGCAGCCCAGTATTTCTTCCCAGACCTTGCATTTATCTGCATGAGTGACACAAACACTTCAGACTCATCACAAAGAGGGGAACTTCAGCTCTGAGATGTCAGCTTCAGGAGAGCTGCTGCCACTGCGGTCACTGTAAGTGTCCCTGTGATGGAAAACAAATACAAGAAATTAGTGCTGCGGCAGTAATGCCTGGCAGGGATTGTTTATTGTGATTGCAGGTGGAGGTGTAATGTTGACAATATACTGTCACTGTAAACTGCCACGGATCTTTTGATTTAATTACACTGCATAATAGCAGAGTGCAGATAATGACACAGACTAAAAAAATGCCTGTGAATTGCCATTAGAAACTGTCATGTTAACAAGTCAACTACATCTGAGTTCAGAAAACAACAAATCATGAAACACTAAACGAAAAATCTGGCATTACTTTATTTTATACATTGTGGTTAAAATAGCTAAAGTCGTTGCTACAGCTGCAAAGATAGATTTTAGATTTCAAGCCAACATTGTTGATTTAAGTTAATAAATTTCATATAAAAAGTGTTGCATTGAAAGTGTTTAAACTTTAAATGCAATTTGATGCAACTCGAGTACTTTAGTCAGAGCAGGAAAAAAAAATTATAGAAACTGGTACAGAATTGTGAAAAACCTGATAGAACACAAATAACGAGAACTCACAATAAGTAAAGCTAAACTTATAAGCTGCTGCAGTTTAGTAGTTTTATTCGACCTTCCACCAGATAAATTCGAATGATACACATTGCTGAGTCAAAGTTTACCGTGGAGAAAGGCGACAGCCTTTGGCCATGTAGCTCTGGAGTTTTCCGGCAGAAGCCAGCAGGAGTCCGAGGTATGGAGGAGAAGGTTTGATGGGCCTGGAGGCGAACTCTGGATGATACTGCACTCCAACAAAGTAACAATGATCTGTGACAACAAGGTCGAGTGGATTAGTACAGACGTATTCACCTCCACTTCGTCAGCCCAGTAATAAAACACATGGCTAAAATATTGTCTCATCGGAAAGAAAGATGATTCGATTCAGAGCATGTTAAAGAAAACAGAGATGGTGAGGAAGCTTTTAGGTGATATACATGATACTGTATTCAATAACAGCTGCTTGTTGACACTTGTCTTTAAGAGAACTTTGATCTCACCCTCCAATTCAATGACCTCCATTCTCTCTCCTTCCACATCCTGGCCGACAAACTGAAGACCTTTCACTTCAAAGTGGTGCTTCAGCTCAGGGTTCACCTAAAATGAGAAGAGATTCAATGATTCAGAGGTTTTGGAGAAATAAAGAGGTTATCCTATAATATTTAAAAACTACTGATTCAAGGGAACATCTCAAGTCCCTGTAATGTGTACTGGCTGAATAAGATACTATAGGATATGCATGTGTTATCATGTAAAAAATAAAGTTTACATTTATAAAGTATGTCTGAGGTGGTGGGCTCCCAGATAAAAAAGCTTTAAAACTTGGGTTTGGTCTCTACCTCAAATCTGTGTCTGTGCCTCTCTTCAACATATTCCACATCTCCATACAGTTTTCCTGAAATGATGAAATATCAGTCATCAGAAACATGACAGCCTGCAAACAAACAAACAGTCCAAGAATGCATCTTTAATTCAGAAGCATGCTTACTCAGTACACTGTTGCTGGATTTGAAAATGGTTCTCCTCTTCCCCAACCTCATAGTCCCACCCATCTGCCCGGGGTTGTGTTCTGGCATGTCAATCACCTGTCGAGATAAAACTGGATATTAACACCATTCTGGGGACAACTCTGCTGACACGATGTGATATGAGCACAGCGGAAAAAAAAAAAAAAAAAAGATAACCTACCACTGGGTGTTTGGATTCAGGATTAAATTCTGTGGAGTTCGCATCTGAAAAGAGATAAGCGAAACTGATCTAAGCTCAAATTAACTTCTGGACATGTTGCCAGGATCAGACTACACACAAAAATTCAGCCCCGACTTTAGCGTCACCGACAAATTTCCAACATCGTTTTCTTGATTTCAGTTAATAGCCTCTGATGACAGCAGCAGGTTTTTTTCTGCCTGAGTCAGCCTGTGGAGGAGGGGGGGGAGATGAGCCGCTGCTCTCCCCGCTGTCTTGAGACACTAAATACGGCTCAGCTCAGCTGGACAGCCGCCGGACAGCTTTGACTTTCTCTGTCGGTGTTTACATACAGAGACCACTTCAGTTATAGTGATTGTGAAACCACCTGCTATTAAAACATATCCTTGTATCTTCATTTACCACAGTATACAATTCTCAAAACCCAATCATTTTTCCCCTCCACGAGACCTTCTGTTTACCTACAGTGACCCTGGTAGCTTTATGTTCTTGACATGTTAACACATTTGTTATCTGAGGTTGCCCATACTGTCCTCTTCATGACACATAGGAACGCCTCAGTCATTTTTTTCTTTCTTTTTGGAACATAAGACAGCCAGCATCACACATAGCACTTCTGTAGCCATGATTGACAATTTCATAACCCTCCTCCCCGACGACTTATGAACTTGGGCAAGGTCCCAAACAATGCTTGGTCTGGGTCATACTAGTTGCTATGCTAGTTGCGGTGACCATTGTGAAAGACAAAAATATCATGTAGTCTGCTCCTGGCATAATGTTCTTTAATCATTAAATTAGGAACCACAGGAGTCAAATGTTGCTTAGAAGTCACCCCAGGTGAACTGCGCAATTACTTACCTTCCCATCCAAGAACGTTGCGGGCGAACTCGCACACTGCCAGCTGCATGCCCAAACATACCCCTGCACAAAAGAAGACCAGCAGGATTCTTGCATAATTTGTGCTATTGTAAGGACTCATTTATAAAGACTGAACACAATCCCCACTGTGCAAACCACTTTCATGACTAACACTACTGTATTTGCATATAATTATACAGCGCCTATAATAGTACTCACACCTCTCTGGACTTTTCGTGTTTCATTATTTTTGCAACTTTGAATGCTGTAAATGGAGGTAATTAAGCTTTTTTTTTTTCTTAACAAAAATATTTTTTAATGTCAAAGTGAAAACAAATCTCTACAATGGATCTAAATTAAGTACAACTATAAAACACAGAGTTAGTGCATAAGAATTCTCCTCCTTCGAGTTAGTATTTAACAGAGGAAGCTGTCACAGCCTTGCGTCTGTATCAGCTTTGCATATCGGGACACCAAGTTTTTCCTCATTCCTCTGTGCAGAATTCCCCAATTGGGCATTGTGAGTGGACAACAAATTACAGCAAACCCTGCTACGAATTCTCAACTGGTTTGAGATCTGGACCTAATTATTTTTTATATACTTATGTATTTAATTTTAGACATGTCCCATTGGTTATATTGTAATAGATTAGTATCAGCTAAAATCTTAACTGTGTTTTGCCTACATCAGCCTGCTACATAGCTGCTCTGGACACCCAGTGTGAGCGTTTCCCTGTATATGAATGTTACTCGGGCGTAGCAGTGTGAGCGACTGACACCTGGATTGGAAAATACATTGATGTGCTCAGAAGTTAATAAATCTGTTATCTCACCTCTCTCTTTCTTTTTTAGCAAAGAGAAGTGTACAAAAACATTCAAGTGGCAGCTTTTTAAGTTTTAGCTGGCACTAACTGTTGTTGTCACTGGTTAAAATGAAAAATGTCAGCAGCTGCAGGTTATATCAGCTGTTGCTAATTGATGTTAACACTACTGAGCGTTTTTGTAGTCCAAACAACTCCGACAGAGTGATACATCTTCTCTCTAGCTGATTGTGTCACATTAGTTTCAGGAGTCTCCCACCAGAACCTTCAGTATTTGGATTAAGTAGCACAGGAAAAACAAGAAGTGCTAAATTAAGACTACACCTGTTATTTTAATGCGCCAGATACATATTTCATCAAAACTGCATATCTTCTACTGCTATGAATAATTATTTTCACTATGTATACAGGATGAATTAGACTTTCTTCTACATGGTCACATTTTCAGGTTGTATTATGCACTGGTCAGCTTAGTATTGGTAGATACTTGTTATTAAAGGACTCTGATGAAAAACTGTTTTGATCAGGACATTCCTACTAAATTTACCTAAAATATTAAGAGATTTGTTTTCACTTCTCTGTTAAGCTGTGCAAAAAAAAACAGCTACATCCACTGTGTCAATGTTCAATGTTGACAAACAATAAAACATGACAACATCCAAAGCAGCAAATATTTTAGCAGCGCTGTAGCTTTTAATTCAAGTGTTTTACCCACAAAGATTAGAACCGTAAAACCAGTATGACGCTGCATACAAAAAAAAGCCTCAAATCATATTCATTATTACCACTTCTTAAGCAACAGTCGACACATAAGAAGAAACAAACCATATTCAACTGGTTTTCTTATACTACACACATATAATACAATGACTGCTTGTGCACTTGTGTGAAGAAAGTCAGCATCGAGAACTTATAAGATGAAAAAAGCGTGAATTCTTTTCTCTCTCACCAAGAAATGGCTTCTTTTGTTTCCTCGCCCAGTTAATAGCCATCATCTTGCCTTCTGTCCCTCTCACACCAAAACCTCCTGGTACCAACACACCACTGTGGTAGGAAGAAAGAAATTAGTCTCAGCTCATTTCATAATGTAGTCCAGATTATTTTTGAGACCAACGTTACGCAATGTAATGACCTGTGTACAAAGACACATTACTGATAACGGTGCAATGACTAAAAGACAGTTTTAGAGGTAAAATCTAAGATGATTTTGTACAAGACATCCAATATTTGACTACTATTCTTGAAAAACTACATATTTTCTTAGAATACTTGGTGACTAAGACATTGATTGACATAATAACTTTTACAGATTCAATCATTATATATTAAAAATGCAAAATACTGGCCTGTTATTGTAACAGTCAATCTAATAAACTAGTTGAACATCATGCTGTATGGATACTAAACCAAGTTGCTATTGTGCTTGCATTTGCAAAACTTTGTGAGATGCTATGTGTTAATAAATGACTGATCAAGATACACTGGTTTACTCCGTGGACTTTCAAAACTAATCAATCCCAAAAGCTAACTCAAAAAGCCTGCGTTTGTTCATTAACAACAAAACCTTTACAATCCTATATTTACTCATTGACAGACTCAGGCCATGAAAATAGCTACAAGAGCCGCAAAATTAACTCTTATACTTTCCTTTCATTTTTGCAATATGAAGCTTTACAGTACATTAGAGGTGTAATCTATACATTAAAATGTAGTAGAACATCAAGCATTTCTAAAAAAGCACAGCTGCATAACCCACTGGGCACGACGGCTCTCTGTTGCCATCAAGTGGCAAAAAGGAGGAAAAAATGAATATTGATGGTCGTTAAGCTCTATATCATACTAACAAGCCTACTGGCATCCATGTTCTCCCTGGTTTATTTACTCACTGAGCACTGCAGAGTTTTTGCCATGCCTCGTGATATTTCACTGGCTCATCTTGCAGAGTGGTAGTCTCCAGGTCTGCAGAATCTATGTACTGTAATAGCATCAAACAGCGTCGTTAGGAAGGAGATCAATCAACATCATGACAGGGTAACTACTGTATAAATATGAGAATATCTAAGGCAATATACCAGTTAAACAAGTGTTCAGTTACAACAGTCAACACATAAAAACAGCAAAAACATGATGATGCCAAAGTTGGGAATCTTAATAAAAAAATACAAGTTTGAAATGTTTCCATACCTTGACCTCTAGTTTATGATTAATGGCGAGGGCTGAGTGCTCTAGGGCCTTGATAACAGAGGTGTAGGAGTCTGATAACTTTGTGTATTTTCCCACTAGGGCGATAGAAACATGCTCCAGGAGACGGTCAGATCTGAAAAAGGGAGTGAGATGATACTGACCCCATGCATCATTTAATCAACTCAGCTGCACAGAGAACAATAGAGGGTACAGTGATGCTTCTTCCACTTCCAGTATGCAGCACTGTAGTGATCGAGGAACATTTGTCTTTCAGAATCCTACATTTTTTTGGTTGGCAAGCGTCCTAGAAGTTTCTCGGTAATTAAAACGACTATCT
The DNA here is from genome assembly GCF_963924715.1 of Thunnus thynnus. Classification (NCBI taxonomy): domain Eukaryota; kingdom Metazoa; phylum Chordata; class Actinopteri; order Scombriformes; family Scombridae; genus Thunnus; species Thunnus thynnus. Next base: position 12,045,809 of record NC_089526.1, on the reverse strand, counting down.
CATAACTGAAAGGTAAATGGTTTGTGTCCATATCCTTACTTTCCTTGAGCAACACACAAAACCAAAAAAAAATAAATCAGTGGCTAAAGCCCTTTCCAGACATGGAATAAAGAACATTGTTGGCTTCATCTATCCATTAAAGTGATGACTTTTTGTCATTCAGACATGTCTTTTGTGTAAATGTTTCTTACGGCTTTATTCAGACATGACATTTACGGATAGATCTTTTATGTAAAAGTGACTCTGATGCTTACTCAGACATGAGACCAAACACGTTGAATTGGATCAACGTAAAAAGACAACTTTCCTCACCTGTCAGCCATCTCCTTCCACTTTGTGAGCATCTTTCTTGGCCTCATTTCGATAGGCAGGTTCAGCCGGTGACAGAAGTAGCTCACGACACCCTGGTCCTCCAGCAGCAGGGGCACTCTGTAGACTGAAGAGACATCATGGACACAGATCACCTGGAAAGAGTTACAAAACATGTTATTTCAGTTTTTAAATGACAGGAAGGCTGAGCAATTGTTTTTACACTGTGATTTTAATTTGTGATATATGATATAATACTATCCCCCATAAATAAGCTATCTGTTAAAAAAAAGCCTTGAAAATTACTCAACATTGAAATAAATAAAAATAAAAATAAGAAATAAATCATAGGTATACTGTTGTTGATGTAGTAGTGGCTTGTGTGTTTATTTTTTAAATTACATTTCATTTTCAACATTTGAGAGTCGCATTTTTCAAAATATACACCGGAGCTTTAAGTGTGGTTGATATTTCATCAATTCTGTGGCACGCCTCATTGATTCCAGCCGAAGGAAGTCTGACTCATCAGCCAGAGCCGACGACTTTCGCAATCATCAAGTTAAAGATTTAATAAAACTTTACTCAACCGTCATTGATGATAGCATAAACTGAAGGAGAAGTTATCCTTATAAGCCCGGGTCCTTCTTATATGTAGACCTCTTTTATTATCAAACACAATTCACAATACCACAACTGCAGACACATGGGGTCATAACTTATTTAAGCGACATATACTGCACACAGAGCTTAAATTGAGGTTGTTTTAATGGACAGAGATCACAGTACTTCACCTGTGTGGGCTCCACATGACAGAACATGGAGATCTTCTCCTTTACGGCCGTTTCTAGTGGCGTTGAACAGCGGCACATAATCTGACAAAGAATAATGTATATTATGTTAAAAAAAATAAAATAAAACAATACTAGACCACAAACCTGAAGATTTCTCTTTAAAGTGCATATTCTGTCAGACTTTTGCTTATATATTTGGTTGTGTTTACCGTGAGAAGAATGCATAATTACGCTACTCAACTACACACAAAAGGGAAAGGAGGGGCATGGCATGTTTGTATCTGGGGTGCAAGAAGCTTGGGAACAAAGTATAATCTGACTCACCAAATCTGGAGACAAGCCCAGACCTCTGAGCTCTCGCACACTGTTCTGGGTTGGTTTAGTTTTCTGCTCTCCTGTGGTATTGGGCTGAGAACATGAAAGTAAATTCACCTCAAATTGGAGCACAAATGTGTTTGCAAAATAAACAAGCTGATAAATGTGAGGACACCGCAGAAGTTATTCCACAGTTCTTAAAAACAGACTGCAATGAAGATGCAGTCATCCTGCCATTATCGCACTTTCTGTGATTCCTAATGGTTAGTGTGTCCACCAGTATGACATACCTGTGGTACAAGGCTGACATGGATGTTGCAGAAGTTCTCCCTCTTCACCTTGAACTGGAACTGTCTGAAGGCCTCAATGAAGGGCATGCTCTCAATGTCCCCCACTGTGCCTCCCAGCTGTTGACATAAAACACTAGCTCAGACTGCAGAACTGCATGCATGAACACACAGGCTGGTTCTCAGTACCTTACGTAACCCTAACAAAGCCTTAACAAGTACAGAATGTTGTCAGCTGCACTGAGCCCATAATACTGCCAGAGCTGTTCTTGATGTGTGCCGAAAGAAAACAATTGCTGGAGGCAGGGTAATAATTTAACTTTGTTTATGCGGCTCTGACCCTTTGCCGCTACAAATTCACTAAAGATGAAATATCTTTGCAGTGCATATTGGCAAACAAACGCTGGCTTACAGAAGGACAGTTTTACAGACTCTTCTCAACAAAATCAATTTAATTCAATTATACTGTTTGATTTTTCTTTTTTTTTTTTTTTTTACAATGTCTATTTTTCTGCTTCACTTGACACACCCATTTGTGCAAGGTTCAGCAGTTTCTCACACTGCTTGCAGAATGGTGCCAATATTTTCTATCGCTTCAGGCAACATGCTCAGTTTAATTTCTGATCAAAATACTCCACCATTCCTCTTTAACGCAGTAGAAAAATGCCCTGGTCAATAATGACTAAAGAGTGGTTCATTGGAGTTTTAATAAATGTAACACTTTTGACTTGACATGGTGATTTTCAGTGTACTTTCACACTGAATGCAAATTTGAATGCCCAGTCTTCTAGTGCACATAAACCCCTGCTTGCTGAAAAACAAATATCTAAGAAAAATGTACCTCTATGACACAAACTTGAGGCTCCACACCATCATCATCTACTGAGATCCCGGCCTGCTTCATCACCCACTCCTGGATGGCATCTGTGATGTGGGGCACCACTGAGAAAACAGATTGATAGAATAATATTAATATAAATCAATTCAATTCAGTTCGATTTATATAGCGCCAAATCATTACAAAAGTTGTCTCAGGGCACTTTTCACATGGAGCAGTTCAAGACCGTACTCCTTAATTTACAGAGACCCAACAATCCTCTAATGAGCAAGCACTTGGCAACAACGGCGAGGAAAAACTCCCCTTTAACGGGAAGAAACCTCAAGCAGAACTGGGCTCTAGGTGGGCAGCCATCTGCCTTGACCAGTTGGGTTGAGAGAGAAAGAAGGAGGGAGGGAGAGGGGGGGGGAGAGACAGAGAGAGGCATAATAACAACAATAATAACAATAATGATATGACTAGTAATAATAATAGCAATAATAGCAGGAGAAGGTGTCAAGGCAGGACACCCACAGGACCACGCCACCATTCCCTCAGATTCTGGATGTCAATACAGTGCTTGCCAAATTCGTTGTTATAAAGACAAACTGGAAAACACAAATACCAACAAGCCTTGCTGTGCTGCCTGTATGGGCACATATAGCGTCTTCCAAAGGTCAGGGCAAGGAATTTAAAGTTATATAAAAACACACATAGAGCAGCTTTAACCAATAACCTGCTTGTGTATCAAGGTCTCAGCTCAACAACAAATAGTTACCAATAAGCTAAATACAGCGGTGTCTAACCTTGCACAGTTTTGCCCAGGTAGTCTCCCCTCCTCTCCTTGTTGATTACCCATTGGTAGATCTTTCCTGTGGTGAGGTTATTGTCTTTGGTCAGACGGATGTCCAGGAAACGCTCATAGTTTCCCAAGTCCAAATCCACCTCCCCACCATCATCAAGAACAAAAACTTCACCTGTTGAACACAGATATTATAATTATTTGTCATATAGCAATTATATCTTTGTTTGATAGCTGAATGATCATCTCAGGGGAATTTGTATTTTTTTTATTTTTAATTAAATACTTTGCTCACTGACACAAAAATATCACATGGAAACAGAGAAGACCAGCAGGTGGTTGATCTCATGCCATTTAGCTGAGGGTGGTTTGTGTACCCACTAGGCCACCATGCTGCCCCACTACATCTTGTCAAATGTTAACTGTAGGACTCAAAGACACAATCAATAAAAAAAATAGCAGTTGATATTTCAAAGTAAATAAAAGCAACTACTCACCGTGTTCATAAGGTGAAAAGGTGCCGGCATCGATATTGATATAAGGATCGATTTTGATGGCTGTGACATGAAGGCCGCAGGACTTGAGGATTGTTCCCACGCTGCTGGCAATGATGCCCTTACCAATGCCGGATATTACACCACCAGTAACCAGGATGTACTTCATAGTGGCATATAACGACTAGAAACAAAATACAAGAAGGAACATATCCAAGTAAATTAAACCAGCAAGCCCAAGAAATGTGTCCAACAAAACCTGCTTAACCGCCTGTCAGTTGTAGAGGTGATGCAATACAGACATACTGAACTTTACCGAATGGATTACTAATATTGTACGTCCCAATCAATATAATTAACAGGTGTATTGACCGTGCAACTACAATTAGATTAAAAAAATGATTTATGCATTTCTCATTAGATCAATTTCTCATTAGAAATTTTAAGTTTTACTCCTTTGTTTGCAAACCTTTATACTGTAACTTTAAAGAAACGTTAAAACTTTCAATTTGACAGTCTTGTTTTGAATTTTGGAGGTGGGGCTACGCATTTGTTTACATCTGGATGGCGGGCTGTGTCTTTACAATACCCGGGAACAATGACATTGACAGTCAAGTCACTCCAACAGAAACAAATGTTGTCTAAGTTGTTGTTCTAAGTTGAATGTGTGTATACGACTGTACACATCTTACAACCATATCAGGGTTACCTTTGTGTACGATCATAGTATATGAAATGTAGTGGCGGGAACACGCGGCACGTTAAGCGCGCAAAGAAGAAGGAAGATGATTCCTATGAGCTTCCTGTGAAAATTCCCTCCAACAATCTTCACATAATGATGGCAGTCTTAATAAAGAAATCAATCAGTACTTCATTAACATTGTATAAAGTACTTAAAGCGGAGCGGCAGGGAAGTTTGACCTAGCTTAGCTCTCAATCCCCCAAACTGCCACAATCATCGTTTCCCAAGCTAGACGTTGCCTTTTTGAGACAAAATGCTAATCGACACTGAGATAAATATGTACAGCCTGCGTTACCTACACAGCTACGAACAGTATTTATGTTAGCTAACGAATGGCAACAATTTCTTAGCGACTAACTTGACAGCATATTTAGCTGTTTAGTGACTCTCTAGCATACAAACACTGGTGCCATTAAAGCCAACTTACCTAGCGCCTAAAGAGAAACTGGCGTCGAAGGCTGATTAACAGGTGATTGACAGGTGATGTTTATATCTCCGTAACTTTGTCTATTTATGTCTGTTTACGGGTCACCAGCTGTAGTGGCCCCACCGCGTTTCAAGCACGTGTAGGGGAGACTGACGGCTGATTTCTTCTTCTCTTGTTTTTTTTTTAAAGGCAGTTAGCAACCAGTGTACCGCATTACCGCCACCTTCTGCTTCGGGGTTTGGACCAGATATTAAATCCTATAAATCCTGACTGTCTGAAGAATTCAAATACATTTCTACTGCATGACCCACTTGACAGGTTCATTCATATTTTTATAGTAAGATCCTTAATTCCAGCTTTGACTGAGTTCTTGTTTATTAAGTTTTCTTCTAGTTTATATTTGTATCATATACAGTGTGTGCAATATATAATGCATATTTGTATTTTTTATTTCATCTCTATCTTATCTTTCTCTTCTCTCTCCTTTTTTTATAATTGTAAATATTTATTTCTAATTGGAGCTCGAAGAATCCAAATTTCACTACCTTCAATATTGCCACCCTCTGTGTTGCAGAGCTCTTGAATCTTGAATATATTTATTACAACCCATGATTAGGCCCACATGCACAACAGACTCCTCAACCTGATGTTTAGTAATGCTCATAAACCAGTTGGAATTACCAAGTTTTATTCTGTGACAAATTACTTCTTCTTTCCTTGACCTACATGTTTCTAAACTCTATGATCAAAACTCAATCAACCCTCCGTTCTTGTACTACATCAATGCAATTTTCCAATGGATATTATGCATGGATGTATGATAAGAGCTCTTATCAAACATCCATGTTATTATGAACCTTTCCCTTTGTTGACTGAGCCACTTCCTCTTCTTCTTTATGTTTATTGGCAGTCGCAAACCAGTTTACAGGTGCATTACCGCCACCTACTGGATTGGAGTGTGGAGCATAAGCAGACATGAACATTTTCTTTTGTTCAGTGGTTGAAGAAGTATTCAGATCATTTACTCATTTACTTAAGTAAAAGTACCAATACCGCAATTAAAAGTAAAAGTCCTCCACGAAAAATCCTACTTTAGTAAACACACATAAGTATTAGCAGCAAAATGTACTTAAAGTATTAAAATAAAAGTACTCATTTCATCTCTGTGACTGATATATTATTAGTTATGACATCATTAGATTATTAATAATTATTAATACTGTACCATCAATGTAAAAGCAGCATGTTACTGTTTGTGTTTGAACTACTTCATATATATTTAGCTAGTTTAATCCGACCTAGGGGTTCCCAACCTAGGGGTCGGCCCCTCCAAAGGGTCACCAGATAAATCTGAGGGGCCTTGAAATGATTAATGGGAGAGGAAAGAAGAAAAAACAAAGTTCTGGTACACAAATCTGTTTTCAGTTTTTTGGGGGGATTTTTTCTCTAATCTTTGATTTTTGGTGAAATATTGGCTCATTTGAACATTTATTGAAATGAAAACATGAGAGTTCAGAGGGAATAATAACTATTTGGTGGAGCTGTTAACAACTCATAAACATCTGAAATGTGACCCAACTACACACTGATTTTTGTCATTTAATCTTTAACAATGTGTTGTATTTTAAAAGCTCATTATATTTTCCACTGTGTAAAATCTTCATCTGAAAATTAACTATTAACTAAAGCTGTCAAATAAATGTAGTAGAGTAGAAAGTACAATATTTCCCTCTGAGATGTAGTGTAGTGGAAGCATAAAACAGCATATAATGGAAATACTCCTGTAAAGTACAAATGCCTTAAAGTTGTACTTGCGTTCAGTATTTATGTTTCTTTTAAGTAGCTGATTAAAAGCCTGTGTACTTTCCATGATGCCTTCCCCAGCAGACCCCTAATAGGCCTATAATGTCATGTTTATAGTGCAAATATTAGCTCCCTTCACTCGTCATCATAGCTGCTACAATCTTGCAGTTCAGGTTCAGCGGTTCTGGGCGAAACATTTCTCCCCAGTAGGAGCCTACAGCTTGTTTCCTTCCGTTTGTGTGTGACTTTAAAACATTTACGCCCTTTCCTGAGCCCCTCAGGCAGCCCTTACTCCAGGATTTGTACCACCCCCACAGGATCCACCAATCAGGTGGATGAGTTCAGGCTTGGTTACGGAGAAGTCTTCCTGAGAGGCAAAATTATGGGCAATAAATTCCCAAAATACTTATAAGGTTTTCACTTTACATGTATTGGAGTCAAGCAACAAGTATTTCAAGGTCATTGTAAGTTCATATAGTAATAGGGTCGAAATTAATTAAAAAATATTCAATGTCCTGATTATTTTACACTCTCTAATTTAGTCAAAAGCTATTCCTCTATTCTTTATTTTTATTGTTCAAGTAATATTCTCACCACTAGATGGCATATAATTTCCACAGTGCGTTATCTCATATATATATGCAGGCTAAATTTAGCTTTTAATATGCATAAGATTACTTATAAATAATGAACCCAATAATTTTATGGAAGTACATGAGGTTGCCTATCAGTTATTGTGACATAGAGATCAATGCAGGTGTAAGCATATAGGTAGCCTCATAGATTAAGGCTTGGTCAAATGAGCCACAACAAAATACAGCAGTGCCCCCTCAAAACCCCACTTACAACTGATACTAAAGTTTTCCTTCATGTATTCACGGATGTGCTGCTCCAGTTTTGCTATGGGTAATGAGAGTGGTGATTCTAATTCATTTCTGTCCATGATCTTGATCTAATTAAAGACCTCATCCCTGCCACCTCATTTTCGTAAGCTGTTCCCTTCAATTACATCTGACAAGTGAGCACAGACACGCATTAACCTCCTGCATGAAGAGGTTCTGTGCTTCCCACATCTCTCTGCAATCTTAAAATAACAGAGAGGGCAATTCAACGGTAATTCCACCTCTTTGAATTCACCTTTTTGGGAAACACATCTGAGGATGGCAGGCAGTCATTTGTATCATCCACCTACAGTATGTTCCTGTTTTCTGTTAAAGACCACGAGATAGTGCCATACAATGCCATGTTGTACAGCGTGTTTTGGTCACGTGTCTGACTGTGGCCAAAGTCAGCTGTGAATGCTCACGCTTGTTTGTTAATGATTATTTATAAATGTTAATCCTGAAATACTTTTTACCTTCCACAAAGAGCCGAAGGGAGGCCAACGAGTCTGGTGAGATCTGAATACTGAATGAAACTTTACTCAAAATATCTCAAGGCTATAAGTCTTTCAAAGGGGGGAGATGGGCCTGACCTAATTTATCCACTGAAATCATATTGGACCTCATACAAAATTGATAGACTTTGCTACTGTTAAAATGGACATATCATTATATACATTGCATTGCAGACTTTACAGTGACAGCTGAGGGAAAACAGGTTTGTGGGTTTGGTTGGGAACTCTCACTTTTCACCTTGGCAAAGTTAAACATGTCATTACTAAATCACTTATCTGTTCTATGTAAAAAAAGAAAAAGACTTTTCTTCCGTTTCTATAGTCTCTTATAGTTTAATGTGATGCCAATTATCAGCAGCACAAATCATAAGAAAATGGCTGTTGACTAATGATTCCTGGAGCTAATTTGAAGGACTTCTATTAAATAACAGTATGTTTGCCTTTTTGACTCACATTTAAATTTAACTTCCTCACTATTTTTTTAAGGTTTTTGGAATATTAACTGATCAAATGTGTTCTCTGTGTTACATATTTTACTGTTTGTAATACGGCACAAACTAAACAGTTCATACCAAAAATATAAATGCAAAGTAAGCTGTTCACGAGCCAAAGTTGTGAAAACATTCTACCAAAGTAAAATATCAGTTAGTGTTGGCAGTGTTTTCTTCACTTCCACCCTGTGAAGTTAGATAGCACTGGAGTCAGATGTCATGAGCTACTTCACTCTCAAAGACCTCCAGTGGTTTGGTGAAGTCCAACTCCCAGCTCAAACAGAGACACACAAAGAAACAGTAGCCCACATCCCCCGCACCCCATACACATTATTTATGAATGGGAGTGGTGCCTCTCCCTGTCCTCTTGTAGTTTTGGAATGTGCAAGGTGGTAGATCGATCTAAGATGGGAACACAGATGGCTCTTAAGACACAATGCAGTACACAACCACTCAGAGGAAAAGTGAGCTCTTGAGCAATTAGTGTCATTATGGCTGCTCATGTGCTTGGTGGGCTGGATAAACAGTGGCTGTGGCGGCAAAGGGGTTAGGCATGTGGGTGAGCATGGATAATGATGATCAGTGCAGTACTGCAGCGGAACAAAAACACAAATCTTAACCAGGTGCCGGACAGAATATAATAGGTTTCTCTTGCTCAGGTGAATCCTGAGGTTCAGAGAGCTCTGTGCATCAGGTGTTACAGGGTTACAAACCATCATTGCTGTCAACATTTTTGGCTAATGTGCTATTTTTTTAAATTAATCAATTAATTGTTTAGTCAATAAAATGTTAGAAAATAGTGAAAAATGCTCATCACAGTTTCCCAGAGCCCAAGGGGACGTCATCAAATTACTTGTTATTTTTCCACAAAATCCAATTCAAATGATATAAAACAAACAAAAGCATCAAATCCTCACATGAATAAACATGACAAACTGGAACCAGTGAACCAATTTCCTTTATTTGTGTCATAAATGACTTAAACAATTTTATCATAATTGTTGTCTATTCATTTTCTACCAATCAGCCAATCTTTTAGTTGTCTACTCATGAGTGTTGATACACTCACCGTCATGGGAGCACTCTACTTTTATTCAATACTGCTTCAATTATATTTTCTGAACCAACGTTTTTACCGATGCAAGATCAGAGATACTGCTTAAAAGGTAGAAGTTCTTATGTGACACACACACATACATATAAAAATTCCTTGACAGCTTCAGTGACACACATGTGACGACAAGATCAGGTGCGGTTGTAAACAGGAGCCTAAGGCAAACAATAGGCTCTCTGAGAAATCCAGCTCATAGACCTCTGGGGAAACCCACACTCTGAGTTTCTTGTCATTGTCTTAAACCTAGTTAATACTCTGTTTACGCTACGCGCGTACACGTGTGCCTGTGTGGGAGTGTGACATCTATTGCCTAAGCCACAAGTTATTGAGAAAACAAATGTCAGTTGAAGGGCGTTGTCTGTTTGGTGTCTGCACTGAGAGTTAGTCTTTCCTCTCGCTACTTGGAGCAAATCTAATTTGATTATGAGCACCAGTGAAGAAAGGCATTGAGGGAGAGAGTTTATTGGATAACATGGCACCAAGGATGACAATAGAGAGATGAGAGGGAGTGAAATGGAGAGAAATAGAAATTGAGTGATTTTGAAAGAGAGAGAGGGGAGAGAGACACTCAGATAGAGTGAAAGAGAGATCTTTCCCATGGGGAATGAGACTCTGGATCAGTGCCCGGTATGCCACAGCACTGTCATCTGTGAGCTGCCTTTGTACACGTATGGAGGCCAGAATATCCCATGGTCCTCGACTATTATCCCGACCCAACTCCTAGCATGTGGCCTCCTGCTCTCTCCCTGCTTCTCTCGACCTCCTTCCTCCTGCACCTTTCCCTTTTCCCTTCCTCTACCCTTCCTCTCTCCTCTATCTCCATAACCCCCTAATCCTCCTCACCATCCTCTCACTCTTCCTTTCTCTATCTTTCCACCTAGCCAAAGCACAGCTAGAGGCTGGGCCTCTGCCACCTCCATGAAAACAGATGACAGTGATTTGTTGTTTTTTTTCCCCCCTCCCACTACTGCAGACCCCCCTCCAGGAGAGGTCTGTCTGCCTAGAAGGAGAGGGGGAAATGAGAAGGATTGATTAATTTAAAACGCATGCTCTCCTCTTTTTTCTCCACTGAGCCCCCCTTCAGGAGGACATGCCTGCTCAATAGAGAGATTGAGAGGAAGATCATGGGGGCTCATTCATCAAGCCATGTATTCCATTATAAATAATGTGTGTAATGTGCAAACAAGCCTGAGTACTTAGGCTGTGGCCTTTGACCTGGACTGCTATTATATGTTCTGTGAATGTTCTGTGTTTTTTGATGGTCGAATGATGATACGATCGATATGTCAAGGCCAAGCCAAACAAAGAGAGAATCTTTTGTTGTTCTAATAATGAAAACACAAAGCTCCACATTCTGTTTTTCATTAAAAAGCATATTGAAAGTTTTAAATAAAGACAGGATATGATTAATATAAGGGACACTGACAAACAGCCACATTAGTGCACTCATGATCACAATAATCACCTCCATTTGATGTAAGTTTAATATAAAGGATTCCATTCAGTAATTAAAGTACTATTTTTCAAATTGAAACACACTGACACATAATTTCAGTCTTGCGCCCCAAAATAACTGAGGTGGCAGACATAACACCCTGGACACTGAGTACTCAGTCTAATAACAGATCATACCAAAGATAGAGAAAGGATGTACCCTGATGCCTTGTGACCACGTGCATTAGCGCTTGTAGACCACATGTCATTCTCAAGTCAGATGCTAGGCTGGGATGAACAAGCAGTCCTTTTATCACTAACTCTGTTATTCAATTATTTCAACCTCTTCATGCATTGAAGACTGTTCAGCTCACTCACACCACTTAGCTGTGGCAGCATCCTTTACAGGCAGGAGAGGTGTGACTGGCTGCTGACACTTCACATCACATCAAGTTCAAATACTTCATGTTCATACGGTTTGATACAGTTCAGGTTACTTCCTTCCTCATACTGCCGTAAGACAGGAATATTTCCCAACATTCTTACAGAATTTTGTTCAAGGCTGCAAATAATTCTCATATCTCTAAAGGTCTTTTTTTGTTGTTGTTGTCAGGGGAAAATATTTTCTGACTCACCACAGTACACTGAAGTACCACAAAAGGTTTTATTTAAACATGCATTAATCACCTTTTAGGCGCTTGGGGGCAACCGAACAAGTTGTTAACACAACACTGATTTATTATCATCATATAAAGTGAAACTGTGGTCTATTTCCACACCCAACAGACAAGGAGTTACATTAGCATTCATTTGAAGTTGTGTTTCTGGCAACCCGAAGATAGTCTTGGTTTTTGTTTTGTTTTTTTGTCTCCACCAACTCATGATGGAAATATATGGCTGTTTAGTTGCTAAACTGCCCACTATATTTACCAGCCAGTTGCTGTCTGCTGTTTGGTGCTGTGTACAAGTGTAGTGTACAATGAATTTTTAGAGTGTTTTCATGGAAAACAGCCTGCGGTGTCTGAAATTGAACCAGAACAGTAAAGCTGCAGGCCAGAAAACCAAAACAATGAGCTGGAAGACACTAAAAAGCTCTATAGAGCTGAGGGGAACTAATAATGATGATTATCTGTGGGTTCATACTATGAACAATACCTTTCACATAACACATAGTCATTTGACCCATTTTTTTAATGCAAAAATATTGAGTAGTGCAGTTTTAAGCTTTAATTCCCAAAATGTCAGTATATAAGCATTCTTCCATTGCTTTCATTTTTACCATGCTTGAGAGATTTCCATAACCATACAATGTTCCCAATTCCACACACGTTTTATTTTGCCAACAGGACACAGTCATCAGTCAAAAGGCTGCCTCCATTCCTGTCCTATACCTCATGTGCGCTTGCCAGTACATTATGCCCACAAAGGAGCTACAGTATTATACAATGTAGTGTTCTATTTTGGTCGCCTTATCAATAGAGGATCTGTCTCTGTCAGTATCTCAGCCCCCTGCTTTGTCTGTGGGAAGTCTTCATGAAGGAGTGTAAGGACAATGGACAACTTGATTGGAGGACATATCACTTTGGATCACATGTATGGAAGAATGCAGGAACATGACCCAGCCAGAACCAATGTGGTTTGGCCCTTGTGGATTGTGAACTGTTTGGTAACAAGCCTGGCTGTAACGCTGAGTTGCTGCAGAGACCAAAGGTTCATCAAGGTCCTCCATGAAACTGTGCTTCAAAGACTTGTATGGGTCATTCCAGGCAAAAGACCAAAAGACTCAATGTGTCAGTTGTTGTACATAGTGCATGAAGCATCAGAAACAAAAAGCTATTGACCAGCACATATTTTCACGTCCTTCTGTTGCTTCTCAGTAGTGGATCCCCCTGCACTTTGAGTGTAGTGTTTGCACACTCTCCTACCATACATACATTGTAAACTGTACTGTCAGGATGTTTTACTCTTGTCCATCCACTGTATACTGGATTAGATTCCTGCCTCCTGTGACTTTGTACAGGGTAAACAGGATCTAAACTTCACACAGAGCCTCCTTATCTCTTGGTCAATGTTTATCAAGGAATCCTCAGTACTCATGCTGAGGCTGGGGTTAAATTTGCAAAGAAATGATCCACTTAGGATTGTTGACTCTAAGGAATCATGGCAGCTCAGCAGGTGCTCATGCGTTTGAATCTGACTCATGATGTTTGCTCCATGCCTCCTGCTCCCCAGTCTTCCCTCCATCTTCATTGTACACTATCTAGTGAAGCATGGCTGCCATAAAAATAATCATTAAAGAAAGATTATCTCCCTCTCACCTCACTCTCAATCTTCCTCCATCTCTCATTGAGTTTGGAATGCACCAGTGCAATCATCCCCACTGAGAATAACACTCATGTTGGGTAATTTTGTCTTACATAAGGGAGAGTATTGCACACAACAAGACATGTAAAAACAACATCAGGCAAGGCCAGAGGGAGAGAATGCAATCCTCAGCTATTTGTAATGGAGAACAGGGGAGGGGCAGAGGGGTGGAAGATGGATGTGATTTCACATTAATTGTGTGGGTTCACGGGAGTGTGTGTGTGTGTGTATATGTGTACATGTGCGTCCACGTAGGGTGGGAGGTGTGGAGTGGAATTTCTGAGAGCTATGCTGATTTTACAGGCACAGCAGGGGAGGTGTGTGTATGTTTGTGTACGTGCACATGTAAGTCAGCATGGATGCATGCGTGAGTAGGGGGCCCGCATGTATATTGGAGAACGTGATTTTGTGGCTACGTGTGCATGTTTAAATGAGTTGGTTATTGTGTGTGTGTGTGTGTGTTGGGGGTGGGGGGCTTGGTTGTTGTGGCCCTCCACACTTGGCTGGTGGTAGTGAGTGGAATCTTCGGAGTGTGATGTTAAATTTGCAGAGTCTGTAGAGCCAGAAATAGGCTGGTGAGTCCTCTACAAGTCAGTTGCTATACAACAATGTTTTTGTTTTCTACAAACTGTACTTTTTTGTTGTTGTTTGCACTAACAAAAACAGTTTATGTCAGTATGTAAGTTAGCTTTATTAGCATTTACGTTTTTACAGAGTAATAGCCTATATCACATCATTTTTATAATTTAACAATTTACAATTATGAAACAAATAAAACACCAGCACTCATGGATCTATCTTCTTATTATTTATTGTGGATCTACAATTTACAATTAACAATATCAAAAGCCAACACATTACTGTATGTCTCACCACTGCCATTAACCCAATTTCCAGTAATGGGGTTGCAAGCAACTGTTTTCAGCAAACAAATGCTGGTAAACAGACTGTATGCAGTTTGCCCAGCAACAAGACAGCACACAGACAGACAGTAAGACATTAGTTGGTGAAGAAATGTTGAACATATGGACTAATGCCTCACAAACATTTCTGCCCAGCCCATGCCCATCCCGAGATGAGGCCTGTCACACCCCCAGCTAGCAGAAGACCTTGAGGTGGCTAATATTTTTGTGCTAACATGACACAGCAATTGTGCGCATGACAGGTGAACAATATAAATATATTAGTTACTTTAAGGATACACACTGAGCAATGGATATTTTTTTTTGTGCAGCTGGGAGGTGCCGGTGAACATTAGCTGTGCTAGCTTGGTAGCCTACCACAATCAGCTAATGCTAAGGTCTGGAAGTGACATTAACATTACTAGCCACAACAAAAAACATTTCAGAAATAGAGCCATTTGGCCAGGGCCAAATTTATGGTATATGGTCGAAACTTGATGAAGTTGTGGATATTTACTCTTTCTGTTCACACAACTTTGGAGACACATTAGCCTTTTCCTAAAGGTGCGTTTACTGAAAATTAGTTGAGGCTGTAGTTCAAGCCACCTGTCTTCCAGACCGCTGTCATATGTAAACAGTTTTCTCCAGCAGAGACAGCAGCAATAATGGCAAAGAAACAGAGTGGGGGCACAATGTAAAAACACAAAACCTTTAGGTTACTATTATAACATTAGAATGATAGGATTCAAGTTGAAATTTGATGAAATAACCCTTTATGTGTCAGGAGGGTGGGATTTGTCATAAATGGGTTGTAAGTCAATATAGAAAAGTTTTGTCTAATATATTACAATAAAATGATTGCCAGTTTACTGTTTGCGTGATAAACTCTGGCTCTTAAGCTGGTTATAAAAACACAAAAATCAGAATACCCAGGTTGACCCAAATCGTTTGACCCGGTAAATACTGAGGGTTGACATAGTTTTGTACTTTGACACCTCTGACACTGGTCTGGGAGATATTCTGTTTTTCTAACACTCATAAAAGGGCTATTCTGGACTCTAAGAAGTGATGCTTAACAGAGCTGCATGAAATGTGGAATCATTCCTTTATAAACTAAGCTTGCGTGATATTTTTGAAAACTGAAATCAAAACCATTAATGTTTGGTCTGTTTTAGCTAACAATTAGAGTTCTTCAACATCTATAGTTGGGTTTAACTTTGGTCCTCTTGCAAATGTCAGTTTCCATCTTCTTGATTTCAAAAAGCCTTGTTGTTTTGGATCATATTCAAAGTGTAATATTTCAAGTCTGGCATAACCTGTCAACACTCCCTTTAAATCTAACCGGCTGTCTCATGAGATGATTGCGACAAAGTTTCAGCCCTGCTCCCTGAGAAATTATGAAAGCCAGTTACAATTGATTATGTTCTCACTTTGCTGTTCCTCTCCTAGGCTCTCGGTCTCTCTTTCTATCCATCTATCACTCAATTGCCCTTTCTCACCCAGTGTTTCTCTCCCTCTCAAAACCAGAGGTGGATCAAAATGCCCGGCCCAGCATGCATAATCCACAACACTGACCTGAATTCCCCTCTTTTTCCTTGGCTTCCTCTGCTTTGCTGTTCCTCTGTCAGTGCAACACCACCCCTTAATTTCCTCTCTCTCTCTCTTCTTTCTGTCCTCCCTCCAGCTGCCCTTCCCCTCAAACTGAACCCAACACATAAGATGCTGTTGTTACTTTTTTCATGCCGCTTTCTGTGTAATCACCATATTCCCAGCTCTTCACCTGTTTATCGGGATCTCACTTCGTGAAAACACTTGTATGCAGGGTGGGTGTTTCCAAGGTTACCGCAGAGGCACTAAATAACTGTGACAGCTGTGGCTGGGGACTCTAGTCAAGCAAAACGATATCGCCATAGATACAGAATACTAGTAAACAACAACACTTATTCCCCACGCTATAAAAACAAACAAATTGGTATTAACATCTCAAACAGCCATAAACATGAGTCTGATTCCTTTAACAGGTGAAAAAATCTGTTGTGTGTAAGCAGTGTAACAGGAGGCTGTTGGTGTAAGATAGTCTAAATAAAATGCACTATGGCAAGGTTTCTGGAATACCAGCCAGAGGCTGCCAGTGCCAGCTCTTTAGGAAGAGACCCATAACATAGTCACAGCTAACGGCGCTACAAATCTGTGATAATATTACATCCACTTTACTGAGAGGTTAGAGGCAGTGAGAATGCCTGGATTGTAATCTCCACAGTAGTGTGTCTGTGGCCATCTGTGCCGCAGTGTTAGTGTGTGTGTCTAGTGGCCTGCGTGACGTCTGTTCTGTGCCCAATGCGGCTGGTGCTGCATTCATCTTTCAGTCACCCAAAAGCAGATGTCACCAGGACGATGGGGAGCGGCAGATTGCCGTGGCGACCAACCGGTGGCAGGTTGAAGGTGTCTCCGCCCCGTGGTGCCCAGCAGATGGAAGCTGAGGTCATTATCTGCTGCTCTGTTCATCTCTTTACCCCCCCACACCCCCATGCCCCCCCCTCTCTCTCTTACTGCGTCACATTACTGCAAAGACATATCAATTCAGCTCCTGTGTGATTTTCATTAAATGCAAACACATTATTAAGTGCTTTACATTACACACACACACACATTAAGCAACTTAAACTGTTTGCTCTTCTGTCAATTAAAACTAATTATCATGGTCTTCTCTGTGAATGTGAAATGTTTCCTTGTTTACATAGTTCCAACGTGCTCTACCCTGATATCAATGATGGAAAATATTCAAAGAGGCACAGCAGTAGGCCTAAATGTACTCTGCCCCCAATTGTAGAGCCACTCTATTTCCGTATAACCTGCAAAAGTAAAGAAAAAAACAGCGATAAGTGGCCATTCAGAACAAATACCCAAGTCAAAAACTACAGGCAGAAAGTAGGGCAGCCTGGAAAGAAGCACTTTGTCACAGCAGGCAGCAATTCCTGGTTTATTATTCTGCCAGGATCCTTCTATAATAAGCTGTGCGGGCAGTATGGAGGACATGGGTAAATCCATGTTTACATGCCTCGTGTCATGTCCTTACAGTGTGCTGTGCTTCAGACAGCTGTCAGTAACAGAGGGTTTCCCTGACCACTGCAGCATGGAATGGCTATCTAGCAAGCCAGGAGTGTCAGCAATTATCCCCCAAACTGCCGCAGGCTACAGTATATTGAGCAAATATCACTTCCTATGTGCGTACTGCTGCTGCTGCTGCTGCTGCTGCTCAGCAGCTCTCTGCTGTTGGTTTTCTCCACTCTTACAAATATGAGACCAACACATATTCCAGATGTGTGATGTTGTGCATTATTGAGGCCACAGAGTATTTTGTTTGTGTTAGTGCAATGATGTTTGCAGCTCTGGCGCTTGTCCAAATGTGTAGAGTTTTTCTTGTTTGTTTGCTCTCTTGGTTAAGGCAGCATTGTAACTATTTAACTACATATGGGCAGCTTCTCCTGTGAGTGACAGAGTGAGAGGTGTTGGTCGTTTTACAGCCCATGCACACATGTGGCACACAGACGTGCTGAACACCAGCTCTCTGGGGCGTTGCTGTCTGGCCATAAGCTTCATTTTATAGAGCTACTGAAATGATCAAAGGTTAGGCTTGTGTAAAATCGCTTTTCGAGTATTTTATTTTCTACTTATTTTCCTGTGTGAATGGACGCAAGAGTTCAGCATACACCTTATGGTCGCGTTATGCTAGAAAAGAGGTAGTTCGTATGACTTGTTTTCCAACAATGTTGGAAGGCAAAAGTCTTTAAAGCTTCTCTGAGTGGTTACACTTGGAAGGCAGGGTGAAAGCAGGCCATCATAGAGATGGGCGAGAGGCATTAGTCCTTAGAAATATGAGGATAACAGAGTACAGTCTCTCCTGAAAGGTATTCATAGTATTGCACTTGGTTGTAAACACGAAAATGACATATTTATGTGAAGAATGAAAAAAGAGAGCTTTAAAAGAAGTTCAAACCCTCCTTACTTCCTCACACACCTGGCCAATCACTGCATGAAGTGGGTGTGAATGTTTTGAATGAAATTTTGGACATTGGAAAGATGACCATCTAACAAACACCTCTGATTGGAGTACACTGGCACCTTTAGTTCAGCATACTCATTTCTTAACTGTTATAATTCAGATACTTCTGGATAAGTTTAAGGTGAAATCTGTAATGTATTTTAAATTCATTATATTATCAATATGGAGACAAAATTCAAAATGGAACGTTGGTTTGATGTACTCTTCATAATATGCCTTCTGTGCATCTGTGGTTGCACCAGTGACAATGCCAATGTTGTCTGACATCATCCCTCTACTAAAAAAATATACAGAATATATTGAAGTTAATTTCACATTGTGGTCAATTACATTTCCATTGCAAACCAACAACAACGAGGTGAAACACCTTCAGCAACATTCATGCTCCTTCACATGAAGTATCAGTGTCTTTAGAAGAGAAATATGGAAAAGTCCATCACCATTGTTATTTCCTCTAGAAAGACTCATCATGTTTGTTTTTTTAATTAAATACTGCTCTTGTAAATGAGGTGTTTAAACTGATTTTGTAATTTGTAAAAACATTTGTAATTATCTGCATGTATGGATATATGTTCACAAATCTGGAATGCCTTACTATTTGAACAAAAAACTTTAAAATTTTATAAAGGGTTAAAGTCTTCAGTATGCAAGTGTAACAATGCATTGAATGCATTTTGAATGGATCAACTGTTCACATGCAGTTCATATACATGTACATATGCATACAAACACACACATACACTTTTGCACCTTTATGTAATTGCATATACAGTAGACATAGACAATGCTCTGTTGTTGTTATCCTGACTCTTCTATTAATTTGTTTGTTTAGTCATTTTTACTCTGATTCAAATGAATTTCAAATGCATAAAAAGGGACAAGGTCTGCAAATTAGCTCTATATACACTACATTACATATGATGCCTTTCCTTTTCCTAGCAATGTTTATCTGTAATGCCCTTTTAAATTAACTAACCATAAAATAAAATAGTGCAGGGAAGTCAAGTTTGTTTTTATAGCCCAATATACCATACAGTATCCCAATGGGCTTCATAGAGTTTGCATGCTTCATGTAACTGCCCATATAGTGGCTACCCATATCATCCGTAAATAATTCTATTAGGGTGGAGACTGTTTGGTGTCCAGACGGAAGCACAATCATTAACATAATTCCAGACTGTGAGGCACACTTCAGTCTGTGGTGAGGCTGTGTGCCCCCCCCCCCCCCCCCCCCCCCCCCCCAGCGGTGCATCTCAGGGAACCGTTTTTTGGCTCCTGTAGCATTTTAGTGAGTAATCGTGGGGCTTTGGAGCTCTCACTCCTCCATTTACATGTCAAAACCTCCCCAGGCTCTGGATGTAAGGGACCCAATTTGGAATGACAAAGCTCAGGCAGAGACAGCTGATCCACAAAGGAGGCCTGGTTAAGTTCTTCCTCCCAGTCACCAGCTGCTCCACTGACCCCTAGTACCTCTATTCAGCAAACACACACAGGAGAGAGAGGGGAATGTTGCCACACGCGCTCACGTGTAGCAGAACCGCAAACTGAGAAGGATGCTCTGTTCTTATAAATCAAGTATTATTTAAATCCACTCTGTATCTGTTACATGCTGCTGAAACAGCATAGTTACGATTTTTTGAGATTCAGCTCCAAAATGAAACATATCAGCATATTTTAAGAACATTGTGTACCTGTCCTACATGGCATAAAATGTTATTCTTCTCTGTATTTACTGCCTGACTTCACATCTTTCACACAATAAACTTTTGTCACTTGTTAAGAAGGCTTGCTGATTTCCCCCCTCATGTACCGAAGTGTTTTATTGCAAAAACAGGTCACACAAACAAATCCTTCCATGGTTGTGTCTTTGGGGTGTTGGTGACATTACTGCTTTCTGTTAAATTCCAGAGCATGCAGACTTTTTGTTTCAACAGCTTTATTTATTTATTTCACTTACTTATTTTTTTAGAGAAACAAAGCGTCGAACATCAGGTGAAGTGAACTGTCATTGATTTTTAACACAGCCCTGCGCGTGCAGCATCTGTCACATGGAACGCCACTCTATTTGTGTCTGCCTCTGACACAAAGTGGCTTAGGGATTTGTCACCTCCCTCCCTGCATTGTGCACTGGAATGACAGGATACCGGCTGGAACTTGTAGGTCACACCCAGCATGTTTTTCTTGGATTTGTGCTCAGCATCCAAATGGAAACGTGCTGCTCCATTCCGTACTTCCACTTTCCACCTGACCTACAAGAACTGCAGGAATAAAAACACAGGCCTGAGTTTGTAAGACAGCAATGACAGGAGGAGTTAACTGCAGGATCAGGCCCAGATGGTAAGGTACGGCCAGCTCCTGTTGATGCAAGGAAGAGATTACATAAGTAGATTTAAACCAGTGAAAAGGGGGACGTGTTTCATTAGCGTCACTGGTGCCAGATCTATATTTGGAGCATGAGCCCACAGAAACAGACGTGCAGGGATGAAAATAGCCTTTAATAGCCCAGTTTGGGAGCTTTATTCCATTCCACTCTCCTGCCACAAGGATAGTGACAGACGGAGCACACTGCGCAGAGAGCGGCTCTATTCACCCAATCACAGCGCTCCCTCGGGCAGAGAAGGAAGGAGGAGAGTGTGGGAAAAAGGAGAGGGGTGGAGGAATGGGGGATGGAGATACAGAAGGACAAGATGTGGCGACAAGAATGAGCTTGGAGCTGTGTGTGTTGTTTGAAAAACCATTTATGAATGATACTATAAAAGAGCAGAGTCGCTCCGCCACCAGGAATATCAGATTCTCTGGTGCTTCATGTAATATACAAGTGTATGATATCTCTGCATATACATGCTATTTTTTTAAAATTCAACAGATTGTTTCTCATTTATCATCACATGTTTAGAGCTAAAATGCAACTTAATTTTATAGCATTTATTATGAAAT
The DNA here is from genome assembly GCF_963924715.1 of Thunnus thynnus. Taxonomy (NCBI): domain Eukaryota; kingdom Metazoa; phylum Chordata; class Actinopteri; order Scombriformes; family Scombridae; genus Thunnus; species Thunnus thynnus. The sequence goes on along the minus strand of NC_089526.1, from coordinate 12,024,321 downwards.
CCTATTCAAAACAAGTTTTTGAACTCGTACTTTATGCATTTGCTTGTAAAAATAAAGTTCTTGGCAAATTACATTCCTCTCATGCCCAGACGTATGAGCTGCAAGGTGCCCAGAAGTGGCCTCAGACAGAAGGATAGACAGTCACAGTCAATGCTGCTGCAGATGCGTGGGGGGCTGGGAGGGAGTGGGTGGTAGAAACCCAATCTCCTCATATTGGGTGCACATTGCCCCCAGAGAGAAAGCAAGAAACAAGAGGCCCAGCTGTCCTTAACAATGGACCTGCCCCTCACCAGCCAGGACTCAAAAGGCCTCATTCAGTCCCCTGGCTCTCCACGAGCTGCTTCCAGGGAGACTAGCCAGGACATGCTTATATTCAAGGCAGACATGTCTGTCTCTGTTTTGGACACGTTTGTGTGTTTGTGTATGTCTGTGTGCTGTACCTGAAATTAACTTTTTGACTTGCCTGCCAAGGGGACTGGTAGATGAAAAAAATCCACCAGCTAAGCAAATTTTTTAATGGCCAAAATGATAAATTGCCTTTTTGTGTCACATATAGATTTTTTTCAGTGCATTTTATTGATAATAAGGTATTATGTTGAATAAATTTAAAGAAGAGGCCAGAGCAAAATCTGAAGCAAAATTATATTCATAATAGCTATTTAATTAATGGTAGCTAGCAGCAGACCGGCGGCAAGTGACAGTTCAGCGGAGAGCTGCAATGTCGAGTAGCTGATGTCTTGTACAGTAAACAGTGCTGCAAAACTAGGAGCGCTCGAGACAGTCTGTGGCTGGCTCTCCTTTGCCTCAGTCCGTCTCAAGTGCTCCTACGGTTTCGGGGCACTGTTTAGAGGCATGTAAAAAACACACAGTCTTCACTGTATAGGGACAAACTTTAGTAATTTCCTCCGAGAATCATGCCAAGTATTTTATTACATGACTGTTTGGTACAAACATTTACCTGCCAGTGTTGCGGATAGCCTTCTGAGATTTACCTGCCAAACGGAAAATCTACCCGCATTTGGCGCTTGGAGGGTGTCAATTTTGGACTGTTGAGCATCTATGTGCATATTAAAAGTCAATAGAAATTAACTAACACTTGTCTTCAGGCAACCAGCTGAAACTCCAGGAGGTCTCCGCACCCAGCTAAGTAATAAGAAAGTCTACCATATGACCCTCATAAAAAATACCAACTGTGGGATTAAACAAACAAACAAACAACAAACAAAAAGAAAATCTATTGTGTTAATTAGTGCTGGTGGGTGGATTGTTTTTTAGCCTTTGAATATAGCAAGGCTAGCTGTTTGCCCTTGGACTCCAGTCTTGATGCTAAGCTAAGTTACTGTTGCTGGCTATAGCTTCAAATTTAGTAAACACACAAGAGTGGCTTCAATCTTCTCAACTCTGGGCAAGAAAGCAAAAAGGAAGTGAGTGGTTGGTACTCAAAAGATTAATTTTGAGTGGAATATCCTCAACCCATCTCATCCACATTGACACAGTTTAATGATTCGCATGATCGAACATTTCCCAGAATATCTTCCAGCAAGCCCCAAAGAATATACCTGAGGTTGTTACAATAAAAAGCCTCCGGGAATATTCCAAATTAAATCATATTTGTGCTTTGAGAGACTCCTGTTTAATAATGTCAGTATACAATTACAAACATTTCAAAACAACCTTTGAGATCTACAAGGGTAAATGCAGATTTCTGATATTGTGCCTTCTGATCAACATGTGCCAGTAAAACCAGTACTGATGTATACAGCTAACCTAATCATCTCAAGGTCCTAGCTTCATATTTTATACATACATATATATATATATATATATATATATATATATATATATATATGTGTGTGTGTGTGTGTGTGTGTGCGTGTGTGTGCGTGTGTGTGTGTGTGTGTATGTGTGTGTGTGTATATATATATATATATATTGTTTCTGTACTTGTACCCCTACTGTAACAGTTTTGAAGTTTGTGTAAAAAAAAAAGATAAACTTCCACACTCTCTACAGTGTGTGATGCTATCAGAGGAAACATAGGCTATCTACATGTTTATTGCCAACATAGCAAGTGACCTAATGTACATTTATCCTCTGCTCATCCATTTTAATTGTAATGTTCAAGAAGGAAATGTTCAAGCTTGTTGGAGGTCATGTTTAGATACCATCAGTAGTATCTCTACTGTAGTGTACATTCCAACTCTACTCATCCTAAAAGGCTTTACCCTTTCTTATCGTGGGGGAAGGGAAGAGTAACTAAATCTGAACTGCCTGAGCATGGCAGTTGGTCACACCCAACACATCCCAGGGCCGATCAAGGCCATATGTTATGATATTTCTTTCTTTGGTGTCACACATGCAGCTATTTGGTTCATGCATTGTGATCTTTCACATTGCAAAAAAAAGTATCTAAAAGTCAAGTGTGTGACAAGTATTAAAAGACAAATTACCTGACACTGTTTACATTGTAGAGATGTGTAAACTCAATCCATCTGGTACTCCAAGCATGTTGTGGAAAATGCTATTATTTATTTGTAAATACTTGATGATTGGCATCTCCTCTCCATATTCATAAAGTGTTTTCTTTTTTTTCGTGATCACACCCTTCGGTTGTCAGCCTATATTTTGTGCTAGCTGTTGATTGTTGATGTGGATGGTGTGTCGGTGATACGTGTGTGCATGAGTGCATGGGGTTTGAGTAAATACGTTCGTGAGATAGACGTGTGGGTGAGACAAAGAGAGGACAACGTTGTGTGTTATGGTGTTTTGTGTAGGTGACTGTCCCCCGGGTATTCCCCGCGAGCGAGGTCTTTATTCCATGCAGCACAAACACAGCCAGAGCTCCACAGGGAAAAGCACCAGTCAGTCAGTTCCAGGGCTTATAGCGAAGGCTTCCCCTCCCCCCATCACAATGATGATTCTCACACACACACACACACACACACAAACATGGGCATGCATGCGAGCTACACATATGCTCGAAGGCATAGGAGAATGCTTCCACACACACACATGCACAGGGTTGGCCTCTTTCTCCTTCACACACTCAATTGTCCTCAGTGCCCTCCCTCTGTTTATTCATGGCGACCCCAGTGCTGATACCATCTCATTCTATCTCAATTACATCAGCCAACTCCCTATCCTCCTCAGCAAGAACTGTTTTTCTTCTTCCCTTATGCTGGCACTTGTACCCTCTGTCAGTTTTTTTATGTCTCCTTTAAACAGCATTCGGTGTTATGTAATAATAGCCTCCATATACAGATGAATGTATAAAAAAAATAAATATTAACAGTGTGATTGGCATCTGTGTCAATAGGGTGAAAGCATTAGTTTTATGGCTCATAACCTAAACAAAAAAATGTGGATTTAAGACAAATAAGAAAGGTGCACAAAAACATGCTCTATGGGAAATGATTGTTCGGTTGCATTCAATTGCATCACCGCTCTTGGTTACTCCAAATAATAAGCCGCACTGGTCACACATAATAAACTCAAAGATTTGCAAAGCGTAGCATGATGTAATTTGACAAACATCAGACAAGATGCAACAATGCCTGTGAAATATGATTTATTATTTGCTCTCTTGTGCTCATGGTTATGTGCTCCTGTAATTATGTTTCCCTCCTTTTTTCAGCTTCAGAAATCATTTCTAAATGCTGAAGAAAATCCTAAATATTCCTTACCTGCTGAGGTATATCATTCTCCGTGGCAGGAGAGCCATAAAGTGAAAGATTAGGGTCTCAGAGTACCATAAATCATTTTTACAGATTTGATTTTTAACTCGCCATAGCAGCTAAGGTTTTACCCTCACATTGTCTTTTTCAGTCAAGTTTATGAGTCACAGGTGTCTTGCTGCAAACAATATTGTCACATCATCCAATCTGTTCTATTGCTAACCCTTCTTTGTAGTATTTCATCACTACTCTGGTGTGAAGTATCAGAAAAATGGCTTGATGATCCAGATTGTTCGCATCCCTGCTGCCTTTTATCATGATTCCCTAGCTACTTTCCTTGCTCTCCGGTCAAGTGCTACCATTGTATTTCTTGCACAACACTATACTCAGTCAACTGCCTTTTGAAAATAACCTCTGAAGGATTTTCTCGTTGCCTATAATAGTAAAATGAACTGTGATAATGTTTAAAGCCGCATGATGCACAAATGATTACTCTATTGCTTTACTTAGAGGGGTATTTTGTCAATTTGGCCATGATTGCACATAATAAAGAGTTGCAGTTATTATTTACAATGACTGTAATCACATTATGTTTGTTTGCTTTTTGGTCAGGTCATTTATGTTTTTTTTTCCCTCTTTCCTGAATGGAGTAATCTGCACCTATCCGTTGCAAAATATGAACACAGACACAGGAAAATTGAAAGTCTGCCATTGAACTTCTGCAATGGGCATCCACTTCCTGTGACAGACAATAACAGGAAGTGGTTAACAAGGTCCCCAACAGGCATCCCCAGTAGTGGAAATGCTCCAATTCCTTCCACAGCAACATGGCTGTTTCAAACTGAATGTCAAAGAGCACTGAGTCACAACTACAGGACACTCCCACAAAATGTATTTTGTCCTCAAAAATGCAGGATACAAAGTGTGAACAGCAGGAAAAAGGTGAGGTTGCTTTTTTAGCTCACCCACCCACACCACACACCCATGTACAAACAGATTATGAGGGGATGTCTGTCTTAGTTAATGCTAATAAAAATCCCTAAAAAAACTTGTGATTTGCTCAAATACAAACAATAACACTGTAAACTGAAACAGATGTTATTGTTATAACTTGCCTTCTGGATTCATTTTGTTGCTGGATGTGGTTTGGATTGGTGGTGCTGGATTAGTTTGTGTCTGCAAATAAAGAACAAAATCTGTCAAGATATTTTCAGGGTAGCTACATCAAAATTGGAAATGATTGCATAAATATATTCAATAGAAGTCATTAGTGCTTTTGTCAGTGGTTGGGTGTCATACTAAAGAAATATGTCTGTCTGGATATAATTTCACTGGGCATCCCCTTCTCCTAGAAATGATATTTAGATACTACTAATATGTGTCAAATATGTTATGAGAGAAACTGAATATCTCAATGGAGTAGGTGAAGTGGCAATGTTTTTACTAATAAAGAAAGGGCTGCATTTTTGTACCACATGGAAATATGGTGGCTGGGGTGGATGGTGGGTGTAAAAACTGCAGGGTTTTGACACCAGACACCAGGGTTCGCCTCCTCACTCCCATGTGCAGTAAGGTTTAGGCAACAAAATCACTTTGGTTAAGGTAAGGGAAATATTGCTTTTGACTTTTCTGATATTTAACCAAAACAATGATCTTTCCCTAACCTTAATCAAGTGTTTTGAGTGCTTAAACATAAACATAATAAATGTTAATCAGGCTTTAGTTGCTACGAGGTGACATTGTGTTGCAAGAGTGGATACTGTTGGGAAAACAAATGAAATGTGTTGTCCCTTTCGCAGCTATGTTTGGTATCAACATTTTGCAACTTGGCAAGCATATTCATTAAAAAACATTTCCTAATTATGTTGATAAAAAACACAACAATATTTAATTTCTCCCCAAATGTATTAGTCATTTATAATTAGTATTACATAAACCTAATTTCTAGGAGACAGGGTTGCACTGGGACAAATCTATTGTAGAACAGACAAGCAATACCAACTTTCTTCTCTGGCAATAGCCACAATAGACCATGATGCAATGTAGCCAAAGGACATGTTGTGTTAGAGTTGGAGCATGACTAGTTCTTTCTTGATTGCTCTTTCTTTCCTCCTGCTATTTGTATTGCTCATTTGATCTCAGTGTATAATCCACAGCTGAATGGAAGAGCTCCATTTCATTTCAAAGATTATTTGTTTAAGGAACCTGCACCTGCAATGGAAGCAAAGGGGAAAGATTAAACCTCTGACCTTATCTGTCACTTTATATCTGTAGTGGGGTTTTTTTGTAATGTCTTCTCAATAACAGCAATTGGCTGTCATATATGATTTTAAGTTTTGTTGGATTTAATACAGAATCATTCTCTATCACATACATACAAATGGATATTCATGATTTTGAGCCTTCTGAACCCCATACATGATCTTAAATGGTATCAAAGCCAGTATATTATCTACCATCCTTAATAAGCATTCATAGGCGCAGCTACCAGAGAAGTAATGCTACTTTTTTCTCCCCCTCAGTCAGTAATTAATGTTCTTCGGGGGATGTGTAAATATAGTTGCTCAGTCTTTTAGCCAATTACGCAGAACAAAGACGGCGGATGTCAGCAGAATCCTCAGCGCTCTGGGAGCTCCCAGCACAACCAGGACTGACCTTCAGGCCTTCACTTCTTTGCTACTCCTTATCAGCACGCATTACTTTGTTATTGTCATCCAGGCTCACTGCAGTCTTCCAAGGACAGTTTGGGGTATGAATCATGCCAGAAACTTTAATTTTTAAAGTTTTTCCTGCATAATTACTTTGTCAAACAAAGCCTATACTGTTAACCGATCACAACGACCTATTTCTTTGTCATTCTGCCACTGCTTGTATTTGATGATCACGGTCAAAGATGATTATGTTCAGTGATAAAATTATGTTGTTTTTTAATACTGGAAGATTACTTCATGAGGACTTTGCTTTTCAAAAACCATTATCACTCATTTTAATTCAGTATGACTTCATCACATATTTTGTCACAGGCTCTCCCTTGGAGTAAGAAAAATATAAATTAAGCCACTTCAATATCTTAATAAAATAGAACTAGCCAACCATATTCACCCTGAAATCAGCATGTGTGCAACCAATCAGGATGGGCCTACTCAATATATGGGGATGACCCATGATCAAAATGCAGTATGGATGCTGCCCCTCATCCAGACTACATTATGAAATGTGTTTATGAAGTATTTAGCCTGTCATGAAGTTCTTATTCTGCCATTGCTTTGTCAATACAGTCAATCATTAGGTTTGATTTCAGTACTTTGGAAGCATGTGTGCTGGAAGAGGAAGTGCAGTGTGCAGTCTGCTAGACCTTATCAGAGACAAGATGACAGCAGCAGCTGATCATGGAGCTATAGCCATGTTGTGAAGAGTTCTGTTTCTTTTCTAAATGTGTCAAGTTGCTGAGCAAAGAAGACCGAGCTACCTGCTGTGCACCCACTGGCTCCTTTGCTGCTCTGAGCTCAACAGTGTGCATCAGTGCCAGTCACTTCTGTAATGTTAATCTCTTTCTTCGGTATGTTTGAAATATGCTTACAAGCTAACAAGCAAACACGTGTTGGTTTGTGCGCTGGCTTTCTTGAACGTGGTGTTTTGTTACTTGAGGTAGTCACTGTTTTGATGAATGAGTAAGGGGCTGGAGGCGGATTCATCAGAAGTATCATAAATGCTAAGAAAGCTAAAATTAAGTCTCTCTGATGAACAGAAGAGCGGTCTGCAAGTTTAACAGCATTGTACATTAAGGATTAAGACAGAAGCAGTGTATTTAGCTGTATTTTGACAAAAATATGACTGTTTGGAACTCATAAGCCATATGGATGGAGTGGAGAGGTGGACTAAACTGCAGAATATATCAAGTTTTTTTGTTTGAATATATATTTGTTGTAGGCAAATAAAAGTTGGTCCCATTTTTTAGCCCATCAGTATTCACCCACACATCAGTAAACAAACTGTCCATTTTGTTACTTGTTTTCTGATGTGTTCCACTCCTCTGGTTCAAAAATACAAATCTACAGTGTTTAAGGCTGTGTGACTTAGCCAGTCGCTGTCACCCAGCAGAAACATCCATATGCATTTGTTTTTGTGCGACATGTTGTCACAAGTCATTTGCATTATTTACATGGCTTGATTGATTTAATCTGCATATATAAGGAGCGGCTCAACCATCCCAGCATCTGGGCTTTTGTCACAAAATCCAGACACCACAATGATTAGTTTTTCATAGAACTACAGTGACAGTGCATACTGTAACTAATATACAGTGAAATATACTGTATAGTGTTGTTTCTTGCTCTCCAACCCAGACACAATGTCCTTTGATAGTTTAAATGTACATTCATGATAAATGAGTCACGCTGGATGGTCATGGATCAGTCCCAACTGAAGGCATGAAAAGGACATTGTATTGAAAAGGACACAAGGACCCCCTCTTCTCCCTGTCACTACATCACCCTGCATTGATCCATTTCCAATTTACCTTCATGACTAAAGACGATCTTACCACAATGACAATGAATCAATGAGCACTGGAAGTGTTTCACTCCACGGGAACCATAAAAAGTGCTGTGACCTGTAATGAGAAATCAGACAAGGCAGCCGGAGGTGTGGCTCATTGCCTACAGGATGTCTGAAAAATGGGTCACACATGTGGGAGGACTGATCCTTGTGTCTGAGTTAAGGAAAACAAAAGGATTCGTACTTGTCACAGTACACACAGGGACCCTGGCTCTATCAGTACTGATGAGATAGCATTTTGGGGGCATGGAGCATTGGTGGCCTTTTTAAATTAGATTTAGTCTTGGTAGCATCCAACCTGAGGGGGGATGAATGTGCTGTGCAAACAAAGTGGACATTCATCAGCGTTGCCAATCACACCGGACGTGATTAAGTTACACACCCTGTGGCCACAGCGCTGGGGCTAGCGTTACACTGGTCGCCAAGGCAAACATAAGCACGCTGCACTAACCGGCTCAAAGGTCAGAAGGTGCTGGACTCTGTTTTTACATGAATACCCAAAGAGGTCACATTAACATCTAAGTTTTACACTCAGGGTAAATTATCATTTAAGTGTCATGACCACGTATATGTTAAAAGGTGAAACCAGCAGACTGAAGAGCTCTGTAAAGGCATACTGTTTTATAGTGGCATAAAACATTCTTTGACCCATAAAGCTGTGAAAAATGCACTGGATTTCTAGGTAACACAGTGTTTTTACTCTATTGCAGTTAAAATTAATACATCACATGAATTGATTTACATTGAATCATCTTTAAATACATATCTCACAAAAGGAGCAATGAACAAGGATTCTTATAATGAATAAATGCTGAACTGAAAATCTTAAAACTCTTAAAATGTATAAAACAAAAATATAGTATAGTCAAATCCAATACAGCATTTTACATACAATCTAATTTTCTATCTATGTAGGCGTGTTTTCTTGTTTTCTTATAAACAGAGTCACTCTGGATGTGATGATGTAAGCATGTGCACAATTCAAGTCAAGCAGAGTTGCATCAGTTGGGTTTAATTGCTTTCAGTATGAACTGTTTGGATCTCTTCCACGAAAATCATATTTGCATCATTTGAATGGGAGGGCTGACACTGGTTGACACTCTGTGTGCAATACTGTTAGCACACCTAGTTTGACTCAAATCTTGACATTTACTGTAATATAAAAGCTTAATCGGTAAGATGACTCTATCTGATCAGTAATCAAGCATTTGGGTAACACTGAAGCTGAGTTGATAAGAGGTCACTTGACATGATTTTTAAATGCCGATGACTTGTGGTGTATGTCTTGGGGGATTTTGTGGAGCCAAACCCAAGCCAAATAGTCTGCTCCTCTTCCAGTTGTATTAAGAGTAAACAGGAAGTGTGTGGCATGTTATAATAGGGGGAGGGGAGGCAAAAGCTTAGGAGGAAAGAAAAAAATAGGAAACAAGGACAGAGAGACAGAAAGAAACAAACAAAGAAAAACTAAGCAGTTTTACACAGTCATACAGTTTATACTACATATATATCATATGTTCACTTTAACAGATTACAGAAAGACAATAAAGTTGGAGGTGGAAAGGCGACAGACAACAAAAGTCATGGTCACACATCATTGTTGAGAGTCAACTCTGACATTCCTGTGTGTTTTAAAAATAGAGCTCAAAAGAGGAAGAGAGAAACATGATGTGCAAAATTTTGTCGCTGATATGTCTGACACATGACACTGAAACAGCAGCTCACTTCGAGCAGTTTAACACATTAGCCACCTTCTGAAGATCAATAGTGAGGATAATTGAAATGATGAGTTAACTATGACCTGTATCTTTCCTCTGACAGTGCTGGTAGCAGTGTCACGGACCTGCCTGGTATCTGTAGCTTTTGTCATGCAACTTGTTTGCTGGTACTTCATTGATCAACAGCATGCCTTATGCAAAAAACCTAAAGAACCCAGGCTGCCAACCTCCCATCACTTGGCACAGGCACACCATGTAAATTTCATGACCACAGCATGTTACTGCTGCCAATTCTTCGCTTTGAGTCGGATTCACTGGGACACCCACAAAAGCCTAGGGCATTAATCTTTTATAATGCTGTTTTTGTCTCTATATGACGGTCTCAATGAAAGATTTAAGGAGATGCTTAATCCTATGGGTCTAGTCAGGTAGATGGATGTTGCTACTGCTGCTGTTGTGGTGATGAGACCCGCAGTGGAGGGATGGAGGGAGGCAGGGTGCAGACTGACAAGCAGACAGACAACCATGGCTGCTAATATAGCAGAGAGGGAGGTGCTGATGGCCTGTTGCCAAGGTGACACAGGCCAGCCGGGTTCTGTCTCATTTGCAGATGCAAACGAGACCTCGCAGCTCCCACTGACGCTTGCTACTCCTCCTCTGGAGACACAAACTGAACCCCCTCCTCCCCGGAGAACAGCTCCTGCATACACCTGAGCTGAGAAAAGAGGGGATGCGCAACTATTTATTTGCTTTTCACGTTTGCCTGTGATCTACCTCCTTTGTGCCCAGTCTGTCTTTGCTCTTTTGGGAAGAAGGATTGCTTATAGTTTCTAAGTGTCCAACAACCCCCACACTGACATCTTCTCTCCTTGTCTCCTCTCCTTTTCTATTGATTCTCTGTGTTGAATTGGCCTTTTCAGAGAGGGGGGCTGATAGCAGCATGCGCTGTTGAATAACAGCCCTCAGCCGACGCAGCACTCCACCCCAGCGACAACAAAAAGGCAGACTCCTTTGTCTGGCTAGAGGTAAACAGCTGGGAACAGATGATGCTGGCTGGGCTGATTTACGTGGCCACAGCTACCGTGGTGACAAGGTTTTGTTGTGATAGGGACAAACAGATGAGGGGTGAGGGAGGGAGAGAAGAAAGGCAGACAGAGAGAGTGAGAAGTCAAGTCAGAATGAAAAAAAAAAACCCACAAATGCAGAGTGCAGTTTGTCCATTCGTGAGTGTGTGTGTGTGTGTGTGTGTGGGTCTGAAATCCCCTTTAGAAAACACTTCCTGAACACACCTGAGAAAGTGCTGAACAATAATATAAGTGTGATGTCACAAATGTTTGAGAACAGACATCCAAACTGCAGCAAATTACAAGAAAAACACAACCAGCCACAAAAAAGTGAAGAAGAAACACATTATAGTCTTCATTCTTCTGTTGTGTTTATTTCCTTTCAGCAAACAAAATATATTTTTCTAGAATTACAAAAACAACTAATAACTATAGTAATTATTGCGTGCTGTGTTGTGATAATTTGGAGGTAAAGAATACAAAACAGCAGCAATGAAACTGCCATTAACAAGTGTGGCTGACACGCACTTATGAGAAACGCCACATATGCCGCGCAGACCAAATCCTGAATGGTTAAATGGTCATGAATAATTAGGGCATTCTCTCACTGAGCAGATGTCTCTTTCTGCTGAATGCTGCTTCTCGCAAGAATGAACGAGCGAGCAAGATAAGCCTGGTGGAGAAACAGAGTGGGGGTCTCACTGGATAGAAGAGGAGAAGGGAAAAAGATTGGATGCTGTGGCCTGTAATACAATACACCATGTGTGCACAATCACACACACACATGCATATATAATTCAAAGTCTGGCAATATGCACACATAGGCTGATCAATGCCTCAAGCGCCCTGACCCTCCCCCAAAACACATAAGCAAACTGCACTAACAATTATTTACGAGCATTCCCACTTGAAGCCCATGAGACTCTACGGTGGCAAGGACCCACTTGGCTACACCGTCATTGTGTCGGTGCACCTATAAATTACTTACCTTGCCCCTCAAATATTGATAAGGCAATCACCATCTCACCAACAGAGAGGTGACACATTCTCTTCACTATATTCCTGAGCCCCATGCATGGTTTTACAAAAGATTGCACCACTTTCTGTAATAGTTGTCATCGAGTACAAAGATACCTCAGATTACTCATTGGCTTCATTTGTTTCCTCCCATGTTAACTAGTTGCATCACACTGTTAGAGATGTGTGGTTGTCTTTCAAATAGAGGAAGGCTGATTTTATCTATGAAATGTTGTCAGTTGTCATTTCAGTGCTGACACAACTCACCACCACCTCCACTTCCAGTGTTCATGAGAATTAGGCCCAGAGTGTGATTCTGCTCCAGATCCAGTCCAGTGAGCTTTTCATAGAATCCTGCTCCAGGAGACATCCATTCAGCTCTTCAGGCAAAAGTTTAAATTTCCCTATTTGCTCGCTTGTTGAGAGTTAGATGAGAAAATCGATACCACTCTCATGCACGTACACTAAATGTTAAGCTAGAGCCAGCAGCGAATTAGCTTATCTTACTGTAAAAGACCGGAAGCAGGGGGGAAACAGCTCGCCTGGCTCTGACCAGTGGTAAAAGAAATTTGCCTAGCAGCACCACTAAAGCTCATTAATTAACATGTCATATCTTGCTGGTTTAATCTGTACAAAAACGGAAATTTAAAGACCACAAGTTGGGGTTTTACCAGAGGGTTACGTGCTGGATTGCTTCTCTGGAGTCGTCACAATGAGGTAATCAGGCCAACCTCTAGCCAAGAAATAATTCCAGCACGTAAAACCACAGTTTTTCATTTTTTGTATGGATTAAACAAACAAGATATAACATGTTAATTAGTGAGCTTTAGAGGTGCTAGTAGGAACATTTCTTTGCCTTCAGACAGAGCTGGGCTAGCTGTTCCTACTTCCTTTCTTTATGCTATGCTAAAGCTAAGCTAAGACGGCTCCAGCTTCATATTTACTATACAGACATACGAGTAGTATCAATGTTCTCATTTACCTATTGACGTAGTGTTCATCACCAGCACTGTCTAGACAGTTTTTTTATGTACCTTCATGGAGTCATTTCATCCCTTGAAGGGTGGAGTCTAATGTTAAAGACTAATATCTCCCAGCAGCCTTTCTTTCAATTAGTCTCTGCTTTCCAAACTGAACAACAGCTCTCAAATCTGTGCTGAATGACCAGCTGCACTTTAGCAGTCACAGACCGGCAGTTTTTATCATGTATAAATGCATTAACAGTATCTAAAGGTCATGTCATGCCAGGCAGAATGAAGTGTATCCAGTGGTACAGCACACTGGTTTGACCTGACTGTTATAACTCTGTGGACAGTTATAACTGTGAGCAGCCAGAAACATGCTTGTGATGGCCAGTGACAGCGCATCACATTGTGGTGTGTTGTCACCATTCACTCATACAAATTCGCACAGTTATTTATTCAACCTCACACCTGTAAAGGTCAGCTAAGGAAAAGAAATAAGGCATCAATATATAGATTTGTCTCTTTGGAATCAAATCAAGGGTAGGCAACTTGAACTCTGGGATTTGAAGCAAGGGAAACAATAATTGGTTGTTATTAGGTGGATTGAATTACAGAGATGTAGATTCAAGACGATCAATGGCCAGCAAACAATTTAGCACTTGAAGCTTATTGATTTCCACAGCTTCCCATACATGCTGTAGGGATTTTGAAAAGCCTTGATGGTATGGCTGTTTTATGACAAGGAAGTGAGTCAGAAAGAGACACTGACAAATACTTCTCTGCTGTGATGTGAAGAGCTTTTTTTCCCCTGCAGTATTCAACTCATTTGAACTTAGGAATCTGCTGTAGACTCTACTACTGCCTCACTGCTGAAAAACCTCTCATAGAAACTGAATCATCTGCCTGTTGTGGAGAAGAAATAGTTTGACACTGAAATAGCTTAATATGAAGACAGATGACCATATAAAGAAAACATGTTTTTCAGTTACAGACTTCATTTTGTTTTCTGTCAAACACTAACTGTCACTTTATCAGTCACATACACTAAGACTCAATGTCTGAACAAGACAGTAACTTACGGGCAGCCTATAAATCTAGACAACTATGACTGATTCTGGCTTGCCTTTGTCATCCTATGAATGTGTCCATGAGTCAGACACATCACCAGTCAAACAGTGTGTGTTCACACTGTGACATTTGGTAGCAGGGGAGTTGTGTTTGTCAGCCAGGCTGAAGCGGGATATAAGTCCATCAAAGCCCGTCAAGTAGGCATGGTATTTGTGTGTGTAAGGAAGTGTGTGTCCTGATCACCACATCGCCAGGAAATCCCCACAGGAGGCAGCTTGTGGCACCTCATCCCATTTCAGTGATAATGCCATCATTGTCCTTTTGGTAAGGGATGGAAATGAGCTATGCTCTGCTCTTATGGTTGACTTGCTGCTATAGTCAAATAAGGATGTCTTTGTCCACTCTGGATCACCAAACCTATTGTTGATTTTCCACTTCTTATCATGTGTACGTAATGATTTTGGCACAGCAGAGGGTTTATGAAACATTAAAAGTGAACAGCAGCAGTAAAGCAGCTGTTTAAAACAGCTCTAAACTGTAAAACAATTTAATAGTGTATTTGCAATCGCTCTGGTTTGCGTAGGTGTTTCAGTTCCTGAAGGCAAAATGGCACATCACAACAGGGTGATCACAGTTTTTTTTCACTAGGAACTGGAGTTACTAACACTGACTTGGGGATGGCTTCTACTTGTATTCTTCCCCTTGGCAGAAATGGAAAACTAACCTTGTGCCACCATTTTTGAATAAACTTCACACCTCCCAAAATGTAACTGGAGGTGTGAAGTCATTTCATCTTCTGCCATCTTCTGCTCAAAAAATTGACTGAGCCAGTTGGAACAAATACTAAAACTAGGAAATTGTTAAGAGCTAGCCAGTGACTGGTTGCTGCCCATTCTAATTTCAAAAACTTCACCTGCACTCATATTTCAATAAGTAGAGGTGAGATTTTGTTTTACCTTCCCTCATAATGTGTAAAACAACATGGATAGGAAAAAGAAGAACACTGATTAAAATGGATATTTTCATCAGTCTAATTAAAACTTAATATATACTTTTGTATTTTTTTACTGTAGCCACTATTGAGATGAGAGTTCCTTTTAGAAAGTCAACATTTTTTGTTTTTTCTTTATTATAGTTATATTGTTTAGTTTGTTGAAACTAAACATATGAACAACAAAACCCCATGGGCCTAAACTTTTGTTAGACTTTGTTAGAAGCTTATGACCTTACAAAAGGGATTCATTCTTAATTATTCAAAAAATTTCCACATTTCCCTCTGAAATTAGATCATTGCCAACCTACTGCCAACACCAGCTGCTGGCATGGGGAGGATATAGACTATCATGTGCCTCCCAAGGTAATCATGGAGTTGCCTGTTGAGGCCCATAGCCAGGACAAATTTTTAACGATGGGGGGTTTTAAAGAGAAACAGCAGTAGCTTCCAACAATTATCGAGTACACATTTAATCTGTCTGAATTTCTGCTCTCTGTATCATGCTGCATTGGCTAATCACGTACATGTAAGTGCATTTTCTTGCCACAGTATTTTGCAATGTAAACAGAGTATTTCTACCATTTACTTGCAATCAGTGTTACAAAAGATAAAATAGTTGCCATTGTGATAACCACACCAAAATCCTGTTTCTGAGTACTATAAACTGCTGTACAGTGTTTTGACATTTGATAAGTCAAATTCACAGATCTGATCTTAAATATTTTATATTTCACTGGTACCTGTAGCAACATGACCCCACTAACATAGCCCTTGACATTGTTTTAATGCATCTTTGAGCAGAGAGGACAAATTGGAGGAACATATTCCTAATACTGATGCTTAGATGTGAGCAGAGATTCATTCTTCCAGATGTGTTCAGGCACACCGACCAGCTAGGAATACATACCAGATTTGAAATAGCATGCATTCTCATTGGTTTCCTATCAAGCAAACATTGCTAATAACATCTGATGGAGGACTGAGCCAAGCCAAATGAATCACTGCCAGGTTTTTAACATGATTTTTTTTCCTCTGTTAAACTGAGACATCCACTGAATCTCTCAGGTACCAATTTAAATTGATTTTAAGGATGGTAAACTGCACTAGTAGACCACTGTGATTTTTTTTAACACACTGCAGTAACAGTATTGGTTGTATAATAACAATTGACTGTTTGCAGCTCTTATATGATTTCTTATATGACACTGTGCAGAACTATAGGGGCTATGTATTGACATATTCACTTGTATTCATCATGTATTCACTTTTTCACATGATACCACGATCCTCAACACCAAGAGAAACAAACCAACAAGTGGCTGCTGTGAATAGAGGGAGCGGCGATAACAGCAACTCATTACAAGCCGTGCTTTCGACATAAATGAGTGAATATTACTATACGGTTCCTTTTTATTCGAAAACCTCAACTCTACTTTGTGACTTGGTTCCCAGCATGTGTTGACTCACAGTCTGTTGTAATCTTTGCTGTTTCAACATTAGGAAATACCTCCACATTTTAATACAGGAGAGGCTCTGCTTGTGAGTGAAAATTATTGTTAATATGCAAATCATTTACAGAATTCACTTATAAGTAAAAATGTAATAACATCAGACTCAGGTGGTCATATTTGGACAACGCTGATATTCTGAATGACAACATCGCTAACAAGGTCTGTGCCATTAAGAGATTATCCATATACACATGAAACTTGATGAAAAACTGTAATCAAAGACCAGATGGCAAACAAATGTCAGTGAACTTGCACTTCAGGTCGATTTACACAATAACACTCCACAACGAATGGGAATCATGGTTTAACTGTGACATAACAGGACAGACACTAAGTGTTTTTGTTGTCCTTGTTTGCACATTTTAAGTGCAGTTGCTTCTCACAACAACAACAACAACAAGTTTACTGTCTTTACTGAATAATCTTGTTAAGGAGCAGGGGAAAGTGTCAATCAAAAAAAGAAACAAGTAACACACAGTTATAAAAAGCAGATGATGTTGTACTCATGAGTGAATAAAATACAAGGAGTCACATTCAACACATTATCTTTGTTTATTAACAAAAAAGCACAAAATAGCCACATGAATCTTCATAAGTATTTTATTATGCACTTCGGTGTAGAAGTAGAACTGTGGAGTGTAGAAAGCTATACTAAAATATATGTCCTGCCACCAAATGTGCAGTGAAATGTTATTTTGGCTATAAACCAGCCATTTTCGTGTGCATTTACTTGGAGTGTATTGGTGGAGGAACACCGCCATAATCAGAAATTAATGCCCACCATTTGCCAACAATGTACATCATACTTTAAGGGTTTTTTGTTTAATTTGTCCATGAAATGCCATTTCATTTGTTTTAGGTATACGTCTTCAATAAAATATTCTCAGCATGAAGCACAAACAGCCTTTACTCTATACTAGCGAATGCATTGCACACCAAACTGAAAGTTGTCTATTATGTAACAATTTTATAGCCGTTTTTGAACAAATGGTAAATTAAAGCATTATGAAGTATTTCTCTGAGAGCAATGCTCTGGAGAATGTTTTCAACTGTATTCACTTGTACTTGTTCCAGTCCCATGCTGTTTTCTCCCTTGACTAAACACCATGCAGCAGGGTGGAGGTCAAAACAGAGGCAGCAGATAAGAGGGACAGAGGAGAAGAGGGAGACTTGAGGAAGGAGAGGAGGGCGTACTCCCTGACCGCAGAGCACAATGTCTTATCTTGTCCTCTGTCCTCCCTGACGTTATCTCCTGCACATGGACGTGGAGACTGTACACAGCTGTTTGCTGCCAGCAGAAATGGAAATAAGAATGTAATCTTTATACAAATGAAAGTGTTGAAGCAGTTATTACTGAAAAGGTAAAATAACTCACATAAAGGTAAAACTACATAAGTAACAAATAATTGAGTGTGCAGTTCTCAAGTAAAAATCAAGGTGTCACAGTCGTGGCTCAAAATATTCCCTTTCACCCCAAAATGTGTGATTTGGTTTTGGCGGCATGCAAAAAATATTATGTAATATTTTAAAGGCAGAAGAATGTTGTTAGATCAAGAGATAAAAAAAGTATAAATAAGTATTTGAGTAAAATAATTTTAGTTTTAAGGGTAGAAAACTAGTAGCTTTAGTCCTCAGTCAGAGCAGCAATGTAGTGTACTGACTAGATGTGCTCTCAGTTGCTTAGTTAACACATTTAATTGACTGTTCGCTAAGCCTTGCGTAAGTTGTGACCCAACATAATAATATAGTTAGTTAATGACATGCCCTTTACCTCTTTGGAAATCGTACTAGGTTGTTACTGTAGGTACTTAAGCTTGTTAGCCAGGCACACTAACATTTGCATTAGCAGATAAACTCACAGTTTAATCCAATACTTACACTTTTGGTCATGTGGTTTTGGTTTTGGAACGGTAATAAAAACCCTTTAGATACGGAGTATTACTCTTATTAGAGCCCAATGTGCACCATTTAGGCATGTGAAAAAGGCTTGGCAGGCCTTTCGTGTCTAGTAATGGTTGCAGCTCTGATTGGACAATTGCTGTTCGGGTACGAGATTTAGCTAGTCAGTTCAAGAAAATGTATTTGTCCCATCCACCCACGTCTTGCAGCTGACTGCCAAATCTTTTCTGGAGCAATTCATACAGATAGACAGCACGGTTATATAAAATTGGGCATAGCTAATGTGATAGCTTCCTTTATTTTAGAGTCTGTTCTCTCAAAAGTCAGCACTGTTAGGATGGCTGGCAATTGGTCTGCAAGTTCATCAAAGTCAAACTCAATGGAAAAGCTCAGTGCCAATTTACTTTACCTCAACAAGTGAATCTACTGATAGCTGCAGTCCCGTTGAAATTAACTGTCCAAAATTTGGCTGCTAATGTCTGATTCTTAAAGTTTGTATAAATAATAGTTAATATATACCTGCACCACATAATATTATCCAACACTGAATGGCTAGTATTTATATTAGTTAGCTCATTAAGTTTATTTATTTGACATGGACATTACAATAGCATTTGAACTGCAACATACAATTAGTAGTATTAGTATGAGTAGTGAAAAACTAAATTACAACACCTGTCCACAGGATGCTTTTTTAATAAAAAGAATTCATAATATAAAAGTTAAAAATATTTTTTTATTTTATTATAAAGTGAAACGATAGCTTTTATAGTTGATTGTGAGGCTTGTGACCAAGTAGTGATGCAGTATGATAGGTGTGAGAATATCATGGCATGCATGTAGAGCTGAGCTGTGCTGAAAGGCAGATGAGTCTGAAGCAGTTGAAATTTGACTTCACTTTTTTGCAGATATAATCACTTGTTTATCTTTATTTTGACCATAAATCTTACATTATTGTGTTGTTTACGTATTGAACAGATTGAATTTTTTTTTTTACATTCACAGTTAAGTGAGAGGACTTAAGCCATTGCGATACAGAATGTAGGGATTCAGTAAGCTGGTCAGCAGCCTTGCTAGATGTTCTGGCAGATGTATAAATGACCGTATCATCAGCATACATTTGGCAGCCAACCCCAGGACATCTCTCAGGTACGTCGTTGATATACAAACTAAATAGCAATGGACCTTGAACCAACCCCTGTGGTATCCCCATGTTGTTGGCGCAGAGGGTAGACTTTTCCCCATTGACTCTCAAACACTGTACTCTTCCCCTGAGGTACGAGTCAAACCATTGAGAGGCATGGTCAGAGAATTGGAATTTGGGAAATTTGGATATTAACATGCTGTGGTTAACTGTGTCAAAGGCCTTTTTCAAGTCTAAGAAGACTGCTCCCACAGCATGACCTTTATCAAAAAGACTTTTTATTTTTTTAGTTAAAGCAGTTAAGCAGTTTGTCTGCAGAATGTTTGGGTCTGAATCCAAATTGTTGTTGATGCAGTAACTGATTTGTCTCTAGATGCAATATGAGTTGCCCTGCTACAATTTTTTCCAGTATCTTAGAAACAACTGGGAGAATGGCAATGGGTCTGTAATTACATGTCAAGTCTTGCTCAGCAGATTTAAAGATTGGACTGATAACAGCTGTTTTCCAGGTCTCAGGGAAAGTTCTTCTTTTGATTGATGAGTTCACAAGGTGTGTTATCGGCTCAAGTAGTTGGGTTCTGTATTTCTTTATCAGTGCAGAATCAAGATTATGGATGTCCTTGGCCTTTGAGTTGCTAAAGTGACTCATAATTTTGATGACTTTTTCAAGATTTTTGTTTTTGATGTAAAATAGATTTTGAATGTTCTGGTCCTCCATATTGGGTTGCAGCTCAACTGGTTTAAAATTATTGGCAAGTTCCTGTACTGAGTCTACAAAGGAAAAAGCATTGGATTCATTTGCAATTGTTACATTATCAGAGATATGTTCAATGTTTATTCTTAGTTCCTTTATTCTCTAATGCTTATGGGTGTTTGAGTTGGTTAAACAATTGATGTGTACCCACATTTTGGTGCTGCTACCCTCTTCAATAAGTTTTGAGAAGTAATTTGTCTTAGTCTTGCGCAATTTAATGACAGCATTGTTTCTTAGTCCTGTGTAAATGAGATGATCCGTATCAGTCTTTGTTACTAGAGACCTTAGAAAAATATTTGAACAGGCAGTTAAGGCAATTATTAAATCAGTATCTCAGATTGTTATTTTTCAGTTTCTTGCAATGAATAGATATTGTTATGGATATATGACCATGGCCTTTTGGTTTTTATTCTGTATCCTCTGTTCTTGATTCATGGTTTCAAACAGCAATATCCAGGGATGAGCCTAGAGTGGATCTTGGATAAGCCTCTAGCCCTTGGCTTAGGTCCCCACCCCCATCTCTCTGGTGCTTGCTCCTTCTCTTTCTCCCTCTGTTTCTCTCCCTCTCTCAAACAGACACACACACACACACATACAGGGAATCCAAAAGCACAGACACTCTTTGCCAATTTAATAAAGAGAGACTTTGTCATGCGTATCTCTCCCACAGCTTCCTGGCCAGAGTGACAACAGTGTGGGTGAGTGGAAAAACAGGAAGAGGACAGGCAGACCATAGGCAGCTCTAGTGGGCAGTGGATTGGCCTGCATGTGTGTGTGTGTGTGTGTATGTATGTGCATCTGTGCTGAAGCCTGTGCATGTGTATATACAGCATATGTGTTAACCAGCTAAGACATGTGTTCACTAGGACATTGCTCAACATTTAGAAGTGATGGTGGTGCAACACAGATAGGCTTCCCAGTCAGGAAAGAGAACTAGCTGTTTCCTGGCGGGTGACGTCTAGCTGTCAGCGCCCATGTACGAGCGGGATATGGCTCAACCATTAACAGACTTCATGATGGGAAGGCCAGTGGACAAAGACCACAGGGGAAACTTTACTGAGGCATAGAGCTTTTGGGGAAACTCAATAATGCATGATTTGTGTTTTCTTGGTAGTACAGCATGATTGCTTTACTGAATGCCTCTCTGGAGGATGAATATCTCTAAAAATGTACGGATCCCTCAAGTGTTATTGAATACACCCTAAAAGATACAACATTGCGCCTTTTAGAACTTACTTTTATCACCACCCCAGACACCAAAGGTATCCTATTCTACACTGTCTTTTTTGTAGCATTGAATCAGTACACCACTGTAATTCTGCAATATTTTCTTTATTCTCACACACTTTATTTTTTCCCCCCTAATTATTTTTGCTGCTGTCAAAGATGCTGTAACCAACTGCTTGAATACTAACTGTGTGTCCAAACAGATTTCTGCTGTGAGTGAGTCATTTGGTAAATATAGGGAATGACAGCAGTGACTTTCAATTTGGGCTCAGCTGTTTAGCAGTCTAGTTGGAACACACAAACACGTGAACATGATGACAGACGCACGCACGCACGCACACACACATACAGACACACAGCTGTCAGTGGTTTGGGTGCTCACAGAAGACATTTGAATTCTGCAATGCATACATGTAGGAGATGAAACTGCAGTGTGCAAACATGGCGTGACATGAAACCTTGGCTTGGAAATAGGTCATATCATAGGTTGTACAACATTTGAACTGCCTCAAGTGTTATTGCACCAATGTATCAGAAGATGAGACCTGCTTTAGCTTGACAGCCAGAGAGGCTCCCCAGATGGCAAACAGAAAAATGAAATTATGCCCAGAACATTCCAGATTCTTATTGTCCGCAAAAGGCAGTTAGTTCCTGGTGTTTTTGTAAGGCCGAGCTACAGTGAGAGCTGCCTCACAGCTCACTGTCATATTTATACCTCAAGATTTATTTTGGAGAAGTGAACAAAGCCCACCCCCAATTCCCCTACTCGACACAGAGACATATCTGTTTATTGAAAACGTGTGTGTGAGAGAAACAGACGGTAAGGCCACAGGTACATGTGCATGCATGTGCGCGGGCATGTGCACCATATTTGCTGGCGTGCGTGTGCATAGGTGTTATGTTTGTTTATAGAGGGGAAAAGTGTCACCGGGTGCTTGAGCCCCACCACAAACCCGACTCCTCCTGACATCTGTGAGTCAATTAGCTGACTGAAGAGAAAACATCCCTGCCCCCTCTCTCCCACACCCTCCCTTCCCTTCATGCATCCCTTCCTCCACCAAACAACTCCAACCAGCCAGCCAGCCAGTTAGGTAGTGTAGCATAGCAGCTCCTGTCTGCCCAGGCTGGTGTGAGGCAATGGGGGAGGGGCACTAGTCAGGGCCGGGGGTGGGAGGGTAGTGGGGGTGATGAGGTTGGATGTCAAGAATGCGGCTCATGGTCTGCTCTTTTGTGTGTTTTGTGCAAGATGAATAGGCCCATGGCAGGCTGGGGTGCTAGCCGGCTGTGGTTCCCCGTTGACTTGTGTGTTAGAAAAGCCTGAAGGCCCTGGCCTGCTCCTCTTGAAATGAGACAGACGGATAATGAAGGCTGCTGGGTGAACAACTTAAACGCCCACTACCTATAGACATAACTATTTCACTGTGTTATTTCCTCCATGGCTCATTCTTGTCTAAATATTGCATATAGCTTCATTATCTCTCTTCTCTTATGTCTATCTCTATCTCTCTGTCCATTCCTCCCAGAGCCCCCTATCAGGATAGTTATTGTTTGCTAAGCTGGTGTGGGGGCTGTTCTTTTTTGTGCCTGGTGCATCCCATATTCCCTTCCCCACTCGTCCCCAATGCTCTCCACGTCCTCAGGCTACTGCTATGGAAATATGCTTCAGTCACATTGCTAATTATTTAAGAGTCGTCACCTCATTAACAGTGCTGGGAGATAATGAATGATTAATAGGTCATTCTTCACATCGTCACTGTGTTCTCCCACTCTCTCCTACTCCCTCCTTCCATAATGACAACTTGTTTGACAGGTTGTGCCGGCTCTTGTTGTCCACTTAGTCTGTGTTTCCCCCACACTCCTGCGCTGTATGTGTACGTTCCTAGAGGTAACTGGAAACGTCATCAGTGGCTGTGAGGCAGGAAGTGCAGTGAAGGGGACATGATTAGTGTTTGTGTCGACAATGATCCCTCAGGCTAGTAAATGCTGAAGAATGGTGTTGCCTGGAAAATGCAAGCAGTGGGCTTGTGGTGCTGACTGTAAATGACTGACATTGCTTGGTAATGAGCCAAGATTGGATACGTAAAACCAGGGAGAACTCCAGTCGTGTTTGTATAGCTTGCATTAAGTCATGACTGGAGTGTGTGAACACCTGCAGGCACTAATACTACTTATCATGTCTTTAGTATCATGATAAGTATGCTGGGAATTCTCAGCTGTGGTGGGGACGTTGTTTCAGTGGTTATCTGGTGCCTCAGACATCCCTTCATGGTCTCAACTCAGCTGACAGGAAGTTCACATTCTTTAAAGCATTATGACAACTCTTTTCACTCCAGGGTTCAGTATGTTTCAAACAAACAAAGTCATAAGACGTGTCGACTACGTCTTAGGCTACGTCCACACTAATACGTTTTCATTTTAAAACGATCCCTGTCCACACGAGCGTTTTAGCACCGTTTCAGAGATAATCCCTGTCCATATTAACACGCCTGAAAACACATATCACATGACCAGTCACATAAAATAGCCATGCGCACGCCAGTGTAAACAGGAAGCAGATTGTCTACTATGCGGTTGGTTGCTCAGTTGAAGTAAATACTATGGAGGAAGAACGGCAATGGTAAGACCAGAGATTGACCAGAGATTTCTTTGCTGGACCAATGAGGAGGTGGAACTCTTACTGAAAATAACATGAGTATAATTTATGAGTGATAAGACCCAGTCAGGAAGCGGACATGGCTGTATGCATCATCATTTTCAGAAGTCTCCATTTCTGCCTGTTCAGACTAAAACGCAATCCTGCAGTTTTTAAACTAAAGCAGCGTTTTCAAATGTCTCCATTTTAGGGGTTTGAAAATGCCAGAGTGGTGTGGATGCTAGGTGTAAACATAGTAAAAGTTATGCGTTTTAAAATGAAAACATATTAGTGTGGATGTAACATTACGTGTTTATAGGTGGGGGGCCTGCTGTCACAGAGAGGGGAGCCGTTGGAGGATAAATCAGACAAAAGGGTGAAAAATTTTGGACTATCTGTCATGGTATTGCGGTCAGGTGTACAGTTTGACAGAGTTTGAGAGAGAAGTTCAAACCCTGACTTATTTTCACACCTCTGCACACAGGGTTAACCACTGCGTAATGTTGTCGTAATTATCACATTGTATGTTTATGACACTTTGTATCAGACAAATTGACAAGCTCTTCCTTTGAAGCATAAAGTATATAATAGTATACTCAAACCAAAAGTGCTTGTTGGATGGTTGAACAACCTCTGAAAACTCCTCCTCCCACACTTTTCTTTGTCGGAAATGAGAGGGACTGCGTTCAAATATTTCTATACATTTCTGAAACTGATAATACAACAAGCACAACCACTTCAAGCAGTGATTAGCCAATTGTGAGGTGAGAAACTGAGAAGGGTTTGAATTTCTCCTCATTCTATACTCAACTATTCCTGGCACTTTCTGTGTGTACAACTGAGATACCACATGGGGAAAACAAGAACTGTGGTTAGCTGCTTGGGATGTCTCTTGCAAGTTGCAGAGATTGTTCATGGTGAATCTAACATACAATGTGTTTTTAAAAAAACCCCACCATTTTAGTCTCCTTTTTAGTAATACACATGTAGCAAAAACTGCACTGGAAACTTTCCGTTCACTGCAAAACCCCGCTCTCTATTTCTGAATGGAACTACATTAAAATGGTTACTGCACAGAGTAGTCCCTTATCCAGTAATGAAACAAGGTGGACTTTCCCGCTGTGGCTCTGTAACAGAAGGTGAATGAAAGAATGCAAATGCCGTTACAGAAGGAAGTAAAATTAAAGCACCATATGGCACGATCATGTATGATATATCTGTGCTATCAACAGGTGAAATATAACGCTCAACTGTAAGCCAAAACCATGTCGCAGGTATCTATAGTGGGACTCCTGTTCCAGCAAGCATAAAACAGGCTTCACAAATCAACTCTGATGTGTATCATTCTCTGGATGTTCTTTATTTGTAGCTTCTTACAGGTCATATGAAGCTCCTACTACTAGAGCTTTTCAAGTGGCACAAAAGAAGTGTGTAAAAACAAGCAAATCAAGTGTGTCACCACAAAACAGTGACAGACCAAAGTTCACAGAAGGGAAGTCATGGCTATTTAAAGAAAAAAAAAAAAGGACTGTTCATTTAACTTCACATGGAACAATCACAAATGTTGTCGGAAAAACTGCTTTCATGTGGTACATTCCAACAACCCCCCACCTCACCAAATCACTAGTTTCACTCAGGCCTCACCCCCCTACTCGTGGCCTCAAATCTGTGAGTAGCAGTTACCAGGTTTGTCCCCCTTAGTCCCTTCCAAAGTCCCTCACCCACTTCTTCACCAAGATATGTTTGAGTCAGACCCTCCCCCACTCCCTCCCCCGTTAGCCTTGACTCAGGCTTATTGCCCTCTCTCAGCTGCTCTGCCGAACAGTGACTGTTGATTGGTGGCTGAGACCAAGAAGGAAGCCTTGGGAGTATTTATAGAGTCTCTCTCATTTACCAGAACAATAACAACCCTCCCCCACACCAAGAGAGAGAGTGGCAAACTGACTTTTGGTTTCACATCTCAAGGGAAATGTGCATACTGGGACACACTTTGTCCTGTTGAATAAGATGAATCCCCATTCATGTGGATTATGTGTGGCAATGATAACTAAGTAAATGAAAAGTTAGCAAAATTGACCCATAGGTTATACAGTTTAAAGTTGATCATTAAATTTGAAGATCACAAAAATTAGAGGCAGCAAAAATAAAGAGTTTAATATATATATATAAACTGTCCTAAAACACCTGATCAGTTAATTTCCAGGTATTAAAACACATACAGTGAGTATTCATTGTGTATGAGATGAGCCAACATGCTGTAAATCCAATCCATCAATGCAAGTGAAACCAATTTATTTTAAGGATGTGGCAGTATTTCCCCGATTGCTCGGTCATATGGTCCCACCTCTATAAAGCCAAACGTCTATACCTGCTATAAGGCTCTGTACAAGTCTAAAAGTGAATACTGGCAGGGGCAACAGAGGTAGGATTAGTCAGGTAGGTCGGATTGAGTCAGCTGCTCGTAGATCAGTGGCTTTTAGTTGTAGAGGGAGATGCTGACAAAGATTAAAGATGACTGGGCGATTGGTTCAGTGTCCACTGGTAGCTGTGAGCTCATAGTGTTCAGGGTAGCTGTCCATCTAATCTTCTAGTACTGTAAACACAGGATAAATCACTCAGGAGTACATTCAGCCAATGGCCTTAATTCCACTTTAGAATTACTATAATATTCATAAAGTACTGCATAAAGTTGTGCTTAGGTTGCATTTAATATATTAAGCACACAAATACTGGAATACAGTGGAATACATTAGGTGAGCAACTTCAAATAAGTTTCAAGTAGAGATACTGTGCAGATGAGTCTCCATGTAATACACACACTCAGCAGGTGACGGCCCAGGATAGCTTTCATATATTTGGTTTCCCATGAAACACAAAAATAATCCCTTTGTTAGAATGCCCTGGCAAAGCTGCAGGACATTGATTATGACTGGAGCAATGACATGGCCCATGACAGCAGTGCTCCCTTGTAAGATCGCTCACTAGCAGAAGAATATAATGCACATCCAACATAGACCTCTTGACTTTTGTTTTCTTGGTTTGGAATGTCCAACAGAGACACACCACAAAGAGTTAGTATTTTGACTGGCTGCCAGAACAATATCTTGCTCCACAATTTCCTTGTTCTCTGGTTGTACGTGTTAAATTTCCTTCTCCCCAACCAACTTGCAGAACCAGGGATGAAGTTTGTGGTCAATGCCTCATCCAACAGAAGGATTCTTCTGTATAGAGCATCAGTCTTCCACTCTACTCCAGTGGATGCCTTCACTCCAAGGGGGCTCTTCAGACACTCCTAGAGGGCTTGGAAGCGGCAGCTAGATGTTTTATGGCCAACTTCATAACAGCTAGGAAGTTGCTGGAAATAGGGCAGTCGCCTCTGACAGTGGGAATAACATGCAGATGCAGATGATGTTCTGACAGAGTGGATCAACTGTTGCTACCACTCTCTAAAGGAAAGGGCAGTTATTGACTACATTTTTGTGTGCTGTCAGTAAAGAGGAGCCAACGAGGAATGTTAAGACATTTTAAAGGGGGAGCTCACCAATGGTTAAAAATATTCATACTGATTTGCTGAGAGCATGAATATGTGGAGCACAGCAACTAATTCTTTAGAGCCTGTTAGAGGGTGAAACCTGTGTGAAATCAACTCATCCTGCAACTGCAGCGTTTTTATTGCATGTTTTACAGTGTGGCACAGGGGTGTATCCAGGCAGGGAATGGAAGCAACACTTGCACCCTATTGCTCCTCTAAATGAAGGCACATGAACTCTCACTTTCTTGCTCCTTCTCCCTGTAATGCAAGCACACATGCAGACTTACGCATAAGCATATAAAATCAATTAATAGCTCGAGGCAAGGTGTATGTAGACTCCACCTCCAAATCATGCCATAGTCGGAAAAATCTGTGGAACATACACAATGCAGAAGAAGCAGCATATCTTGTACCTAATTACAACAACACAAGCTTGTTCAATGGATATATAATTACAAAATGCATGTATTCCACCACAATCACGGCTGATTGAGATTTCATGCAAATATCTTGGATCTTAAAACAGATGCAGCGATGTGATTGGTGAGCTCCAGAAGGTTTGGACACATTGTCTATGCTCTCTAATGCAAATGACACCATTAGGAGCTTTTTGGCTCTGGGATAAAAAAATAAAGACTGTTTTGATGCATTTTAAAATGCTTGTTTGTATGTTTGTCATACTGTCACAGACTGCAGTAACCCTGCTCTGTTCTCACACAGCGAAAGAAAGAAACTTATGTTGATTCTGTGTTTTGTTTGGACTGACTGGCTGGGTGAGTTTCTCAGAAAGTACCCACACCTGGGAGTGGCTTATTAACACTAGCTTAAAGTGGCCGGACAATGTCAAACAATGACAAACGCCTGCCAGTGGTTGCCCATTTATAGACAAATTCCCTGGACAATAGATTGGCTTGCGCTCCCAAAGTGGTTCCATTCATTTGCAATTGCAGGCAAGAGGTTGTTGTCCTGAAGTGGGCAATCAGAGACATGTGCATCTGCAGAGTGGAAATACACACACACACACAGAAACACACACATCCATAGTCCATACACGAAAACGGAGCGGACACACATCCATGCACGGCAGTAGTTACATTGCCGCTGCAGCCAGTGTGGCCTAGAATAGCACACAGGCTACATTCCTCTGCCCTCCCTCCATCGACTCACACAGCAGACTGGTGGGTCACATGGACTAACAGTGATCTCGGTGATCTTGGAGATGAAGTGCACATACCAGGATAACACTCTTGCTACACATACACATAGTTCAAATAGATAAGTAGGTGTAGACAAGTGCATGGAACATGCACGAGTACGCTAATGTTATGCTGTCTGACAACATACTGGTCTCATGTACAGGCTACTGACTCACACATAATAAGCAGAAAATCATCCTTATTACAAAAAATCTATCTATCTATCTATCTATCTATCTATCTATCTATCTATCTAAATTAATAAAACTTAGCCCCTGTATTTTACAAACACAGGAGCAGCAGTTACTTATGATGACAAACAAGATGTCCAAGTGTTCTTTCAAAAAGAAACAGTGGGGAGGAGGGTATTTAAATTGGCTACTGTGTCACAGCTCTCCAACAGCCCTTTTTTTCTACGCCCATGCACAATTATATTAAGTAGGGCCAATAGGAACAAAGAAGAGGCAGGACCGAAGCTCCACCTCTCCCTTACTGCCTTCCTCTGAGCTTTTTAGATGTACATAATCCCTGAGTTGACCCAGAAAATAGGCAGTCGTTTCAAGATCTGATGCGGCAGTCTTTGTGCGCACCGTCCCCGCTTGAGCATGAAGCGTAACCCTGTGGAATACATACTGTAATTCGGAGGAGCTTTGCCTTGCAGAGGAAAACTGTTTAAAAAAGACGGAGCCGAAGCAAAGTCGCGCAACTTTGTGAAAACGTAGCGGATACGGGTAAGTGATCTTTATCGGATTTATTTGTTAGAGAAATTGGGGTTTTGGTCTGTGGTGCTCTCAAGGGCTGCTGCTGCTCCATTGTTTGCATTCCCTTGTTTCAAACTCGAGATTAAGAAAATAGATATTATTCCACAGTGTCGGGGAAATTGGTGAATACAAACATTTAAACGAGTCGATAAAATGAAATCGAAGCGGGGGACTGAAGCCTTTGTTGAATTTCGTGCCTTATTAGAAATGTGGTGATTCAGCTGTTGGGGAGATGTTGCATGATGTCAGTGTTCTTTGTTGCAACCTTACGTGCGTAAAATGTAACAGATTTTTTTCTGTCTCAGCTGGCATGCAACATAGATGGGATTTAAGCAATGCATTACGCGATGCACGCATTTTTCCTCTTTTCTTGTCGATCTAGTCGTGCATGAATTATTCGGCTGAAAATTCCAAACAATGTCGGACGTTAACCTGTAATTTCAACCTGGGCGTTCATTCCTTGGCACAAAGAGGGAGGTTTTAGGAAGACCAAACACACGAGAAAGGTTTTTGGTGTTCACCAAAATGCAAAACAATCTTGCAGATTGTTTTTCCGGAAGCGTTTTTGGTGGTGTAACTTAAGGTGGCATTATGACATTAAAAGGGAAAAAAATGTATCTTTGTTTCTTTCCAGTGAAGATGAAGAGTGTGGTCACTATAAAAGAAGTCAATTGTCATTAAATTGGTTTGGAATAAAGCAATGCTATATCTCACACATGACAACATCAACACTATTGTTGTTGTATATCTTGACCAGTTTCATACTGGCTCACATTGAAGGACAGTTAAATATGCTATACATGCATGTCATGTCAGTATTAACCCTGCTGCACCTCCTCTAGTGTTTCTACTGCTTCCAAACATCTTGTTTGCCTCTTGTGTTGTCCTAATAGTGTCTCCTCTCTGCTTATAGACAGGAGGCATGGCAGACCATCTTATGATGCCCATGAATCACAGCTCAGCGGGCGCCAGTCTCCACGGTTACAGGATGGGCATGAACGGCCTGCAGGCAGGTCACCAGCAACATGCCAACCAGCAGGGCATGCGGGCGCTGCCCAATGGCCAGATGATGCACTACGGTGGCGCCCAGGCCAACATGGAGACCGCCATGAGGCAGCGGCAGGGCATGGTGGGTGGACCCATGAATGGACAGCTGAATGGGGCCCAGATGGGTCACCACCAGATGACCTCTGGTAACATGATGTATAATGGCCAGCTGCAGCAACAACAGCATCACCCTCAGCAGCAGCAGCAGCAACAGCATCACATGCATCCACAGCAGCACCAGCAACAAGCCCAGCACCCACAGCAGCAGCAACAACAGTTCATGAATGGTGGGTTAACATCTCAGCAGCTCATGGCCAGCATGCAGCTGCAGAAACTCAACACCCAGTACCATGGACACCCACTGGGGCCTATGGGTGGGAACCACATGGGGCCAACAACCCAGTACCGCATGAACCCGGCCCAGCTGGCTAACATGCAGCACATGGCTGGACCAGCACTGGCCCTGAACGGTATGGATGCAGATATGATCGACGAGGAGGTCCTGACCTCGCTGGTCATGGAGCTTGGCTTGGACCGGGTCCAGGAGCTGCCAGAACTCTTCCTTGGCCAGAATGAGTTTGACTTCATCTCAGACTTTGTCAGCAAACAGCAGCCCAGCACCGTTAGTTGCTGAGAGGATCTGGTTTGTGAAGGCGAACAAATGGAGACAGCAGAGTGAGAATTGTCCAGGATGGATGAAGAGTGCTCATCTCTTTACTTTTTATTTTGTGAGCACCTCGCTGTACGACCAAGCCAAGTTGCAGCGCAGGGTGCACAGAAGAGAACTCTGGATATCCACAGTGAACGCACAGTGCTCGAGTCTCACGTGCTGGTGGCCAGAGGGTGGTTGGCTTTAAGGCCTAGTTCCACCTCTCACATTTCCTGGACATGAATGTAATAAAGTAATGCTGAAATTGTCAAAAGCCACTCTGAACAATGCTATGACACTGTGTTTCCTCCAAGCCTGGACTTCATGACAGTTTACCAGTAAAAAGGTGTATTTATTTATTCCTATCTGAGAAAACTGATATAAAGAACAACCACCATCTCCATTTTGGGGTCCAAGTGGTTTTAATGATTTTTGAGAATGAGACGGGGAAGAAAATCGAATTTAAGTTCTCTGCTCATTAATTTTTTTTCCTCCATTATATTTGGCCTAGTATTAAGAATAAGCTCAGATGACAAGGTCATTTAAAAAGAGCCTGCATTTTGCTATCACAAAGGTCAGACACGACAGAAGTACGATGTTAAACAGATTTTAAAAATGGTTCACTTTTGGAAAAGTGGCCTTTTTTAGATGTGATGTTCTCAAAAATCTACTGCTTGTACTGTATGAAGCTGTAAAACTCCAACATGTCCACACTGTTGTGTTCTATTGGAGATGTAGAACCGCCTTAATCGCGCAGATTCTTATTTATTGGTTGTTTATATTGTCCCCTTTTTTGTGGTCAAGATGGGGGGATGGTCTTTGTGAAAGGGGTTTTGAGGATCAATAAAGATGGCCTGGATAGAAGTGTGGCCTGCTTTTCCATTCATTGCACAGTTCTTCCCCCCGGCAGTGGAAAGCTAGCTAAGTGCTTAGGTTAACCTCTGGGTGAAGGGAGACCTCAGTTTCTTTCAAGTCTGGAATGAAAACATTAAATGGATGCAATATTTATGCTTTTTGAGAGGGATATGTACTCTAGTATGTACCTCTTGGGTTTTCAGTATCATAACTCTCCTTAATTTGCCATTTTCATAGCTAAGACAAGGCACAGTGTCACTGATGATAACATGATTGACATGGAATTACATGTTTCTCTGCCAGTTGGCAAAAGAATAGCTGTATTATTATCTGTGTACATCTTATCTCAGGCGGTGGTATGGAATTTACTGCTCAACAGTTTTATTCAGGTGATTAGCTAAATAAATGCCACACACTGACATTACAGGTGGTGAAAAGGTTTACTATAATGCCAAAATATTCCATCAAAGGGTAGCAGGCTTACAAAAGCAGCATTTAAATAACATTGGTTTCTCTCCAGCACAACAAACATTTGTTTCTTTTCTGTGTGTAAAGAGTAATCTGTGTGTGGTTGGGGGAGGTGAAAATGACCAAAGAATGCTTACCTTGATGGGGGTTTAACTGACTTAAGGCTTGTAAGCCCTGACTCAAAGAAGGTTGGTGCCTTTTCCCAGCTCACCAGCTCAGTGGATGGTCAGAGAAACAGAATATTGCCCGTCAAACAATAACATTAAACAAATTATGCAAATTCAAAACAAACCCCTCTCCAGTCTAAGCCATGGCCAGTTGGGATAAAACAATTTTCCTCATACTGTATAATTGAAATTCATTATGAAATGAGGGTGAAGGGGTGTTCTGGGGTGGCTGAGTTTGTTGGAGTGTTTTGTGCCTTCGGGCTATGAAAATGCTTGATTGAGGTCATGTTGGGAATGTCATCACCGCATTTAGCTTTTTCACATTGTCAACAAAGGCATCTTTAGCAGCATCATGAGTAACAAGGGGAAAATGAGAGCACTGTTGTTGTTCGCAACCAGGAATAGCACTTGCTGATTGCTCAATTTTTGAGTCAACTCTGCTCTTAAAGCAGCCTCATCTCTTTTCATTTTCTCCAATTGTGTTAAACAGGGTGTGCTCTCAATACCAATTTGAAACATGGTTTCATAGGTGATCCATAAATTCTGAAATATGTTGCCCATAAATGCAGGCTTGCTTCAAGTAACAAAGACTTGCTTAAGGGTGTATGTGTTGTGTATTTTCTTGGCTTGACACTGTCAAGAGAATGGCTCATAAGTAGGCCAACAGCCTTGGCACAGGGCTTAGTAACGGTTGCAGATCTCTTGCCCAGTGCCAATCTGGTGAGATGGTCTTCTGGTGAGTGGCACATGGGGCATGCTGGCACACTGTCAGAACTCTGTCTCCTCATATATCTCATAATTGTATGCTGCACTGTGAGCTCCTTGTTTAGGCCCAATTAAATGCAGATGTTGTGTTACTTGATTGTGACTCTATAGACAAATGGCTAACTATGCCACACAGCCCTGTTTGCTCTCCCAATCCCTTGTTATGACTGCCGCCTGCCTCACAGAGTGCCAGTCTAGACACACACGCTAAGCAGGGTGGGACAGTCAGAGACGTTTACAGTTAGTTCTGTTTTTCTTACTTTCTCGTTTTTAGCCCACCCACAGAAACTGCTCGACACAACAGTGTCTTCCTGTGGCAGCTTGCTGTTTTCTCAATATAAGTCAGAGACCAAAAGCCACATTATGACAGAGAGGCAGACAGGCAAAGTGAAAGAGACAAAAGATAAGAAGAGGGGAGAGAAAATGTAAGGATCTCTCCAGTTTACAATTAGAAATTAGGTGGAGGGATTTTTTTGTTTTAGGGCATGGGGATTTTTTAGCTGGGTTTTCCCACAACACTTTTATGATTCCAATTAAAAGCCTTCAACAAAGATCACGCAAGGTATGCTAAATACAATCAAGTTAACATTTCCCTCTCCTGAGCCACATCTGTATATGAATTGTATACATCTATGCATCGTGCATCGGCTAATTTTCTTTTTTTTCCAGGCTTTGGTCCAGCTGGTGCCAAACCTGAGCTCATGGTAATCTCAGGGGCTAGTGCCAATGACGGATAGGTGTTCATTTGCTGCTGTCACGCATGGCCAAGTCTTCACATGCACTCACACACACACACACACATACACAGCATCAGCACACAACCTGATCAAACAGGCTAACAGGGATACCTCAATATCAGTGTGGAGCCAGGGGAAGATAAAGGATTTATGTCTCATCTCTGGTCATTGTGTCTGATCCTCACAGCTACCCTTACAGCATGTTTGTAGATTGTGGTGAATTCATCGTCGGTGTAAATGAGACAATAGCGTTGGTGAAAGAGAAAGTGCAGCTAATGAAATATGTGGTGAACATCATGTGATTTAAAAAAAATATGACTGAGCATTCAATCTAAGATTAAAACTAAACCTGTCGTGTCAAGAATCCCCCCGATGTGAATAACTGTAAAGCAAAAAGTGAAATACACACGAAACTGAGAATCAAAGTGAGAAGACAACTTGAGTTTCCCACGAGTGGATGAGTTATTTATTGACAACAGGAACATGTTTCTATCTGTGTGTGTGTGTGTGTGTGTCTGTTTGAATATTGTATGAAGAGGGCGCATGCTTGAACTTGTCCGCTTTAACAAGAGAGTTTGGAGTTTTTTTTGCCATGTTTTGTGCTAACCTTGTGTGTGTGTGTGTGTGGTGTATGAATGTGTTTGTGTGCTGGCAGGGGGTAAATAAACAGCAGATCCCTCAGGGCAGGGGTTATTCAGTGGACATGTTGCTCAAGCCGAACTTCCTGATTTTCTAGCTGAACAGTCACCTTCCAGCTCCACTTGACATGCAGTCTTATTGGACACTGCTCTTCCCTCCCCCAGCTTTAGGTTCTCCTCACAAAAAGCTAAAATATCACAGATATTTCAATGCAACAGGCCCTCTGTGGAAAACATCAGTTGTTGCACTGTTGGATTTTGCTCCCGGGCTTTTAGTAAAGCTCAGCGTCTTCTAAGCAACACAACCTTTTCTCTTTCCCACATGAGGGAAAAAGCAATATAATCCCATCACACTTTCTTTCCTGGAGCCACATAGTTTAGCTGTGTCTCAGTAATTGTTTTGTTTTCCATGAGTCCTGCTGAGGAGGCTTTTAAATGCAGCCGTGTACCTTGTGCATGCAGAGGTAAGTGGCTGATTTTGGCATGTCGGGGCAGGTGACACAGAGGTTGCCTAGTGACTAGCGACTCCTCCTCTGACCCCCCTCCCCAAATCTGGGGTTGAATGGTTTGCCAGCTCTTTGAAGTAAAGGGAGGGGATGTAAATAATTTATTTTCCTGCACACAGCTGACACTTCTCCGTCGAGCTGGCTCAAACACATCGTGGTGTCCCAACAATGTCTAAAGGTGGTAAATATTTAAGGGTTGTGTGATTTACACAGCAAGAGCCAAACTGAGTTGAGCTGCGGTTTCACAATAGTGGCAGAAAGTTAACCTTGGTGTCAGCATGTATCCAATACAGCTGTTTTGTTAATAACGCTTGTTAAAATGTTTTTTAAGTGTGTTTTTTTTTATTTGTTCGTTTTTTTATCACGAACATCAGCATAATTCATATTCACTTTGAATAATGTTAAAATTACCTTTCAAATACACCCTCATTGTTTGGCTCTCTGATGTGTCAAAACCTGCCCAGCCGATTATAAAGAAATACTGATATTCAAGAGGGGATTGACACAAAAACAGCAACACTTGTGTGATGTAATAATGTCCAAAACAAAAGCCCTGCAAATAATATCACCCTTTTTGAAGCTTAAACCATGGAATTTTTAATGACACTGTCAGCAAGGTGGTAATTGAACACAGTTGTTCCTGTTTTTACACTGTGCAAAATAATGTAGAGTTGTATCAACACATAACTGACAGTCTCAAGATTGAACATTTTAAGTTTCACAAAACTAGTATTTTGCTGTAGAGCTTTTTTCGTTGGATTATATTGTATTGTAGAATTCATCATTGTATTCGCCTCATGTACTTGCAATTTTATTTGACTCGAGCCCATTTAATGTGAGCAGGGAAATTATCCAGGCCAGCCCTGAAGAGTTACAGGTTTGTAGGTTAGAATAGATGGAAACAGTATTAGCACAGGCTATGTTCTGTACACAGTGTCTTTGTGAGCAAGGCTTTAAGCCTAATCTGGTGACAGTGGCAAGCACATGCTACCAAAGACAGAGTAACAGGCTATAGGCTGGGGGGTGGAATTAATACAAGAGAGCAGTTCTTGTCAGGCTTTATACAAGTGTTATCCTGCTGATGAAATCTCCATATACTGTATAAGGTAATCTGTGAATGCCAAGGAGAATCATGTTCACATCTGCTTTTTGATTATATTAGTGAGTAATTTTCACCCGTGCATCTGTTATACCTGTGCTTTTCTGTGTTTGTGTTTTATTTTCTGTGTGTGTGTGATCCATGCTTTTTTTTTTGGAGTCATGGACAGATAATACCCACGCTGCCGTGTGACCAACATTTTCCTTGCAGGAAAATCCTGACATTAGCTGGCACGCACCATCTGTAGGCAGGGGCCTGATTGGGTGAGGGGCTGTCAAGAGAGAGAGAAGAGTTCTTAGCAGATATTATCTCCCAATAAAAGTCAATGGAGACGAGCAAGTGGCCTCATTTGTGGAAGGTGGTGAAATCAAATATGATGTTAGAAACAATCGTACGTAGACATGGATGACAGTGTTATGTAATACAGACCCTACTTCCCTGAAATGTCATGATTCCTCTGAGGTGTGGTAGTATTTTCTTTTTCCATCCCTCAGTATTTGGTAATACGTGTAGTTTTGTTCCACAACAACTGACCAATCAGACAGAAGTGTCCTATACTGCGTTGTGTGGACTCACTCACTGAAAAGCCAAATAAAATAAAGAACCTTAAACAGAGACAATTCAGACTGATCATACCCAGAGTAAGTGAACTTGAAGCATTTAGATAATGCATTTAATGCATTATAAACCAGGAATTTGCGCAATCTGGAAAAATGTTTCAAAGATCAACCTGACAAAGAAATTCAAGTATATGTTTTTATTATGACTGACGCCTCAGGGCTTTGCAGGCACACCAGGATCTGAGGCCCTCACCCCCACTTAAAGTACCTCAACTGACAGCCCAAAGGCATGCTGGGAAATCTGGTATCAGCTGGAGAGGAAGGTTGTGGACTGAGCACCTTTTTCTTTTGTCTTTCTCTCTAACTGTGCCCACACTTGTCTGTAGAGAGCAGATGCCAGGCTGGTTCTGTAGAATATATGGCACTTCCATGCCATAACATGACAGCAGCAGCAAGACTCGAAAAAGTCGGGGTTTTTTCTCTCACAGTTATAACTGATCTGCAAGCCTGCAAAACTTCCTTTCATACATACTGAAACTGTCTCGCTGTTCTGTATGGTGTATGACTGTTGGGGCAAAGACAGTACTGGATGACTCAGGAGCTCTGCTTAGAATTGTTGGTAAATATCAGGGGCAGGATTTCCCCAAATTATCTAATACCATTGTGTGTCATGACAATGAAGATAATCTGTCATGCATATATGTTCCCAGATGACCTAACCAGTGCTGTTGAATATTCACTCTAATACTGAAAGACCTCTCTGTCTGCTGTCTTACCAGCAGAACAAGAATGGCACCTAATAAAAGTCCCACTCTAGTGTTAGGAGCTAAAGTGAAAACTCACTTCACAACCTTCACAAACACAATATGCAGCACAAGGAGCTGTTATTTCTATAAATAGCGCCAGTTTCATGCACAACACTTTGGCTACTATTACACATCAACAAGCACAGGCATCAGCCACGAGCTCTGAGCTTGTCACATGTGCCTGAGCATAACACACAAACACAGCACAGATTGTGCGTATGTGTCATATGCTCACACACAGAGACATGCATTCATACTCATCCATGTCAGTAAGAATCAGTGGGTTTGGTCACTGTTTTCAACCCTACATGATATGTTTTCCTGTTTTCACTAGGAGGATGTGGTTAGATTTTCTTGTCTTGTATCAGGTCGCTTCAGTAAACACAAGTAATTTTCACCCACACACCTAATAGCCCACTCGTGTACTGATGGAAATAATGATATACATTTACCAGAAACAGAGCAAATAATTGGCTCACATAATCATAAAGAAAGGGTCTTCAAATAATGGAAAGTAAGTAAAATGACCACATCGCAATATAGCAGAAATAATGATTATGTAGCAACAAAACTAAAACCAACCATGTGAAGTAGTCTTCACTTAGTGTAATAATATCATATGAGATTATCATGCTGAGTCTACCAGATGGAGATATGGCCACCCATGGCAGTGCATGTCAGTGAGTCCCAAGGAGAAACACCAAGGAGACTTGACTGCGAAAAGGCTAAAAGAGCTGTGCTTCCCTCTGTTGGTGAACGTCTGTCACTGGAAACACACTCAGTGAATGGAACCACATGTAGTCTTTAAAATAAAAAATTTGAATCTGTATTGATAACGTAAGTAATATGCACATTTTAAACCCAGTATAATTTAAAAAAAGATACACCTTTTACAGCTTCAAAATGTCAAGATTGTTAAATGTACATTTGTATGTGGTATATAATCAGTCTTTAAATGAAAAGGTCAGGCAAATTAGAGAGAGAAAATATGATCCTCATTCAAATAAGTGAAGAAATCAATTGGTGTAGCAACACAGGAGAGTTTAAACATGATGGAATCACAAATTCTAACATTGCAGAACAAAAAACAGAAAAAAAAATAAACAAAACAGTTGAATTATTATATATTTATTGAACAATGTTAAGTATGATAGGGCTCTCCATGTAGGAACTCTAATAATATAGTATAAAAAATTAAAAAAGTACAAATAACAAAGACAAGACAAGTCATTGTAAACAACATTCAGAATAAGAGAAAAGAAACAGATTTCCTCATGGCAGTATCCTCCGAATAAATGTTTTGTTGTCCTTTCATAAAACATGTTTTTTCCCCATAATCAATATTGTTGTAGTTGCAAAACCATGCCTCAAACAGAGACGTTAATTAGACACATTCCCAACTATTGGGATGAATGTAGTGATTTCCTTTCTTCCTTTATGGTTTTCTTTCTTTTAGCATATCCGACACAAACCGTTTAAAAAGGCAAAAATACGAGTCCATATATTCATGAAGTACAAAATATGAAATGTACAGAATAAATGTAACATAATAAAAGAAGGCCAAAAAAGCCTTTTACAGTTGGCCACATATGACTCTTCAAGTTATACTGAAATGCAAAACAGATGACGGACAAGTGGGTGATCCTACGTATCCCATGCTGCCTTAGGGCTGGATTGTGCTACACAAAATAAACATTCCTCATTGGATGAGGTCAGGAGAGGGGTATGTAATACCAGATATGGTGGTTTGATGGAAGTTGCTACATGTAATGGTCAGTATATGTCCGATATGCAGTGCATTATATACTGATCCTAGAACAGGGAGGCGGGGTTGGAGTTTAGTCCTTTGGAAGGTTGTGGCTGGTCAGCTGACCTCCTCAGGCCCGTTTGAGCTTGTCGATGTGAAAGGTGAGCTTGAGGGCGGGGCCGAGCTTCAAGCCCATGTATTTCATCATCATGTCGCTACGCAGCAAGAGGAGTGCTTTCCCGTCAATCTCCTGTAAGAGAAGACACGGAGAATGGACCGAGTGTGCAAAAGTAGTAGATGTACTAAATAAAAGCTGATGTCTAGCAGTGAAAGTCTATTTGCAAAAAGTATATATCAATTTCAGAGAAGAATATTTTATTATAAGCCAGAATTCTCTTTATCATTATCATTATGAGGGTATACATACATGTTTTCTGAAAAGGTCAGCATGTGGTGCCAGCACTGGGTCGATGTCTCTGATATACTGCATGACATCCTCTACTGTCCACAGGTTGGGGTCTTGACCACTGGGCCTGGGGCTCTCCCGAAAACTGCCTGAAGGGGAGCACAAGCACATACATTCATAACGACATTCAGGTCATTCATCGGGTATTTCATTCACCTAAACTGTTAATGTTACTGCAGATTTCCCCAAGAATCCACTAACTGGTCAAGCACTATCCTACACTTTACCTTGCTATCCCAAAATAACATTAATAAAACTACTTGTTGATTCAATTACAAAAGTCAAAGCTTTCCTTTCCTTTGTGTCTGAGCCAATCTTTAGTCTTTCAAATTCAATTACAACTGTCAGTCAGTGCCGTCGTCTTCAGAAACGACAGAGCTTTAAAACCTGCTTTATCCTCTCTAACAGAGCAACTAACCCAGCTTCAAAAAATCCAATTGCCTGGCTTTCAAAAAGTACTTTCATCCTGTTAAGTTGAAATTATTTTGGAAGAACAGAATTTTCCTATCTACATTTATTTATTTACCATTTCAAAGATATGCCACAAACAACTACAAACTACAGTAAATCAGCAGTAAATTTAATAGGTTTCTTCTGGTGTTATAAGCAACACAACACAATTAAATTGTGGTGCAAACTTCTTAGACAAAACTAGTGTTTCCTGTATAAGTGTTTCTTCCTACCTGTAGAGTTGGTATGATGCAGCAGCTTGGAGGGAGACCTCAGGCCGGGTGTTTGGCCCGTACAGTTTGGGGAGAGAGGGCTCTTCTTTAAGTGCTCTGATGCAGCGACGCTGTTCTCCATGAAGGACTCTCCTGAGGACAACAGAGACAGCTGGCTAAGCAGTGAGATAAATAAATACATAGATAGAGATACTTAACAATTCCTAAAGTGGCCACCAGCCCCAAAAAATCCATCATATTAAATAGATTTAAAATGCTGAATGTAAAGAAGCATTACAAAATGAATGCAAGTGGCTGGCTTATTCTCATGACACATTTCACAGTGTAAGACTTATGACTAGTATGACAGAAGGCCAGTTTAAGGGGGATATTACCCTTTTATATAAATCTCTTATTCTCCAATAATTTAATTATAATCTAAGGAAATTGAAAGAAGACTAAATGATTAACCTCCTGCACCAGAACTTAATACCACTTGCTCCTGAGCCAAGAGCTTCTTCTGTTTTACTACCTCTTTTTATAAGATTATATTAACTTTACTACTACTACTACCGAACTTTACTGGACAACTCAGAGCGGTCTGTTATCAGAATTAAATGTCTTACATAAAATGCGGTGCAGTATAAGAGTGGAGAGCCACTGATTATATAAATAAATACTATGTACATGAGTGGAAGGCTTGTTTAATCAGTGAAATTCTTTCATTTAAGTGTATTTTCAACCCTCACAAACAAAGGACAAAAAATAATACATTATTATATTAGGCCAAGGCATTTTAC
The DNA here is from genome assembly GCF_963924715.1 of Thunnus thynnus. Classification (NCBI taxonomy): domain Eukaryota; kingdom Metazoa; phylum Chordata; class Actinopteri; order Scombriformes; family Scombridae; genus Thunnus; species Thunnus thynnus. The sequence goes on along the minus strand of NC_089526.1, from coordinate 11,982,639 downwards.
AAAATACATTTACATATATTGTTTCTTCTGAACACTATCAACATTCAAAGTATTATTATTATTATGAATTTTCTTCAGCTCTGTTTAAATATAAACAAGCAGAAAATAATACAATTTATGGAAGTACAGGGATATGAACAACAACAAAGTTAATGTACCATCAGTGGAGTGCCGTGGGATTTTGGCCAGTTTCTGAGGCAGGGGACTGTTGTAGGACTCCTGGAGGAACCGCTTAGTGCCTCGGCCCGGGCCTGTCGTCAGGTTATCTCCAAAACTTCTTCTATCTAAAAGCAGTACAGAGGGAGGAAATAATGAGAGCTCATATAGGTAGAGGCTAAACAGACCTGTGAATCACTGGGTAAAACATATCTAGAGCTTTTGGTCTAAGATGCTGAATGGGAACAAAAAAAAAAACAAAAACAGCAACGTGGGGCAGAGAGAGATAAATATATTAAAGTATTTTGATTAGTAGAAAAAAACCTGTCAAGCTATGTAATTTTTTAAAAACACAATTTGGTTTGTGTCAGTGAACTCAATTTCAAGTGTCATGTTTTCGCTGTAATCATTAATTAATTCTTGTACTTTAGGAATCTCCAACAACACTGGCAACAACACACTCTCTCAGCCACCCTCCATTGTAATAGCACAATAATGATCTGCACAATCACATTAGAAGGTTTTGACTTGCCAACAATAGGAGGTGATCTACGACATTCACAACAAACAATCAGCCTGGCAATGAACAGTTTGACATATTTCTCGCAGTGTTTCTTCCTCCACCCAGATAAAGCATCTTGTTGTCAGTACACTATTAAGTGGCTGTACGGCCGGTAATTAATTCATTTATGCCTTATTTATCTTGTTCCCAAGAACTCTAATCTCTATCCTCAGAAACTGACATTTCCCAAAGTAAAACAAGTAAACATAGTATACATATACTCAAGAGAGGAACACAGTGTACCTCCCTTGAGCACTTACAAAACTTGTTTTAGGAGTCTACTGCCAACATCTCTGTGAGTAAGACATCAGGCCTGTCACAATAATTACATTATCGACATTATCGTAAGATATGGACATGACCCTCATTCATTTTTACTGACATCAACATTGCCCGTTCTGTTTACGCGTGTTTGTTTGCATAAGAATGTCACCAGGTGTGTAGGGAGGGTGCGGTCGAGAGAGAGAGAGAGAGAGAGAGAGTGGGTGTGTGACGGTGAGGCTGGCGCTGGCAACCGCAGCAGCAGCAGACATATCAGTATAGCTGTGAACGTTGCAGTGCAGTGTGTGTACAGTTTAGGGTATTTGTCAGTGAATAAATGCTACAACTCCTCATGACCCATGATTAAAATGAAGGGGGTTAGCCCCGAAGTTAGCGACAATGGGTAAACCTAACCTGACCAATCTCACTTAAGGTGAACCGACCTTTAAGGTGGACCAGGTATTCTCATTTTAGTGACAATCTCAGACGTTTTGCTACTATGGTGGTTGTAAATTTGCTCTTGTTTTCCTTTTCAAGACAAACAGAGCAGGACTTGATGTGTGTATATGAACTATTTAACTCATAAAATCCATTTTTTGTAACATCACGCCCCAACAAATAAAAAAAGCCTGCAGACATTTCTAGAAACCCTAAAATTCTTCACTCCCACTAGTGAACACATGCTGGGGGAGTGTATGTAGGCTGCAGGTATGGTGTAAATGAATAAGGTGAAGCTAGAGGTCCTGGCACCTCCTAAATAAGTAAGTATGGTATTCAAACTGATGTTACCATGTTAACTGCAACTGTGGCATAAAATGGTCTTATAATGACAATAAAATTGTTTATCACAATTATTTCTGGGACAATATATAAAAGAACACAACTAAAGAACCAATACTGGTGTTACACACACAATCTAACTGCTATATAGAGTCTATTATTGGTTTTCAGCTTAATAAATATTTCTAAACATGCCTCATTATCACCAGTTACAACTGACATATCCAGCAGTCAGACTGATTTCTAATAATGAGGACAGAAGCTCACCCTTCTCGTTACAAATGCACACAAACATGGGCAAAAATTCCAGATTTAGATTTGATAGGAACTGAGAATGGAGCTTTGATTGAATACCTTTTTGCTAATGTTTTTGCGTTTTCTGAATATATTTCTAAAGCATTGAATAGGAGGAGAAAAAAAAAACATATGATAGATAAATTGCTCATACTCTATTCTATATGTATTGCAGACTATTGGTTTATGAACTGGAATAAAAAATAATTATACACAGCGTTTGGCACTAATGGATGCATATGTAGATTTTGTTTTGTTTGGATTTGTGTGTTGTGTCTTGTGCTTATGGGGCTGTGTTTGTATATTTGTTGTATTTCCATTGTGGGATATCTTTTGAATCATCGTTTGTGGGAGGATTATGTTTATGTTTGGATGATTGTCGATGTACTGTGCTGTTAGATAATGGTGGGTTAACATGCAGCAATGTTTGGTTTGTCGTTAGTTAATATATCTGAACGATTCCATGAGGGGTGGGTCATGTAGATGACCAGATACAAAAAAAAAAAACCTATTCATTCATTGTTGTAAATGAAAAACAGTATTTACATACACCAGACACACAGTATCAGAGCCTCCTGAATATTATCAGGATGTAGTTGTGCGCACCTGAACCCACTCTGTGATAACAACAGCACTGACCTGTAGTGTATGTGTGACTGTCGTAGTGCAGGCCTCCTCTGGCAACAGGCTGGCTGCCAAACAGAGGATCGCAGTGAAGGTTGTGGCAGAGTTTTTCCAGGAAGCGGAGGACGTAAGTGACACTGCTGACTGTGGGCAGGGTTAAGGTGTGATGTTGCTGGTCAAAGTAAGCTGGACAAGAAACAGGGGGCGAAAGGCCAGACGATCAAATGCTGCTCAATGAAGTGTACAGTTCTTTTGTTTTAAAATGAATAAAAGCACAATGTCCGATTGTGTTGTTTGGACCTCACATTTCATGTCACATTTATAACATAATTTACGCTCGGTGCTCCATGTGCAGTAGTGTTTTGTTGCTATTTTCACAACAGCTCTACTGCTCTTACGAAAGTTAATTGAACAAAGATGTGAAAATGCCACAACAAACAAGTAAAATACAACTAAACTGCTTAAAATAGTCTTTCATGAAGACTTTCAAAATGCTACAGAGACAGAAAGCACATTCCCTCTCAAATGAATGTAATCCCCACCTGAAATGACTTCACCGCCTTGGCCAGACTTGAGGCAGGAGAAGACTGTGGCCTGGTTGTGGGCAGAGTCAACACATGCCTGGACGCACTGCTGAAGGACCGAAGAGGCCCGGCCTGGCCCAAAGTGATCTGGGAGCTGCTGGATTCGCCGCTGGTCCAAATGGGGCCCTACCTTGCCGTACTTGTTTAGGTACACACAAACTAAGAGACAAACAGAGGAGTCAATAATTAATGTTATATGACTTATTTAATACTTAAATCTAATAAAAAAAAATATTAAAAGGACTATTATGCTGATTTTACATCTTGTTTCCATGTATTAACAGGGGTGGAAAATCTCTCCGCACCACAGTGTCAATAATATTCATAATATCCAGGCCTGTGGACGTCACGTACCTGTGGGAGCCTGTAGTGCAGAGTTGGGGATGGTGGCGTTGTCCAGAGGCACAGTGCTGGTGTCAGGCTCTGGGGTGCTGCTGGTGGGAGACGTGGGGACTGGATTAGGTACCACGCGTGGTTTTCTCTGGATACAAACACATACGTAGAGACATTTGTAGCATTTGTATCTTAACTGTTTCATTACCATCAGTACCTTTTGATGAAAACAGTTAATACAAATGTTGCTCCTTTGTTGCACATAGTCATCATTTTTATATTTGAGCCCACAAAACAAAGGAACTTCCTGTAAATGTAATAAGGTGTAACACGGAGAAAACAAAACAAAGATCAAAGGTGAAAATTCATAACTAAGTATCTCTTTTCAATACATTATTGGGGCATGATGAGTGGTTTTGAGCTGCCAACATTTGTTGTGGACAACCACTGTGTTTTTGTAAAAGTAGATGCCTTTGAAATGGAAAACAAGCTCCATCTGACTCACATTCAGAGCACCAACAAACAGCGTGACATTCATTTATGAATTTTAACCCCAAACATATTCAGACCTGGAATCATTATTTTCATTTTTAGGGCAAGGCCACTTTGGCTTTTGATAAATACAAATTTATTGGGGCACAGCAACCAAAATATAGGGCTCATGGCCAAAACCACTGGTGCAATAACATAAGTGATAATTACATTGTATGAAGACAAAACAGTATAAAATCAATGAAAAACAGTACTGAGTTTATTAAAACAAATTAAAACTACACTGAATTTTTGACTTTTCTGCAAAATGCTGTCTGATTGATTCTTTTTAAAAATGTGAACAATTCATTATATTGATTGTTATTGTTATATTTTAATGATAAAATAAAGTCTATAAATAGTAGGGATGCGTGATATGGGATTTTTGCTGATATCCGATATGCCAATATTTCCAACTCATTGTGGCTGATTGCCCATACTGATATATGCACATATGTTTTACAGCTGGCTGAGGAGACTATTATGCATGCAAGCATTGATTAAACTATGATCAAGAAAGACAATATATGAAGGAGGAACTTAGGGAAGACTTTAACGAACCTGCCAAGTGGGTGGAGCAGTAGAATTTTCTTTGAGTTTATTAGACAGACAGGATTAATGTGTAGGATTTAATCTCTGGTCCACACTCCGGAGCAGAAGGTGGCGGTAATGCACCTAAAACGCTGGTTGCCAACCGCCGTTATAAACCAAACAGAGTGGTACATCCTGTCAGCCAATGTGTTTCCTATCTTTGCAGCTGATCATAGCAGCTCCTCCGCGGACTATTTTACCCTGACGGTCCCGGTGCTTTCTCCGCAGGCTCCACTTCACTCAGCTTCCCGTGTAAACCTGAATAACAAACCGGGGTTCGGTGCTCTGGTTGGATCCACACGGAGAGTCGGGGCTAACGTTAGCTGAGGGGCTAGCAGAGCGTTAGCCACAGCATGACCGGAGGGAAGCAGAGCCAGCTAGCCTCTGCTAGAAGAAGCAGCTGGTCTGACGGGCAGCTGAGTGAAATAGAGCCTGCGGAGGAAGCACTGGGACCGTCAGGGGGAAACAGTCCGTGGAGGGAAGCACAGTCAGGCGGCGGAGGAGAAGGCAACATATCAGCCTCTCATAATCGGCAGAAAATGTTCATTTCGGGCCGATGCCGATATTTCATTTTAGAGCTTATATCGGCCGATACCAATGATGTGCCGATAACATTGTGCATCCCTATTAAATAGGCTAAAGGTGATCAAAATTAATCTGAGCAAGTTTCAACACCCGTGCGACTATTAGCATTTGAGTCTAAGATCATAGGAGCAGTCACAAAAAATACTTTTTTACACGTTACACATTAAACACACTGATGAGAAACTTCTCAAGGGGAGACTACGATGATAACTGTGAGTCATGTAACAGCTGACAGACTCTCCTGATCTGTATTAACTGAGAGGTGGCTGACTGCTTACAGAGAAATGGATGTGTGTGTGTGTGTGTGTGTTAACATTGCATCACACTGAAAAAGTTGCAACCTGTCAGATCTCAGAGCAAGTTATATACTCTACGTACATTCGTAGTTAGTTAACACTATGCAGCAATATCCTGGTTAGGGATGTCAACAGTTAAGCACCGAGAATATTTTTGACCGGTTACGCATGTCGGTCAATGTGTAAAACAGACTCCTACACGGAGCGTTACATTACGGGTTGTTTGTAGCATTAATGTTGCTAGGCTAGCGAGTGTCTTAAAGTCTGTTTATACTGAGTGTGTCAGAGTCAGTCAGCACTAAAAGTGTTTCGTTAGTCCAGTTTAACCTGCAGGAGTTTCTGAATGCTCGTGTAACATGTTTTTCTGCCACGGAGGGAATAAATTCATGACGAGTGAAAACCAGTCCAAAGCGTCTCTACTGCAGAAATGGAATATGTCAAGCTGCCAAATACCACTGTCACAGATGATGAGGAGCTCAAAAAGATAAACAGGCAGTCTTATAAACGTTAACAGCTGGAGAAAATAATTTTGACTGCTTCCAAGAGTGTGTGAAACTTTAAAACACAACCTGTATTAATATTTACACTGTACAGTGTTTAGCTGTTTGTGCAGTAATTGTTAGTTAACGTTAGCTAGCGGGTTAACTGTTAATGTTTACGTTACACATATATTTGTGGGAGTGGGAGATATCTCACGCTACTGTTGATGTCCAGTTTGATGACGGAAACACTGGGAAACATTGAGTCTGTTTATTTGCTGCATCGCATGAAGTTTTAAATGAGGAAATGCGCAACTTTCTTTTAAGGTGACAACGGCCAGTTCAAAACAGGGCAAGCCAAACTTGCCGTGTGGGTAGTTAATTTTAGAAGGGGCATTAAGGCCACACTCTGTGGTATCCATGGCACTGGCCGTTTGGCAGTGGTATAATTCCTGCCCTGCATATTACACATGATGAAACAAAGGACCCTTTTCAATTTGATAGTAATTTGAAATATACTAGCTGTTTACTCAGGTGCTGTCTAGTCTAACTGGTAAGGAAAATGACAACAAAGACAGGAGTGGGCTACCAGGGGTATTTTTCAGCACTGGGTCAACTGGGTCAGTTTCTTACTAAACAACTTGTTCAAGTACATGAGGCAAGTACTCAACAAGTCATACCATTGACTTTAAAAATACCTTATGTATTAAAAAAAAAGACTACCCCACAACTATGTTTTTTACATTTTACAGAAGTGTTCCTTGTGCAGCCAAAATGCTATAATGAGACACTCAGTGGTTTAATGACGCCTGTGTTCATGGGTATGCAGTGGATGTTACCTTGCTGCCAGGCTTGGGCCCTCTTTTCTTTGGGATCTTGATAGGTTCTGCCTGAGTCTGGGCCTGCTGCAGAGCTATCCTCTGTGCCCAGTTGGCAGGCAGTCTGCCTCTGGGTCTCCCTGGGCCTGTCACTGGCCGTCCTGGGCCAGCTATGGCTTCTTCCAGCCAGCCAGTTCTCTTTGCCCAGCCCAACTGCAAACAAAGAGCAAAGGAGACAGAGTCAAGTAGAGCTAACTCCTCATGCTGTGAGACTCTACAGTGGTAATGCTCCCTCCAGCAGAAAACAAAGTGTGACATATGGTGAAAAATGTTTCCATGCAACCAAGGCTGTCATTGTGAAACAACTTGAGCACTGTTGTTCATCAGAGGTGACCAAAAAGAAACAACAAGGGATTGTTTTGAGACATAGCCTACAGGTTTTGCTCGTATAGTTTTGAGATATCCGCCTCAGAGATTTTGACCACCACCTCAGTACAAAGGAGGAGAATAAAATTTAAGTGAAGACTGCAAATCAATCAGTGTGCTCCAGTATTTTCCCTTTTTTTAGAATTAAATCTAATCTGTAATGCATTAAAAACAGCACTAAAAAGAGTCCCTCTAGGAACGACGTCACTGTTACTCTGTATAATCCACAGATCTCACTGCTAACAGAAGTAGTCTTAATAAAACTGAAGACATACATGGCTTGACACAATTAGATATCTCTGAGGGTCTGACCCTGGTATCTGTAAGCTACATCAGGCCTACCTTACTGCCAGGCTTGGGCCCACGCTTCTTGGGGATCTTGATGGGCTCCAGGGCTTTGCCTGGCTGGATGCTCTGTGGTCCCAACGCTGATCCCTTCTGACTCCAGGGCCCCGTCACCTTGGTTTTCCTGCGGCCTGGCTTACGTCCTCTCTGAACCGGAGGTCTGCCCACCGTGGGGGCAGGGTGCATGGCTGGGCTCTCCACACTACCGTCTGTCAATGCCCCAAGGCTCTTAGGCAACACTACTGCACGGGCAAAGACAAGGCAGACAAGAAAGAAAAGTTGAGTGAAAAGCAGTGGGATAACAGCAAAAAAAGAGCAAATTGAGTTTCACCATTTAGTCACATTCATTATTTGTGTAATGAATTTGTATTGCATCAGTCAAATACAGCAGAATGAGTGAGTGCCCAACTCCTTGCTCCTCCCTTTGTGCTGTTAACTGTGATGTCCTCGTCTGACTCCAGCTGCAGCCAACCAAGAAGCAAGTTGTGTTAAACACACATGCATCACGGACTCTCATTGTATGTGGCTTATCAGGTATTACCATTACCTCACCTCTTCTATAAAAACATTCCTCAAATGCTAACTAAGAAGTTATGTACCACCTCCTTTCTGCAATATGTAGCATCAAACTTTAAAAAAATAAAAAAATCTTTCAGTTTGTGAAGTGCAGAACTAAATTCTGACTGTTCATATCACAAGAGCTCACGCTTCTCACAGCAGCACAACAGCAGAGAAGGTCAAACATTCTCAGCAGTAAAACAGTTTTCCTTCCTCGGTAATAACCCTGAGGACACACACTACTTCTCTTAGACTGTCTTGTGCTTCACACTGAGAGAGCAAACAGGTAGAGAGAGGTTACATCTAGAAGTGCACGCACCAATTCGCTTCACAAGACTGCTCACATCTGTCCTTTGCTTCACTTTTAAGTTTTGTGGGCACCATCAACAACATTGCATTTACTTCCATTCTACTGGTGTGGCGGTAGAAATCTCAAAAGATGGATATCTCAGAATCTGAGCGAATAAAACCAAAACTATCTGCGTAACCAAATAACACTAGAGGATAGTGAGAAAATATGCTTTTTCATAACTTTGGTCAACTGTCTCTTTAACTATCCAGGTTTGGCTGATCAGCCTTTTACTGGAATGTTTGTGGTTTACACTTAACATTGCATTGTCTGTAAAATCATGTGTAACTAAAGGCACTTAATAATGCAGTGAGTAAAATACATGAATCCTGCTTTGAAGATGAGATTTTGATTTTTTTTTTTCTTCTCAGTTAAATGAACATCATAATTATGGTGGGTATATGGTGGGCAAGCAACAATGTATGAAAATATTGTATCATAAAGTCTGACAATCATGCATTTATTATGATTAACTGCATAAACTGTGATCCATACCGATGAACAAAAGACGAAGATGAAGCAAAGGAAAAGCAAGGGCTGAAACATATCAGACGAGAGGAGAGGGAAGAAAACTCAGCTGTTTTAAAAGAAGGGACAGAGGTAATCAAAGAGAATTTTCTCTAGGTCTGACTTCCAAGTCCCTGTTGGCTAGAATAAAAAGAACACCTTAAAAGCCTAACAAACCCTAATAAAGAAGCTAGCTGCTGACAGCGGTGAGGACATTCTTTAAATTAATCTCTTAAACTTCCACCAATGAACACACACTATGCCTTTTTTGATGGGAAGCATTTCAGAAATCACATGAGGGAACACGCACATGGTAAAATCATTAAGAGGGTGTATATTAAATAGATAAAAGCAAACCCAATGAGCCATGTGTTTTATATAAGCCAACACAGCTGGAAAAACTTCAACACACACAAAAAAAAAAAAAAACCACAGTTAAAGAATCACAGTATAGCCAAGATAGCTGGCTTCATATGCACCTGCAAGCCTACACACACATACACACACACACACACATACACAAACAAACTGAAATGCACTGGTATTCATCCTGGATCAACACAGGACAGATTTATGAGAGGAGCGGCCACATTCATTAACACAGGTCTTGGCCCGTAGGGCTGTATTTATTAAACACACTTTCACACGGGCACACCAATCAATGCAAAGCTCAGTCTGCAGGCTACTGGTAGTTTTTTTTTTATAGGGGAGCCACTATGAGGCTAAGAAGAAAAACAAGACACCAGATTGATCCTCACAGATATAATGATTCCGAGATAATATGTTTAAAAGGTTTAAAGAGCTGTTGGTTACGTTGTTCATTGATCAGCAACAACCCTTGTAAATACATCCAAACAGTCGTGTAACAAGCAAACTCCTGTTTTTTTTTTTCCCTCTCCCCTGAGTGCACTGAGTTCATCGAGTTCACAAAGCCACCACTGCCGGCTTCATATTACAGGAAGATAACTTCTAAAGACCTTTTAATCTATCACACCGAATGCATTTCTGTAATTTCATTCATCTTAACTTACCTCTCTCTTGCCCAAAGAAAGTCAAAAAGTGACTGGTTGTCTGTGCAGCTGTCCTCAGATTCACCCTCTCCTCCTGCCCTGTCCTCCTCTCCCACTCTTCCTTTGCGTTGCTCCTCCTTTCTTTCTTTTTCCTCCCTTCTCTTCTTCTCTCCTCCCACCATCTGCCGACAATGTAAACAGTCCAACTTTCCCAGCATATGTCTTTCTTTTCTCTTGGTTTCTGCCCCCTCTCTTAACTCAATTCTCTCCGATGTGTCTAATCAGAACCTCAGTCTGCCAGGGTGCCAACAAGAGGCCTGTGGAGGGGCATCCAGGCTCGTTTCAACCACGTCATGGCCCCTCCACTCTGCCAACTGGGTAAGTGCCAGGCCTTCATAAAAACACTAGCAGGCTACAAAGACATGTCCTGCCTCCCCATTTCCCTCCTTCCTTTTCCACTCCTTCACACACTGTGGATTCTAACAGATGAGTATAGATGACCTTGTGGCTGATAACCCTCATATTTCCCTTCTTTAACACTTTAACGCTACGAACTGAGCTGGATGTTACTGGATAACGGAGGTCGAAAGAACACGTTCAACTGCTGTTCATTTGAAACTATCAGGGATTTAAAAATAGCAAACTTGTGCAGATGACTTGATCAACTGTTACTAAAGATGCCTTCAGGCAGACGGAGTTCACCATCACACTGCAAAACCACAACGCACAAGTTCAACTCATACACGCCCCGGAGACAGTAAACAGTAAAACTCCAGATAGAGATATATTGATGAAATGTTGATGAAACAGGCTCATTATTGTGGTGAAAAAGTTACTTTTCTGCAACGGTTCTTAGATGTAAAAAGCAGAACTGGAAAAAAAAAAAAAAAACATACCACAAAAAAATTCAGTTACTGCAGTCTTTTAGCAGAAAAGTACTGGGTGCACAAGAAGAAAAACAGGTCAACTTGTTATGCACTGGAGTTGCTATGCAATAGGCTGAGCAAATACAATGGGTGGACACAATAAAAGCATCTTTACAGCATAATACAATCCAATGCATGGGTCTGTAAGGAACAGTGACTTTTTGAAGCTTATAATTTTGGCATAAGTTTGTTTTTTGTTCAGAATTGTGTTAAATCAACTGTATGTGTATAACTTATTACATTTTCTGTGTACTGTGTATTCATAAAGTATTCAGACCCCTTCACTATTTTCACATTTTGTTATGTTTGCAGCCTTATGCTAAAATCATTAAAATTAATTTGTCCCCTCTTCAATCTACACTCAATACCCCATAATGACAAAAACTGGATTTTAGATTTTTTTTGCAAATTTATTAAAAAGGAAAAACTGAAATATCACATTAATATAAGTATTCAGACCCTTTACTCAGTTCTTAGTTGAAGCACCTTTGGCAGCGATTACAGCCTCAAGTCTTTGCAAGCTTTGCACACCTGGATTTTGGGGATTTTCTGCCGCTCTTCTCTGCAGATCCTCTCAAGCTCTGTCAGGTTGGATGGGGATTGTCGGTGGACAGCTATTTTCAGGTCTCTCCAGAGACTGTTCGATTGGGTACAAGTCACAGAGGTGTCCATAAGCCACTCCTGCATTGTCTTGGCTGTGTGCTTAAGGTCATTGTCCTGTTGGATTGTGAACCTTTGGCCCAGTCTAAGGTCCTGAGTGCCTGAGAGCTCTGGACCAGGTATTCATTAAGGATATTTCTGTACTTTTCTCCATTCAACTTTCCTCCAACCCTGACCAGTCCCTGCCAATGAAAAACACCCCCACAGCATGATGCTGCCACCAGCATGCTTCATTGTTGGGATGGTATTGGGAAGGTGATGAGCAGCGCCTGGTTTCTTCCAGACATGACACTTCGAATTGAGGCCAAACAGTTAAATCTTGGTTTCAGAGAATCTTGTTTCTCACAGTCTGAGAGTCCTTTATAAACTTTTTTGCAAACTCCAAGCAGGCTTTCCTGTGTCTTTCACTGAGGAGAAGCTTCTGTCTGGCCTCTCTGCCATAAAGCCCAGATCGGTGGAGTGTTGCAGTAATGGTTGTCTGATATGCATCGTCAGCTGTGAGACCTTATTTAAACAGATGTGTACCTTTCCAAATCATGTCCGATCAATTGAATTTACCACAGGTGGATTCCAGTCAAGGTACAGAAACATCTCAAAGATGATCAAGAGAAATGGAAGGTACCCGAGCTAAATTTCAAGTGTTATATCAAAGGACCTGAATACTTGTCAACGTGATATTTCAGTTTTTCCTTTTTAATGAATTTGCAAAAAATTCTAAAATTCTGTTTTCACTTTGTCATTATGGTGTATTAACTGCAGATTGATGAAGGAAATTTTGGCTGCAACAAAACAAAATTTGAAAAAAGTGAAGGAATCTGAATACTTTCTGAATGCACTGTAAATTATTCAACATACATATGTGTCCACCCCCTGTGTAGTAAATATATTATTTAAAAAGCAATGTAATGTTCCTCTACCAATGGTGGTTAAAGTCACCCAAATTCCAAAAAGCATTTTCTCATTTCCCTCTCCTGGTATCTGGCCATGCAAATGCATTTAGTTTTATATGCTGAGGTTTTGAGATATCATATCTGAGATTTCTGCCTCCATGCCAAAACAGTAGAGGTCAAGAGAATTTAGTTTGTGGTGCTCATGGTGTTGACATTGTATAATTAAAAAAATATGAAATAAATCAACATTTTGTCTTTCCAGAGACAATATACAGAACAGTTTGTTCACTTGGACACTGTTTCTTGAAAGAGAAGTGGCTGTTTAATTTTTTCATGTAGTTTTTTTGTTGTGACCACCAAAAAACAAAATTTTCCTCCACTGTACTGACAAAGAGACAGAAATCTCATATATGATAAAATATAACCAAAATGATCTGCAAGGTCAGTACCACTAGGAGTAAGGAAGAAAATATATGTTTTTTTCTCATTTGGGTGAACAGACACTGAAAAAAAAATAAAAATAAACAGCAAAACTTCCCACCCACTGTTTAGGTTCAGACCTTTGGTACCAGGCGGCTGCAGGTTGTCTCCGGTGAGGGAGCACCAGCCAACTGGGAAGATGTCACGTGAGTCATAGCGGCAGTAATAGTCAAAGGCTCCTCGCCAGCCATCAAAGGTGACCAGCACCTCGACTCCACGCAGCGCACCCACTGTGGCCGGGCAGATAAAGTGGGGATTTTTACGGTCCACCGCTTCTAGCTTCATGCCCACCTGGAAGGAGTTCTGCTCTGGGGCTGGAGGCTCCTGCTGGGGAACATGGAGAGAAAACAAAGGGGGTCAGGTATGGAAGTTGGCATGTGTTAATATTTGTGATTACATATGTAGAGGGGGAGTTCAGTAAATCCAACCAAATGCTGGTGAATTTTTGCTTGCTGATTTAGCTGATTCTTACAACAGCAATTAATCAATTAGTGGGACTCTAAAAGACACCAGTGAAACATCAAATGTTCCTGGTGAATTCTAGTATGAATTATGAATTAGCGAATAAACAACCAGTTTTTAAGAGTGTGCACGTGTGTTGAGCTTGTGAGCCTTGTACAGGTACCTTGTGAAATATGCGGGATGGTGCCATCTCAGCTCCATTAAGTGTTTTCAAAAGGAACATGGGCCAAGAGGACGCATTGAGACGGAAGCCTGAGAGAAAGGACAACTGTTGTTGTAACTACACACTACAGCTTAAACATCTACGGATTATGTGATGAGTGACAAAAACTATCAACAATACTTTGTGGTAACAGTCTAAATAGGCAGAAAGAGTGCTTGTGTCTTTTCCCATTGGTAGTCGATTCTGAAATAACCTGTGTATAAGGCTTTCTAAACTGTATTGGAAAGTTATTTATGGGGATTAACATGACACTCTGTACAGTCAGTCACTGACACCTAGTGGACAAAATGAAAACCCCTAAAAAGTAAAAATGAGAAAAGGTAATGTGAGGTCTGTGGAAAACCGTTAACAATGTTCCATGAAAGCAAGACAACTGACAATGTGAAGGTGAACTAAAAAAAAAACTCATGTCATTTGTGTGTCTTTACCGAGTGGTGGCTGCAGCATGCCTCCATTTTTCTCACAGTTGCCGATAGGCTGGATCTCTGAGGAGTCCACCAGGCGCCAGAAGTCGTTCTTGTTGTCGGACCCATCTAAGCGCAGGCGCAGCCGTGAGCCTGTCAGGCCCACCACTGTAGCGATGCAGGTGGACGTGGTGTTTCGCGGGTCCTGAGCCTCCAGCTTCATGCCTGCCTTGAACTCATTTACTGGAGGTGTGAGGCTCTGCAGAAAAAAAGTGTTGGTGGGAGAGTGGCACAATCACAGGTGAAATTCTTATCAATAGGCTTAACCCCTGGGACACACTGGGTGCGTGAGCAGCGTGTGTGCGTCGCGGAACCTCTTGCTTTTCATTTCGGCGCCCATGTTAACAGGTTAGAGCAGCCACACTGCCCGTGTGACACGCACGTCTCACGTGAGGCTGCTGCGTCACTTCATCTACAGATTCGATGTCTCGCCTGTTTTCTCCGCGTGACATGCGGTTCTCAGCAGAAATAGACAGGGAAAACGAGAACGATAGGGCTGCCAGTGGCAGAAGCGCCGCAGCAGACACGCTTCCAGTGTGGACGCTGCAAGCGTGAGAGACGCAGCAGTTCAGCGACACACACGCGCTGCTCACGTGTCCCAGGCGTAATGTGGACAGTCAAGAGTGGACATTCTGCAAGAATACAACAATCTTGCTCACCTGTCTGAAGCAAGAAGCAGGTGCAGCGTTGGCACCCGTCTCTTTCAGGTATTTCTCCCAACTGAAATGCCCTGCAAAAAATATCCATTTCATATTAAAATAGTGTTTTTCAAGTTGTGAAAAGTTTGATAAATGTCATAATCAGCTTCCAGACAATGTTTTGTGAGCCAAAAACAAAAAGACAACAAAAAGAGACATGAGGCTTAAAATCCATTATCAACATTTGTGGCAAACTTCACCTTGATGATTAATGAAACAATACTGAAGCAAACCCTTGGGCACTGTTACCCTTTGGAATTGCACAAAACTTGCTTCATATTTCACCGGCTGCTGTGGGTTATTTACCTTGGTACTGTGAGGGCACCCGGGAGGGTCGTCCACTCCGGGCATGCTTGATCCTTCTGGCATCTTTCCACTCGATAGCTAGAGGAGCCAGAAAAAACGAAATAAGCTCTCATCTGCAGGTGGTTTTCTCATCAGTCAATACCTTGCAATTCTTGCCTCATTCACTGCTCCAAACATTGCCCAGGATTACACGACTATTATAAGATAATATACCAATCTGCCTAAATAGGAAAAATATGTCATACTTCTAGCTTAACCTGCAAGCTACTGTGAATACTTGTCTGTTAATACAAATATTTGGTAAAATATTGTTATCATACTGTGAATTAAATAATCCTTTGTTACCTTTCTGTGGCACAGGCTTCCTCATGCTCCAACAATACTGACCAAGCTCACGACACAACAGTGGCCTCCACTCTAAAGACGAAGGAAAATACAAAATACAAAAAAGTAGCTTTGTTACAGCTGTGTGAACCGTCCAACCATGTGAGAAAAAGAGGAATTTGGTGATGCTTGTTTATCGTTGCTGTGACGACTGAATTGAAAATATTAATCCGTCTTTTTCCTGTCACTTTGTTTTCGATTCAAACTTTTCAAGATCACCAAATACGGCAGACTGAATTTAATTTAATTAATATCTGTATTTCACGTAAGCCCTAAAAACAAGGCGTCTTGGGTTTGAGGGTTATTTAACGCAGTGTAAACATTATATAACTTAACAGTCAGTGAGAAAATCAAGAGTTTAAGGGATTCTATGAGCTCAAATAACTGATCAAACATAATAAAACTCAGGGTGGCTACCATATGTTTGTACAACCGTGTTTCAAAGTGAAACCGGAGTGCTGACTTTATTAGCTTTGTTGATTACTGACCTTCTCTCCAGACAGAGGGTCATCACACAAACTAGAGCTGCACCTAACAATTATTTTCATTACTGATTAATCTGCTGATTATTGTCTAGACTTAATGATTGATCGGTTTGTCTATAAAACGTCAAAAAAATAGTGAAAAACACCTGCTAGCATTTCGCAAGGTGATTTCTTAAAATGTTTTGTCCAATTAACACTCCAAAATCCAAAGAAATTCAGTTTACTATCATGAACAACACAGAAAAGCTTCAAATCATCACACTTGAGAAGCCGCAGCCAGCTAATATTTAGTATTTCTGCTTAAAAATGACTCAAGACATTAGTTGATTATCAAATAATGGATTCATTAACTAATCGTTGCAGCTCTGATCCAAATACATCACCAAGTTGAAGACCTAAATACATAAAAGTTCTTTGTTGAATTGACTCTATATGCAGACGGTTATTTAGATAAATGCTGTGGACAAAAGAGAAAACTCAAACAACACCTCTCAGCATGAAGCAATATAATTCAACAGCACCACAAGCTACAGTTTCCAATTAACCATCAATTTCTCTCTTCGACAATTTCAACAAGCCCAACACTATAATCTTCACGAAGGTAGAATTTATTGCAGGGTTGTTTTATTAAGTTTGCTTCAGTTTTAGCTGGAGGTACTTTTATCAGTTTTGCTAAGGGCAGAAAGCGATCATCATTATTCCACATGACTTTTCACATTCGCACAAGGAGTCAATGCAAAGTTATGTAACTGGAGAGGTGACACCAAACAAACACTTGATCACCGCATAACCACATAAGCAATTAAACTTAATAGCCTCTTGGTTGAAGAAAACAGTGTTTTCCATAATGTAAAATTTACTCTGCTGAATGCTTAAAAATGTTTTCAATTAATGGACAGAGGTTTAGAATAAGGCAACATGTTTTGAGCCTCGGTGACCCCTGTAACCCAAAGCATGGGCTCCACAACATTAGCAGCCAGACACAACACACAGGTCATCAGGTCAAACTGATATAAACAAGTACTTAAAGTGTTTTTTTTTCCCTCCAGTCAGCAGGTACCCACAGACTTAGCGGCATTTATAGGTCATAATCCCCTAAATAACCCTAAATTTGGATGCAATACAGCAACAGAGGACATCTACTAAATAGACACTCAAACATGCAATAGATTTAATTTGGGGAAGTGCACAGGAGTTAGTACTGACACGCAATATCCAGCAACTCTATCTGCCAAATATTTGAATTTGCCGAGAAAAACATACCAGATTTATTATGACAACAGTTGGGTAGAAAAAGCGTTAAAACTATAACGGTGACAATGGACCCAGTTTGTAATTTGAACAGATTGCTGTTATGCTGTGATATAAACACACCTACCTTAATACTTCATAACCGTTTAGCAGCGTTTCTCCCCTCCGGATGATTTCCTTTTCAATAGAAGTGCGCCTTTTTCTTCCGCCAAGGGGGATGGCGTCCAAATTAAAGCGACCCCGCTCCCTGTTTTTCCCAGTCTGAGAAACTGACAGGAGGACTGGCGTTATTAACAGAGCCCAGCAGGTACACCTTCCTCCTGTTGCAAACCCGCTAACTGTTGAAAACTCAAACGTCCAGCTACTAACACTTGTCTGACATCTACAGGAGTCGCTTTGTTTGCATTCAGTCTTACATTATCAAAAATTATTGAGAGCTCCATTCAAAACACAAAGCCAAAACATGGGACCCCCCCACCCCTTCCCCGTGTGCCAGATACTCCTTTACCTGACAGCAGCGTTTACAATGTTATTCAGGAGTTAACACTATATTAGCGGTAACCTCCACGGTATAGATCCGGGAAAGAAATCGCTGAATGAAAAGCAAACACGCACGCAGCCGCTCAGGAACCACATCCAGCATGCATGCTATATGCTACGCACGGCTACACAGAGACATGCCCACCGCTCGGGATGCTATCTTAGCATGCTAGGTGGCTCGCTAGCTCGTTGACCTGATTATAAATATTAGCATTAGCAAAACGGGAGCATACCAGCACACTGAAGCTAGCTAGTGATAATGTGGGCTCGGCGATGGAGCCGTGGCCTAAAAGGAGACGTTGCTCGGTGTATCCGAGGATGTTTACCTTGCTTTGTAACGTGTATGTTTGTTTCTGATGTGGGATTTAGCGCTTGTCCGCCATTTTTTTCTCTACACGATGAGGAGGGGGTGTTTTGCTAACATTTCTTGTAGGGCAGTCAGTCAGCCGGGCGGGCAAGCTGGGGGATGAGGAAAAAGGGGGAAACAACGACCCTTGGTGGCCAAAAGTCAATTTAGCAGTATGGTAAACCAACAAATCAAATATCCTGATTATCTATTATATGTTATATTTTACACTGCAATACCAAAACATCTACTGTACTTATTATATCCCTTTTAATATACAGTATATCAAACTTTGTGCAATAGCATGTAACTACATAATATGATTTTATAAGCAGGCAGTATGCTGCACATAGACTCACCAAGCACTTTATTAGAAACACCTGTGCAATGCAGTCTAATGCAATCCAATACAACAGCTCTGCCATAAATTCTTCTATTACAGAAGCTTATACATTTTCAGTTTGTGTTGAAATTGTCAGAAAGGTGATGATTCCACGTTATGTTTATTATTGAGGTCATAGAGGGTGGTGGCAGTGTACTGGAGTGCATTATATTGAAAAGTGTTCTTAATATTTTGCTCCTCTCATGTATGTTAATGGAAATGGAAAAAAATATTAGGAACATGTGTCCCTCCTGTCCATTTGTTGTTGGCACTGTGTTATAATTACAATGAGAGCTACTGGAAACCAGAATCCAATTCCTTGTATGCTCAAACATGGACAACAAAGCTGATTCTGAGTGTAATAGGATCAGCGGATTTCAGTGATGAGTTTATAGAGATATAATTTTGGAACCCTGGGAGATGTCCCGTATGTGCTTTGTGCTTTTGAGGGTATATTCATTGTAAAATTGCAATCTGGATTTTATCATTTTAATCACATATAGATTCCAATGTATAAGACATGAAAATATAGATGTGAAAAACAAGTCTGTGGAAATAAAGTGACATAAATTCAGGTCATAAAAAAATTTAAGGAAAGTTAAAGCACTTATTTAGAGCATAATAAAGCATCTTTACAAAAAAGTACATAAAATCTAATAACATACAGTGGCTCTATTTCAAAAAATGTATTAAAATTGCAATCTGGATTTTATCATTTTAATCACAGATAGATTCCAATGTATAAGACATGAAAATATAGATGTGAAAAACAAATCTGTGGAAATAAAGTGACATAAATCACATCCAACATACACTGCTGCTGATTTGCTTGTAAAACTGCTGCAGAGATTACATTTTCAGCTCTATAACTCTTAAGCAAATATTTTATCACACTGTATTAATAACCATGATCATTAATTTATTGCAAGAATATGGAAAGACAAATAAAAATGGAAATACTAATTATTGTATTAAATGTTATTGCAGCATTACAGCAGTACAGAGCAACACTCTAGTTTCATTTAACTGTGCTCTAGTTTTGGGTGTTTGACTAAAAATGTGGGGTATTAGCCTTGAGCATAATATGAATAAAATTTGATTATCAGTGCACACAAAGCTTAACTTATTTACCACTATTTGTCCCAGTAAAGATTATTTTAACATTATCAACAGAAATGTGGAAAAATCAGAATGTACTACAAATAGGGAAATTTAATATTTCAAACATAACATAAATCACACTCCTACATTGAAACCTTAGCAAAATAACTGAAATACAGTGTGCCTGCAGTAGTGTAATAAATCTGGCCCAGTACAGTATCTCAAAAGGTATTCTAGCTAAATTGTGTGGGTGTGAAAATTAGAAATATGGGGCCATTTGGTAATGCCATGCCAATTAGGTCTGGATAGCAACTGTAACTATGTGATTTGGAGAAACACCCAGCAGTTCAATTGTGTGTAATGGTCACCTGGCAGCACTGCTAATGCCCATTTCAGCCTACGCTGGGCAGGCCATGGCCCAGTGGCCTCCTGCACCCCAGGCAATTATGTTTGGTTTCACACGGTGAAAAGGGTTAATTGGCATCGCCCACGAACCTGATTGGACCTGTTTCACGCCTGTCGGCCCTCATCGCATCAAAGAAAGCCCCAGTCCACCAGGCACCATTATTAGGACACACACAAATACACCCCTCATGGACACGTACAGACTATACAAAGACTCTGTTCTTAAATCTAATGTTGTCATGATTGTACATATGTGGAGGAATACACTCACATCCTACACACGCCCCGTGAACACACATGCAAACACACAAAACACACAGGCACACAGAAGTACACAAGATGCACATCTACACATATAAACTAACACAATCTTATGGAAATATTGTACCACAGCTAAGTATTCACCATCTGTATGCAGATACATAAGTGTATTCACCCTTGCATGCACACAAGCTTTATGCAAATCACTTTATGGATGATCCTAACTAATATCACTAGGGGTCAGTGTTGTTTTATACAAAGCAGGACAAGATAATTCTGCCACTCTTGTTCTTCCCCATATTCATTTCATCGAGATGTATCCCTGCTTTCCTCTGAGGAAAGCAGCAGAGTGCCGCTTATTATTCACCTTTGCTGCTCACTATCATTTAAAAACTCTAACTTTTATTCAATTCTAATGATGAGTATGGCCTTTTCTCTTTTTAAATCTTTTTTTTTCTTTCATTAGGTAAATTTTTGGGGGTCTGTTTCCTTTTTTTTTTATATATTTGAGAACTGATCGTTCTCTAGTTTCTCCCTCTGTGTGACTGTAATTATAGCCAAACCAAGTGTCGTGCGGTGAAGCCGTGCCTACTGTATATTGTGTGCCTGTCTGTCAGGGTCTCCATGTGGTTCTAGTTCTTTATTAATAAGGCTTCAACCACCGAGCTGCCAGCAGTCTATGAAAGTCCATCAGCCATTATACAAGCCAGTTTGACTGGCAAATAATAACACTGACAATGTGTCCCATCCAACAGTCCCCTCTCATATAAATTGCACTTTTCCAAGGTTCAACAAATTGGACACACATTCCACATCACTAGGAATACTGTTATTCTGAGAGTCTTGCGTAAGTGTTTTTGTGAAAGAAAACTCTTGAGTGAGAGTCTTCAACAATATTCACCAAAATGGAATAAAAATATCATTATAAACATACAGAAAAACACTTTTAAAAAGTAAATATTAAAAAAAGGGGTAAAGATTAGGAAATTATAAGGCGAGAGATACAGTATGTGACTATGTTGCCACACGATAAAGACAAGCTTTTGATAAAGGTATTACAGAGGTGACAAGCTAGATAAGCATTCTCATTTTTCATATATTGAGGGTTGAAAGACACTGAAAATACCTGGCAAAAAGCTTATTCTACACACTCAAAACACACGCAAACCGTTTATACAAACTGCAGTTTGATTTGCAGACACAAATGCCTTTGATAGCTGTCATCTGAAGAAATTTCAGAGGTAATTTTCTCTTATCTTGTTAGCATGGATCCACAGCCACATATACAAAGAACCTGTAAATGTATGACGATTTTGAGACAGACCTATTGTGTCAATGCAAATGTAAATTCTCATATTAATGTTTGCTCTTTTCTTTTGGCAACAATATCAGTTTTGGGTTTGTTTGGAGTGTCTTACTTGCTCTTTTCATTTTATCGCACTAATTGAATTTGGCTCTCTTAGCTGGCAATGTGTTTTTGGATTTCCAAACATGTTGCTGTAGGTGTCCACTAGCCAATGGCATGGCTCCATCACCGTGGTCTGTTTCTGCACATACAGACAGTACAGCAAGGATCTTTTCCCACTGCGCCTCCTTGTCACTTTCAGCACTCTGGCACGCTCCAGCAAAGTCACCCCTCTCACACATACACAAATATCCAGACACACACAGTAAACAGACACACACACACACATATGCATGCATGCGCAAGCACACATACGTGCACATGTACACACAGTGAGAGTCAGATTGTGTGTGTTCCTTCCCGACTGTGCCTCAGAGGACTCTGAGCTTGTTCCACACACGGGGAAATGCACACACACACACACACACACACACACATACACACATAGAGAGAGTCCTGATACACACTTCCCATCTCTGCTGGCATCCTGGGAGGGACATGCGAGAGAGAGAAAGAGCATATGTTGGATAGACATTTGTTGAGGGGGGATATTTCTCTTTGGATGTTGTCTTACAAGCTCTGATGGCATGGCGCAGAAAGAAGGCATTTTTTCGTCCAATTTATTAATCCTTTTAGGCAATGTTCTCTGTTCAGAAATGCAAATTGAATCAATCTGAGGCTGACTTTAAGACTTTTCAAGTGGGATTTAATTAGAAGCCAGGGCCTGCAGTTTTTAATGAGAGAGGGGGTGGAGAGATGGAGAAAGAGAGAGAGAGAGAAAGAGAGAGGCATGGGGAGGGAGAGTGGGTTGCGGTTTTGATCTGGGGGTCCTGCTGGAGAAAGTATACACAAACACCCACAACATACTGTACACGCACACACAAACTTACACACATGCACGCACGCACACAAATGCACCCTGTAGAGCTGAATATGAGGCGGATGCCCGCTGTTTGGTTTTTCTTCACTTCCCTCATCTCCGTCTTGTGAGAGTTCAACCAGAAATCTTGTTACTTCAGTATACATCTCAAACCTTCACACCAACCTACCATATATCTGCAGAGATGGATCGGAGTTTCACACTGCTCTATAGTGTCAGAGCTGCTCAATAGTAAAATACCTTAGGTTAATGTTAGACAACTCCCAGGTGTGAGGGCATGTAACGGCAGAATTGTGAAGCTGGTTATTGCAGAAAAACCACATACCTTCCCTGGTTGGGTAAAAGTTAAAGAGAAACAAGTCAATGATAGTCCAGGTTTCAAAACTTGGTACAGCTCAATCAGAGGCTACACACATAGACAGATATTTGACATCACACTGAACATTGTGTATGTATCTGATTAATGCCTGCTGCTGCTGGGGCCCCTAAACCAGTGCTACTTTATGAAGTGGCTGTTTTTATCATTTCTTGTTGATCAGTCAAAAGAAGGGATGTCCTGATCACTTTTTGTTTTTTTTCCAGCAGCAGTTTCCAAAAAACAGCAGCACTTTGTTATGTTAAACCTGCAAAATGTCACTAAAAAAGACACAAAACAATCTTGAATATGTTGCTGCTACATACAAGTAGATGGGGGTCAGATCATTTTATAATTCATCCATGTTGTTGCTGCAGTTGTTCCTGACTTTTTGGTTTTTGTGACCCCTTAAAATCAACCACTGTCTACTTGTGAGCTTATATCACAGGTTTGGTTGAGAGAAATTCAACCAAATACAAAGAGGATTTTACCTTCTCAGATGGTTTCATTTGAGTAATTTTGGAAATCTGAAGAGCTCTATCCAGGATTTCACAAAAACAAAAAAACAAAGACTCAAGTCTATAAAAATGACCATAATTTAATGTCCCAGAACTATGATTTCTCTTTTTTTCTGTCTAGTTAATCATCTTTTGACTGCTCAGATTTATCTTTCGACCCTTTGCAGGATCTAAAAGTGAAGCTTCACTTTTGTGTGTGTGTTTCACGCATTTGTGCATATGTGCACATATGTGCGTGTGTGGTTGAGCATGCATTAAAGTGTGCCAACATGTTAGAGTTATTTTTAGTTATTATAGTTCTTTAAGCAGCGGGATCTTCCCATCCCTCCCTTATAAATGATTCTAGCAGACAGCGCTTCCCTCAAGAGAAAAACTGGTGCCTGGATTTATCAGAGATTTCACTGCCATTTGGCTATCACGTGCTACGTCTGATACATTTTGGAGAAATATGGTGCTGTTAAAAAGGGTGAAGTCAGCCTGTGGTGTTGGGATGTGGTTTGAGTGCTCACGCTCTCATCGCTACAGTAACTCTCTGCCTTCATTCCCTCTCCCCTCTCTGTTTCCTGTCAACCCGCTCAAATTGGGGCCAAGGCTGGAGAGCATTGGTGTTTATTTTGAGGGGGGCGGGGGGATGTGTGACATCTTCATGGCCACTCTGTCTGCAATTTCTCTTTGTGTATTTTTCCTTTTGTGGTGGAATTCACCATTCTAACTTCTAACTTGACCATTTCCAGTTTCAGAATTATAATGAAATAAACATGCAAACATGGAAGGAATAAACACGAAATGATACGCACGAAATCTACAATTTTGGATGCCAGTGGTGTTGATGTACAGTATTGAAGGAGCAGCGGAAGGAGGGAAAAGATATGAGGATATGACTTTTAGGCTGCCACGGAGACATGAATTTACCCATTAAAGTGAGAACTCCAGTGTGTGCCTCACAAAATGCTTGACAACTAGTTGATACTGTCAATGTTTAAATAATACTAATTAATCTCCATTATTGAAACATGTAATTAATCTCTCTCTCACCCTCACTGGCTGTCTCTCTGTCTCCTTCTCTCTCACATTTAATAGAACATGAAAGGGAAACCCAAAGAGCAAACGTTGTGTTGTGGTCCTTGCGGGGAGCTCAGTGAGGGACTCACATCAGAGGAGAAGACAGGCAAAGAGACAGACGGGTGGACATGTTTTGACAAACAGACAGTTGCTCCAAAACTCCTCCCGATCTTGCCGCTCTGTGCTGCCTCTCCCCTCTCTCTCTCTCTCTCTCTCTCTCTCTCTCTCTCTCTCTCACTCTGTGTCTTTGAACTAAGGCCTTCATTAACAATCTGCTGATTAACAGGCTTGGGAACATGGGGGGGTAGACGGATCAGATGAGGCAAGATAGAGGGAGGAGTGAGAGACAAAAAGACAGACATGGAGAGAAAGAATAAGAGGGGGATACAAGTTATAATGCATCCACACTTAGGCTGTGTTCAGACTGCTTGTTCATTTTAAGTAGACCACTGCGATGACGCAAAAAATGCTCCATCAAAAAAAGCAGGGTCGTCATGGTAAAAAAATTGGCTTGAACTTGGCTCACACCTGGCTTGAACCTACTGTAGTGGAACCTTTGTTAAAATGCAGCAAAGTAATGCGCTGGCAAATCAAAAATATGCCAGTTACTTTGTTACTTTGTTCTATCAATGGGATTAATCAGTAACGCTTTGTACTAAAGGTGTACTAGTACTGTATGTACTAATGCATACATATAGGTACAAGACAACAAGATGTGAAGTTTATACTGTACTATACTACAATGTGGGAGGAAGTGAACTTTAAGTATTTTTAATTACCGCGTACCTATTCATGTGTTTATTCCAAAACGTACAAGTAAGTGAGGGATGCTAAAACATAGTCTTGCAGGGTGGGTGCATTTGGTTCATTGATGGTGGGGGGAGTCCCATGAGCATGACCATCTTTGAGAGCCGCACAAGTCATAAACAAATGTCCACCATTGAAGTTTGCTGGTGAAGTGAATGGCAGCTGAGAATGTCTTCTGTGGAGATGTTGTTGAGGGATGCTATGTTTTGAGATGTTTTGTATAGTTATTGCATAGCAGTAAGTCTGCTCAGTTTTGACCGCAAGCTGCAATTAGTTTACTGTTAGAGGAGACCTGAGTTAGCTCGTTGTATCATATTTTAATTTTGATATTGTACAATGACTTTTCCAGTCATTCATTTAAGGTTCATGCCAGTTACACTGTGACAGGACATATAATCAATCATCTTCAACAACCGCCTTGGCCATTAGATGAACACTCCTGGTTTTCAGTTCAGCTGTATTTATTGGTTAAACTTCATTATTTAAAAAAAGCTTCTCCATTTACTGTACTTCATTATAACAATTAAAAGCAACCTGTGTAACAACAGTGTCAATCTACATAAACCCGCGCTACCTCAGGCTTCTTTAGTTGTAAGTCTGTAACTACAATGTTGTACCCCAACAGGCCTACTTTACAACATACACAGTAACAGCTATATAGCCGGCAGTCAGTTTTATATGAAACCTCTGTTTGTTCTGAAGTAAAAACACAAATGCAGTATATAACAAAACTGAGTACACCCCTGGTCAGTATCACTAAAATGTTAAGTAATTACAAATCCTTTACATTTAATACAATTTTACTTGTTTTTAGACAATACCCAAGAAGAATTAAGCCAATTCACTTGAAAATCAGAATGTTTGACTAATTAAATTATAATGAAAAGGCCATATTTAAGAATGAACTGCAACAAAAGTCAGCACACCCGTTATTAGTGAGACTGTATTCTTTTATTTTTTAATATTTTGTATGCCCACCTTTATTTTTAATGACAGATTGGATCCTCCTGGGCATGGATGATACCAGTCTTGCCCAAATCTGTGGAGAGTTGTTCTGTCATTCTTCACAGATAATTCTTTTCAGCTGCTCTTTGCTGGAGGGGTTTTGTTGCTCTACCTTCCCCTTTAAAAAAAAACTGTGAAGGTGTTTGAATGGATTCAGGCCAGGGGACATACTTGGCCAGGTCATAGTTTTCACTTTTTTCTTCTTCAAAAAACTTGTGTGTGATTTTTGCAGTGTGTTTGGGATCATGGTCATGTTAGAAAATTCTTCTCCTGCCAACCTTCTTGAAACTGGCAGTCATTTTTCATTTAGTATTTGGGCATACAAACTTGCATGCATAGTGCCATCTATAAATGTCATCTCCCCAACATCTTTTACACTCACGCAGCCCCATATCAGCACACTCCCACCTCCATGTTTCTACGCAGTCATTGTGATAATCCTGGACAGGTCCTCGCTAAACGTGCTGGACCCCATCTGATCCAAACAAATTTATTTTGCTTTCATCTGACAAAAGAACGCGGTGCCAGTATTCATCAGGCTTATTTTCACGTTCTTTTGCAAAGTTTAATCTTGCAGTTTTGTGCTGTTTTGTGAGCAATGGTTTTCTTTTTGGACGTCGTCCATAGAGGTTAACTTTATGCACTGTCCTTAAAACTGTCTGAGCAGTCACTGAAACACCAATTTACAGATAATCCTTGTGCCAAGTCAGAAGCACTTGCCTGTCTGTTTTTCAATGCAAGGTTGTGTAAATAGCAAATTGTGCATGCCGTCATTTTTCGCGGATAGCCATTGCACCTTCTGTTATTGGTAGTATGGGTCCTCCTGTACCTCCTAACCACTGCTGCAACTATGTTTTGGCTTCTGTTCAGTAGTCTACTGATGATCATGTACCCTCTCCCATCTTTATGAAGTGTCACAATCTGGTTTCTTACTTGTTCAAGCAATTCCTCACCATGTACCATGTTGCATGAGACACAGCCCAAGCCAAAATTGAGAAAGTTGTGGTGTTCACAGGTCCTTTTATAACCTTATTCAGGCAATTAGTCTTAAGTGGAAGTCACAGGTGTAATCATTTTTGTATCAGTGGTCACAGCTGTACTCATTTTTGTTTTAGTGGTCACAGCTGTACTCACTTTTGTTGCACTGAGGTTGTACTTTGAGGCCTGTATTTTCAATTTAGTCTATCTAACCTGTTTGTTTTTAATTACAAATAAGATGAAATACCCAACACTTCACCCTAAAAATACTACAATTATTGTAAGATGATACAATTTTGAATCATTTTACATTTACTCATATTGCACAGGGGCGTACTTAGTTTTGTTATATACTGTATATCTGTCCTAGGGTGGCATGGGGATACAGTGGTTGGCACCTCGCCTGGTCGGCTCACAGCAAGAAGGCTCTGGGTTCAAACCTGTCAGCCGGCTGGTGCTTTTCTATTAGGAGTTTGTATGTTCTCCCCTTGCTTGTGTGGGTTTCCTCTGAGGACTCTGGCTTCCTACCACAGACCAAAATCATGTTGGTTAGGTTAATTGGCAACTCTAAATTGCCCGTAGGAGTGAAAATGAGAGTGAATGGTTGTCTGTCTCTTTGTGTCAGCCCTGTGATTGACTAGCAACCTATCCAGGGTGTGCCCTGCCTCTCGCCCATTGTCAGCTGGGATTGGCTCCAGTCCCCTGTGACCCTCTAAAGTGTAAGCTGTATAACTAATGGATGGATGGAGTGGATAGATGGATATATAAAGAGGTACAGAACTCATTGACTTATCTTCCCTCAAACCTCCAGTTTTTGGCTCAGTAATGGTCATACTGTACCCTGTAATATTAGAATAGGTACACCTTAGCTAAAAATTAGGACAGTAAGTTCCATAAATTCCCAGATTGTTACCCTCTTCTAATTCCTTATCTTTACATCTTGTTCCCTTGCACTTACATGTATGTATCGATATAGGTTTGAACAATCAGAATGCAAAATTTTTAAGCCTGCCGTCTTGGCACTTTATTCACATTAATCTGGTGTTTTTGACACTCAAAAAACAAAGATTTTTAAAAAGTTACAGAAGAAATCTGGCCTCCCATTTTAGTTTAAACTGAGTTTTTAGAGAATGATGACATAAGCCGGGGCTGATTGCCAGCAAGAGGTATCCCTTTCTGTGACCACTCAATACTGGTGTCGTCATTAAGCTGTGTTTATATTGATTTTGTCAGATGACTTTGCGATTATAAAATTATGATCTGATCAACATTTTTAGCACAGTATTGAATGAATGCCTGGTTAACAGGTAGCATTTGTGACCTTTGATCACATCACTGTTTCCATTCAGTCTGTCTGTCCACAGAAATAGAAAAATATGTCAATCAGAACAACTAAGTTGTGAGTTTGGCTGCATTAAAATACAGAATAGTTAATTGAAAAGAGCAGAAGGGGGATGGAATGGAGGTTTAATCAGATGAGACTCAGCAGAGTAACCGGGCTGTGTCTGTCCCATTCCTTACCAGATGTTCTCTGTGATGCACAGTTTAAATGTTTGCTGATTGAAAACGGATGACGATGAAGAAGAAATTAATTTGCCATTTTTGTATTGTTTTGGTGTTTTAGTGTGGAATGAGAAAATTAGTTGAAAACACTAGTGTGGTGTTCGCTTTCAGACGTAAACAGGATTTTCATAATTAGTCCGCTTTATATGGACATATTCTTAGAAATGCAGGAGGAGGAAAAACTGCTGGGAAAATCAGAGAGAGAAAGAGAGAGATGGAGAGAAAGAGAGACATTGACTGAGACTGGGAGAAACTGGGAAACACAGAGAAAGAGAGACAGACTGACGCAGAGACAGTGGCAGAAATTTAGGCTGATGGGCAGAGACAGAGAGCGAGTGAGCCTGTCTGATGGACAGAGAGAAAGAGACAGACTGACAGAGGGAGAGAGCGAGGGATAGGCCTGTTCTGAATTAATGACTGCTCTCATCAGAAGATGAATGTTCTCCCGCTCTCCCCTCGGAACTGAGCTCGCAAATAAAAAGAAAGCCAGTCCAACGAATAATGAATACACAAATAAATAAATAAGCCAATAAATAAATGAATAAATGCGATAGAACTCCTGAAAGACAGATTATGATCGATGTACAGTCAGTGGTGTTTCATGTGTGTCAGTTTTTGTAAATGCATTTTTACTTTTGTGTGTTATGGCTATGTATGCTTATGTATCCACGCTGCATGTGGTTTGGTATATGCGTGTTTGAGGCTGTAAACATGCATGTTTTTATTGTGTGTTTCCTGCTGTGCACATACATGTAATTGCCCATGAGTGTGTGTTCAAAGTGTATTTGATAGTACATCTGTGTGTGTGTGTCTATGTGTGTGTGTGTGTCTGTGTGTGTATTAGTCTCCATGTTGTGCTCATGTGACTGTGAGTTTGTGGTTATGAGTTCTTGTTAGTGTGTGAGTTGGTTTTTACTTGCGTGTGGCTTTGTGATGGTGTGTGCAAGCATCCATTTTTATTAGTGCAAGTTTGTGTGTGTGTGTGTGTGTGTGTGTGTGTGTGTAAACACCGACCTTGTCAGGACCAGTAGTCCTGATGGGGACCAAAGCCCGGCCCTAAAGAGGCAAAATGTCCCGGTTAGGGGTAAAGGTAAGGTGTGAATTGAGATTAGGTTAAGGTCAGGGTTAGGGTTTGGGTTAAGCTGTCCACAATGAATGGAAGTCAATGCAATGTCCTAACAAGGATAGCTGTGCAAACACTGTGTGTGTGTGTGTGTGTGTGTGTGTGTGTGTGTGTGTGTGTGTGTGTGTGTGTGTGTGTGTGTGTGTGTGTGTGTGAGAGAGAGTGAGTGAGTGGGGGGCTCTCTGGTGAGTCTCCTTAACATCAAACAGCTGGAAGTAATAAAATATTTAGGAAGCGCTGGGAGTCTGTGAATATTAATACAGCCTTTTCCTTCTGTCTCTCCAATCTCCCTCTCTTTTTCCCTTCTTTCTGTTTCTCTTTTTTTCCCTCCCAGTTACTCCCTCCCTCCACCCTGACTCACCCGGCCTCCATCTCACTTCTTCTCCCTCTACATCTGTCTGTTTGTCCTTTCTCCCTTTGCTTCTTTGGTCCAAACTCATGCTCTCCCGCTCACTCACTCTCCGATTCCAGTCTCTTTGACCTTGTTTATGAGGGAATCACAGTCATTTAATTGGGAGTCTGCTCTGCCCGCTGGCACTGAGGGTGATGGAGGGAGCAGAGAGGAGTTGACCTATGCCATTCTGTCATGCTAGCGGCTTCGGCGTCTCACTGTGTGGGGATAAGCAGTGTCACAAGTCCTCTGTGCCACCGGGCAGCAGAGTTCACCATGCTGCAACCTGCCATGTCAGACATGAAAGTGGACCAACAGGCAGACGGATGAACTGGCTCTTGAACAAGGAGAGCCACGGGACCTTTTGGCCCAATCATGATGGAGGCCTCTGGCTCAAATTTTAAAGGATGATGTTCAATTCAAAGTTTTGCACCTCACTGACATTTCTAGTGGCACAAAATCAATGTCTTCACATCTACTGCACTAGGCTTTCTAAAGCCGGAGAACAGGAGCAGCTTAAGTGATGTGAAAGTTCATTTAAAATAGGAGAGAATCGGCTTTACATACACATCTGTTCACCACAATCACCTGTTAGCCTACTAACCTTTATATCTTAAGTGGTACAGTCTATGGAGTATAGACTTTATTCATGTTTAATTATAATCAATTAATACACTGATAAATTGAAAGAGGAAAAGCAATTATAAATTCATTCATACACTTTGCATTTAAATTATGCATTAAAAAAATCCACCATTACATTTGTCAATTAATAATTCAATTTCTTAATTCCGTCTTTAAATGTTGAGTTAAAAATTGAATTTTAAAATGAAATTGCAAAATTAATTTCAAGTTGGCTTTTAATATTTATTTTTTGTTATTCCATTAATTTACGTGTTTCATATTCCATCTCACAATTTATCTTGTTCTTTTACACACAGTACAGAGACACAGTATTCAATAATACATCACCTAATAAATAATCACATGAATGAATACAAAGAGAAAAATGTAATCATAAAATTGTGAAATAGTTTTAAAACTCAGAGAGCTCATTATTATGAAATGTTATTTTCTTTTGCTTCTTTTTACAACAAAGTTTACTTCAGGTCATTTTGATTTCCTCCGAGCAGTTTAAAGTTCTTTCCAAAGTCTAGTTTCATGATAACATTGCATATTTTCTTTGTATTTACTCATATGTTTATTATTTTATCATTTCAAACGCTTTGGGTCTCCATGACAGTATAGCAGGAGCTTTGATTGGTTAGCTGTTGAGCTGTGATCCCACAAGCAACTCCCACCAACACATAACACATACAGAACATCATCCAGATTTGGTAATGAAACACTGACACTTGTGGTTGTGTTATGCTTGGCAGGCTCTACATGCACAGTAAACACTGCTAGTAGTTGCATGTGGTGTAAACGCAGCATTAACACCATCACTGTGTTCTTAATTGTTTTGGTGTCATCAGTTCCCTTTTGTTTTATACCCTTGGTTTAACTAGTTGCCTTGTTTTGTTATTTATGTTTATAATTGACCCCGTAGGAGAGTAGCTTGCTGACTGTATGTGAACTATTTTTCGTTCTTAAGAAACAGACCGTTTCCAAGTACCTCACTGTCTTCTTGACATTGCTTCTCAAAGGCACAGTACAAATTGCACATTTGTGCACATTTGACCTATTTAAAGAACAACTTGTCAACATTTTGTTTTGGCTGTGATTTGGTTTGCATTAAAAGTGGCTTAATTTGCTACCGCCTTTCGAATTAAGTTTACATCCTTCAAAAGACGACAAAGATGCTGCTTGACATACCTGAGAGCTGGTTTGTATGAATGGCTGAGCTTGGAGCCAAAGGCAGCCTTACATGCAGGTGTTGTAAGAGTCTTACGATACTCAAGGTCACTTGTTACAACAGGCAGTACATTCATATACACAAGGTAAGACAGGGAAACAAACAGAGTGACAGCAAACGAGTCAGACATGAAGCAGGACAGACTCTAGCGGAAGGTTGGGAATTGCATCAAGGTCATTTGTTTTGAGCTGCCATTCCAAGGCTGTCTTGTTCTTTGTCCCTTCTGGCAAAAGGCGTTCCTGTTTGTGTGTGTCAAAGGGAGATGCAAGAAACAAATAATTATACTGCTTATTACATGGTGATTTAAAGAAACACAGACAAAAGAACATGCTTTAAGACAGGAAACACAATGAGACTTATGGCCAGGCAAACAGGAAGGCAGCTACCAGGTTCACATAAAGGAACTAACAGAGACAGTGAGACACGGGCAGACTGACAGTGAGACAGGCATTGGGCAGGGAGACAAAGAGATATAGTCATACTGAAGGACAGGCAGATAGGAGGGCTGGCTGTTGTCAGCATCAGTGACAACAGCAGCAATGTAATTATAGGCTCTGATTAAAATCAATCTCATTTCTGCCACTCACAACATATTTTGCCTGCTGAAAAGATCTGTGCTTCTCTGACACCTCGGCTAGTGAGAGAAAAGGGAGGAAGTAAAGATGGACAGATGGGCAAGAATTAAGATGCGGGCCATGGTAGCCATCTAAGTTGCATTGCAGTGGCGTTTTTGCACTGCACTTCTCAAAGATCGCTTCTGCAATTAAATATTGTTTGTGAACTGGCTCACAAGCTAGCTAGCTACTTTGATGTTTTTTCTTCAGTATTGGAGGCCATGGTAGAAAACAACAGGAAAGATGAGAGTAAAACTTGAGAGATGGATGCTATGGCATAAATGCTCAAAGCCCGATGCTGCAATGTTTCAACCACATGCTATTGTGTGATCGTGTAACTGAACCACTGGGATCCCCCAGCTTTCAACTTACTGGCCTCCCACCTTCTCAAAGGTGTCTAGAGTTGGGGGTTTTGTTATTGGCCTACAAGATCCACCAGGATAAGTGGCTTTGCCTTTCAACCCGTTCTGTGGCACAGTGCTGGTTTTGCCGTTTTATAATTGGTTGCAGTAAAGCTTTGGGTGAAGAAAAATAACATTAACATGGTCACTTTTGACTGACTTCCACAGGATGAATTTGAAAGTGCTGTGGAGTAATTTTTCAGACTAGAATTTTATCAATCAGCAAATTTGGAATACATCATTTTGTGCATTGTAAGCATGTGAACTTAATTCTGAAACATATGAAATTGTAAAAACTGAATTCTCCTCTTTGCATACTTGGCACCTATGCAGAGGTGTCAAGTGTGCAAGGATTTTAGGGTGATGACATTAAATGCATGAAGAATGCATGAAGATTTAATGGAGCAGAAGCTTTTGGATTTTGCATTCAGGTTTTTCTGAAGCTGAAGTTTGTCACAAGTTCGTAGTTTAAGTTTAGTAGAGTTTGTAGTAGAAGTTTGTAGTAGCCGATAACAGCACAGTGCAGCAAGTGTGGTTTAGCGATTTAAAGGTAAAAAACATCTAGGTGTCTCTTATTACTTGGTTTTAACATACAGTACATTAGATGTTTTTTTTTTAGACATTTAGCTTAAATAAGTGTGTCTTAGTGGTATTTCAATGACCATATTTCAACAGATTCTAATGGATGTCCTGTACATAGTTCTTTGCAAAAGCTGTACAAAGTGGTTAAAAAAATAAATTCTTTACATACACTATAGTCCTATTGCACATGTGAACAGTGAATACTTCCCTACCTGCCAGAATTAGTCTATAAAACTCATGCTCATAGACTTAGACGGTTACAATTTGTTCATATTATGGATGCATGGTTACTGAATATTCCACAAGTAAAAAAATCCCTTTTCCCAGCTAAGGAGACAAAGACACGCAAAGAGAGTGAGTGAGACAAAACAATGAAACACACACACACACACACATACAAAGATTGACAGAAAGAGAGAGAGACAGAGACGGAGGAGAAAGGCGTCAGTGTGGAGAGGATTTATGAGTGGGGCCTGTCTGTTGGCTATGGGCCTGGTCCCTCTGTGGTCCACTCCTCTGTAATATTCACCACTCCTCAGGCTCCCATGTGTCTGCCTGTGGCTGCAATGTACACACATGCACACACGCACACATGCACACCCGTACACGCATACATATACTGTACAAACATGGGTGCATGCATGCACATATAGACTGCTCCAAAAGAATCCAGTCACTGTACAATTACCCCTCTGCTATGTCATTGGGCACTTAACATCTGCTTCCTCTTTCGTCTTTTTCTCATTTCCCACCTCTTTCTATGTGTTCTTCTCACACTGTTGATTTTCCTGACTGTCCACCTGACCCTTCATGCAGACACTGGCGGCTCAAACGCCACAAACAATTATCACGGAACGATTATCACATAAGGAGGAAGTTGTGATGGAGGAGGGAGCTTCAGCAAACTGCTTCATCGTGACCGTATCAGCAGTGTTGTCAATGAGATGTGTCAGGTAATAAAGGCCATCGTACCCACTTGTATAAATATGATTGGATCTTAATAGTCAGCTGGTACACAAGCAGCTCATAAATGAGCCACTCATGATTAAGCCTGAATGAAGAAACTGATGCCAATCAGCTACTACAAGCACAACTTCAGTGCCCTGTCTGTTCTATCCAGTGCTCAATTTCTGTTTTCAAACTCCAGGCAGCAACACAATTCTAAGACTGTCCTCTTCTAATTACAGTTCTGTAAAGAATGACATAAAACACAACACACACAACATCAAAACACACTAGGCTGTTATGGGTAGCTGTAGGTCGCAGAGGCTCGCAGAGGAACTAATGTGCACATCTCACAAATCTCAATAAAGTGTGCATCAAGCAAGCTCATTAGTTGACACAATTCATGTTGGGAGGTGGGTTGAAAGCAGGAAAGAAAAAACACTTAAATGTTATACCGAAAAGCTGTACAAATATAAACGAAACGGACATGCAAACATCTTCAAACGATCAGTTTCCTGCAGCCCTGAGAGTCTAAAGTGACTAAGCTCCACTAGGCAAAGCTGGGAGCCAAATATATGCTGTTTTTTTTTAAACGAAGGTCAATGATGGTTTATAATTTGACATGTAGTTTGAGGTGCATTTTACTTGTCAAAGTCTGAAAAAGTGAGTGTCACAGTTGCAGGCATGAAATACAGTGTAACCTTTGGAAAAGTATTACATTTCATAATAAAAAATGTAAATACAATGCTTTACATGCACTGCACACATACAACAATGTATTGTATATACTGTACGTACTGTATATGTACACACACACACAAACGCACACACAAATACAAGCACTCACAGCCAGCAAAGAGCTCGATCTTGCCGTTTTTTCCCCTTTTCTCATTTGTGTAAACAGGGCACAGATTACAGAAATAGAACCATTCAGGCCTTTATGATCAGTGTTAAGTGTGACTGAGGCCATGTGCTAGGCATGTCTATATTGCACAGAGGGGTGCTGAACGGGGATTCCTCTTGTGTGACCCTGGTCAATAAGCCCACAGCAGCCTGCCATGCCAGCCAAGACAGAGGCCAACATGATTTAACACAAGGAGGGAGGAGTTACAAAGGCAGGCAGTTAGATATGAGGAGAGAGGAGGAAGAGAAGGACATAAGGAAGGGAAAAGAGGCAGAGGTGAGGTGTGTGAGGCGAAGATGGGTAAGAGGAAAACAGTAGTTTTAACAGTAATGTAGAAACGAATGGGGATGTTTGAGGAAGGGAGGAAGGAGATATAACAAAGACAGAATAAAGAGGAAGTGATGAAAGAAGGGACAGGTAAGTGAAGAAAGAAAGGGGCAGAGGAATGGGAGGGATTCATGAGAGGGTCGAGGGAAAAAGAATACTGTATTTCTGTGAATTTTGCGTGTGCTTGTGAGGTTGAGTACGTTCAAAGAGAGTGCATGAAGGATTTGACAATAAGAAAGACAGAAAAAAGAGAGGGAATATAAAAACATCAGTGGCATCAAAACAACAAAAGCGAGAAGAAAGACAGAGGGTCAACTGAAGAAAAAACAGAGCTGAGAGGATGAAGAAAACTTTGGAAATAGCCCATAAAAAGTATGTGTTTTTTTGTATGTGTGTGTGAGACTTCCCCTCAGTAATGTGTGTGTCAAGCAGCTGCCAGTTATGATCCTCTCCCTCTGCCCAGGGCACTTCTAGAGGACACTGCAAGCTGAACAGAGATTTAGCAGATTCATGTGATATGATTGATATAATGCAGCATATTTGATCACATTTATTACAGAGTCGATGAATAATTCACAGATTTCACTTAACGAGCACTGAATCTTTTGCAACATTTTGATTGGGTGCATGACACAAATACATTCTAGACACCTCGTATCTGTCTTATTCATTAATTCATCTGTAAATGCATCTATACTGGTTAATTTTAGTTTATTCTATCATCCTGCTATCCCGAGTGTCAGAATTTAAACACTATTTTGGAGCTTTTTGACCCTGCATGAAACAATACTTGCAGTTAGTGTGTGCATCAATGGTCAAATTAGGACAAGCAAAATGCAATAAGGTTAAATCCATAAAGTATTCCCTTCAACAGCACCTAAACACTGTGAGAGTGTGTGTATGAGGAGACAGAACCAGAGCGAGGGGTCTATGAATGAGTACTGTGTGTATGCGAGTGTGATGCTGGGTTCACTTATGTAACAACCACAAGACACAGACAGTGGGAGGCTGAATTAGGAGGTACAAATCGAGGAAGAGGGCAAGAATAAAAGCGAGACAATGAAACAGAGGGAACCACAGAGGGAGCTTCATATTACTGAGCCAGCATAACTGAAAGAAAGCAGAGAGTACATTTATTTGAAAGTTAATTTTAAAAAAAAATAGATTAACATATAGTCTTTACTATACATAATTTAATCCTTACAACTATCCTAACAAGAAGAATTTCAAAAAAGAATTTCTAGATACTGCCTGTGATAATTGAGCTGAAACAAGAGTTAGATTAGACCAACAGACAGACAGACAAACAGACAGACAGACAGCCCTTGCAGAGAGTCTGTGCTCAGAAGTGGCCTTCTGTGATCCCTGCCACTTCCAAACAGCATCAGGAAAGAGTGTTGCTCTGGCCGCCAGCCGGGCTGTCGCCATAGGGACCCAATTCAAAGAACCCCCGGCCAAACCATCTGAAAGATGTGAAGGGGGGTGATTTGAAGATGTGAAAACCCAGCGAGAGTGTGGATTCAGTGCTTAAACACCCCGTATACTACTATCATCCGGCCCACTAATCAAAGCCTCGAGTTTATTCTGTCCCTGCGTTTTTTTGTCTATGTCTCTATTTCTATTATCTCAATTTCTTTCCTTCTGTTGCCGACTTTGAAGTTGCTTAAGTGAGATCAGAATCCCAAATTTTCTCCCCGAGTTGACGTCTGTCTCTGGCTCGCTCTCCCTCTGTGTCTTGTTTCCTCCTTTAGCTCACAGAGAAGAATTCAAAGTGTACTCTTAATGACTTACATGTGTTTCGATTAAGAAGCTGGCATGCACTTCCCATTTTAATGGGCTTTCTGTGCTCTTAGTTCACTGCTGGGGTAGGTTATGTGGTGGGGATCTGGAGGTAACGGCTTTTAATTGCCAGGCTATGGCAGGAATGTGGTCGGTCAGATGGCAGGAATGTGGCATGCGAGACACACATATTTTTTTCTGGCTTTTAGACACATATGTGGGCACAGATGCTCAAATGATATGGGCACGACATGCATACCAAAACAAATGCTTCAAGAAAACATCTGAGGTAACAGGTTATGGTAGGTAAGGAAGAGAATGTACCATAAAACCCCAGGAGCATATTATAAAGTATGTGATCTTTTGCACAGTGGGCGCCCAAGAACCCTTTTAGAAACTCTGTCCTTTGTTTATTCAAGAGTAGGATTTTGAATTAGCAGGATGAGCAGCACTACTGTTTCTTATTCTGGGAGGCGTTTGGACACATGGCATTGAGAGTGAATAGAGGCATCTTGAGAGAAGAATTTAGTCTTTATAGGTAGGAATGACACCTGTATGGCAATATTTTACCCTGACAGTGTTCAACGTGCAAAACACACATTGCAAACATTTAAGAGATAGTTTAGGTTACTTGGGAGGAATTAACATTTTTTCCTGTATACTTGTAGTCAATGAAAACCATTGTAAGCATTTGGAAGGTGTGTTGAATAGCGAGGTTAGCATCGTTTAGCTCAATTCACGGGTGGTTCTGTGGTAGAAAAGGAGAAGCTCTGCTCTAAAGATGGAAAATACACTAATCTTTGTCAAAACATTTCAACAAACATGTTTAGCTATAATTTACAGTTGCTTATTTCACAATTAAAAAAAATACATATGAAACTTCTAATCTATTTCCAGTTCATATGCATGCACAGCCACAACATGCAGCTATGGTGTAAGAATATAAATATGCACATCTTATAAACTACTTGGATGATATCATTGTGTTTTCATTTTGTATTTTTTCTATGTATAAAAAAGTTGAACAATAGTCTAATAAGTTCAGAGTAATAAATCTTTAAAAAAAAGTTGCTGGAAAAGATGAATTTGCCTGTGCGAGCAACTGCTGGTTAAAACAACTGAAATAAGCTAAGCTAAACTCACCAGTTCACTGCATGGAGACACATAAAAAGGCATCCAAGTGTGTATGACCCAGGGCTAGTAGGAATATGTGTAAAATTATTGCATGTTTAAATTTTCTTTTATTTCTCTTTTTTTTCCTTTTTTTCTCATTTGTTCTGTTTCATTTAATTTGTCATTCTTTTTACATTTCTTTTACACAACAACATAAGCTGGACTACACAAGGAAGGCCCTCTCACTCACTCTCTCTCTCTGTTTTTCTCTCTCCTCTCTCCCTCTGTAGAATACTTTACAGGCCCAAACCACCCTGCGGTTAAAGAAAAAAGAAAAAAAAAAAAAAACACACTGGGTGCAAAATGATCCCAGCCCTGTAAAATTAGAAAAGGGGAGGAAGAAAAATGAGCGCACCCAATGTAGCATGTGAACTAATGATGGGTTGGTGGGGTGGTGTTGGTTTCGGCGGAGGAGGCCGGCGATACCATGTGATGCAATCATCACCTTTCGTCCAGTGTATGGTTAAAGTGGGCCGCGCCCCGGCAGTTTGCGGTGTGCCCACAGGGTCATGCCGGGGCACGTGTGTGGGTGCTCAGCCGATGGAGGCAGGATGGGGCTGGAACAGGGTGGAGAGGAGTCAGGAGGATGATAAGGAGAAGAAGAATAAGGGGGGTGGAGGGTGGAGGATTGATTGAGGTGAGTGTGAGTGTGGGTGAGACAAGGAGAGCTGAGAAAGAGACGGACTGACAGATGAAACGAGGGAGGAAATGGAAGGAGCCGATATGCACATAAACACACGTGTCTGGACACACACACATGCACACACACTCACAACCACTCCAAGTCACCCTATTATTATCATTATGCAAGTGTGACTGCAAATGGTCCCCCTGAGCAACAACAGGACTGAGCAATGAGCCCATAAACAGATATGTGTAGCAGTGTTGGCATTTTTGATGAGGCAGCAGCAGCACACACGCATTCACACACATATACACGCACACACACACACACACACACACACACACACACACACACACACTCCTCTTTCCCTTCGACCTCTGCTCTCCGAGGGAAGGCAGTGCTAGCACACAGCCTGCCGTGGGGACTGAGCGACAGTGTGCCCAGCTGCATGCCAACTGCGCCCGCGGGCTGCCCTAACCCCAAGGGAGCAAACAGCCTCTATGCTCTCTATATCACTATCTCTCCCTTTCCTTCTCTTGTCCTCCCTCTCAGCCTCTCTCTGTCCCTCTCCATCACCCAATCGTTAATCCTTACTCTTTCTCCTGCTGCTCTGTCTCTCTTCCCCCCCCCCCCTCTCCATCCTTCTTTCTGTCTCACTCTTGCTGCCAGTCCTAGAGAGTGACTGACAAGCTGTGAATTGCTCTGAGGCTATACCCAGATAAAAGGCAAGGAATGCACATAAGTACACACACACGCGCACACACACACACACACTTCACTGGGAATCACATCTACTGTCACATAGATAGACACAAGTCCTGCCATTCCCATGTTGGTGAGAGCAATACACAATCTCTTTGTCCAGTCCCCCCCACCCCCCCACCTGATGCCAGTGTGCTCGGTCACTCACTGTAATGGTACCCAGCATCAATCTGTGTGTGTGTGTGTGTGTGCATGTGTGTGTGTGTGGAGGGGGGAAGGGGAGAGCGTGGGTGTGAGACTGAGCCAGAAACAGACAGGGAAAAAGAGAGGGACAGATTGAGAAAGAGAGTGTGCATGTGTGCATGATGTGCATATGTGCATTTGTGTGTGTGTGTGAGAGGAAGAGATATTGCGTCTCACAGTGTGTGGTGTCAGGTCTGGCTGTGTGAGCTGACACTGATTACAGTCTTCACAGCTCACTCCCATCACAGGGAACTATAGCCATGGCCAAAGCCCTATATTTCAAAAAGTTGCAACACTGTGCAGGATCCAGAATTGCTTTCGTGCCTCCAGCAGCTCGGCCGTCGGCTTCCCAGAACGAAATTTAGAAGCCATACCGTCCAACTGCTCGGTATAAAAATAGAAAGGAAAAAAAAAGAACGTGTTCAGACCTAATGACCTATCTGAATTACACGATATAATGACAGAGCCTTAATTTCACTACATTTTGGTGCCATTTCTAAAGAGATGTATTTGACAGTCCACTAAAAAATTTCCATCACTTAGGGCTGGATATTTTACCTAAATACTTTTCTGGTACTGAACAAAATGTATCCGTAGAATTGATTCAGTATCATATTTACTTATGTTTTGTTTAATAGTTCCTCATTTAAATTTACAATTTGCCAAATTTAGACTTAGACATTGAACATTTGAGGACTTTTCTTAAATGAAAAAAGGAGTATTGAAGAAAAACACGTCCTTATTTCTAGGTATAAAAAGGTTTTGGTATTGTATTAATAACATTTCAAACAGCACCCAACCTTACCTCCACGCTAATCTTATAAAATGGCCTATACTGTACATATGGTTAGTGTGTATTTATGTATATAGCTGGAGCACTACTACAAAAACCACCCATCCCAACAGTTTTCTATGCAAAACAGTTCTGGCCTGCTCTTGTTGAGACACATGCTCCTGTCTTTTGTGCCAAATGATAGGCCATAGTGCGGAGTGTATAATTATTGTAACAAGCCTTCTCTCTACACACCAATGACAAGGAAGCATTGAGAAAAACAAACAGTGACACTGATGACTGATGCCTACTCTTAGATGCTCACATTTAAAGGCTATCAAACCATGAGACTCCTTTCTCTGTGTGGACCATTTCTTTTTCTTTTTTTTTTCTCCTTTCTTTTCATGTGCTCTCTCTTTTCAGTGTCATTGACTGCTTTATGCCAGATATAAAAAGCAATGCATGGCCAACGAAGTGCATAATGGGCAGATTTGACTAACGTGTCAGTGCAGAGGAGTGAAAAAGAGGAGGCAGCGAGGGAGGGGGAGGCACAGCGAGAGGGGGCAGAGGGAGGGGGAGGAGGAAGCGTGAGGCAGGTGAGAGAATGCGGGAGATAGACAGATTGAAGGGGATGAAAAAGGAGAAAAAAGGAGGGGATGAGAGACAGTTAGAAGCAGAGGGGTGGTGACCTGTGCCCCATCCTACAACAGAGGTAGTCGCCCTGGCATCTGCAGACACAGCGGGCATCAGCTGACATGCTACATGACTCGCAGGCTGTGACTGAAGTAGATTGGACCAGCACATTCATGCTGAGTCGTGGTGGAGAGACTCCGCTGTCAGATAAAGTGACTCTCTGTCAAATGAAAACAGATGATAAACTGAGTGGACATCCAGTCTGAATCAGTCTGTATCACGACTGAAGCAACTATAAGCCAAATCCAGGCAGCCGCTGCGGTGAATTGGGACCGACTTTGAGTTAAAACCTGCGCAGGCTCCACTCAAGATCGAACAGAACAAGTATTGAGAGTCCAACCATGCATCACCCTCTCAACCTCACTCACCAAGATTCGATTGAAGCTGACGTGACCGACGCTGCGGACCCCATTGAGAATCTTCGCTCTGAGCCTAATTCTCCACTCTGTCATGTGAATCACGTACACCATGAGCATAGTTGACTCCAGCTGATGTGTGCTGACATGTAAGTGCCCATAGTGCGAATGTTAAATCCGGCACCGTGCTTCCTTCATCCATGTGTAAACTCCATGCTGTGTATGTGTATAGTGCATTAATGCCTACTGGAGATGATGCAACAGAGGTCAAGCGTTGTCCATAGCTAACTACTGGCCTCCGTATAATGTAATGAATGCATTAGTTACATCATCATGTCAGAGTCTTCATAATGTCTCCAAAAGATCAACATACTGTAAACGCCGTAGGCTTACATTACAGTTTATGTCAAGATGTTATAGCAGCGTATGCTAGAAATAACTGATTCTAAATTTATATGGTCATTTGGCATTGACTGCCATCACAGATCATCTTTTATTACATCCTCCTATCGCCTGCTTAAGAAATATTTGTGAAGGCTCAGTATAGTAAAAGCTGACAGGCTTCGCAAAAGTGTCATAAAAGATTTTAATTTCCTACTTCTACAGGTGAAAATATACTCATTCAGGAAAAAAAAGGACAATGAATCATCCTCCGAGTCAAAAGGTGTCTTGAGGGTGGGGAAAGAAGTTGGTCATAATAGTGTAGGGCTAAATATAAAGAGGAAGTAGTCACTGAGACAAGAGATCAATAAAAAGGCTGAAGAACATAAGATATTGCATTTACAGGTAACA
The DNA here is from genome assembly GCF_963924715.1 of Thunnus thynnus. Taxonomy (NCBI): domain Eukaryota; kingdom Metazoa; phylum Chordata; class Actinopteri; order Scombriformes; family Scombridae; genus Thunnus; species Thunnus thynnus. The sequence goes on along the minus strand of NC_089526.1, from coordinate 11,939,436 downwards.
CACAGGTAGCTGCATCTCCCAGTGTGTGTTTAATACCAAATGCAAGAGTTGAACTCAAGGTAAAGGAAGTGTTGGATCATATCTGTCTTGCAAGGAACTTGGAGCTCCTCCTATTTTCTCACTTTTGCACACCTGCTGCAGAAAGTGGCGTTGACTGTCTAATTGCCAGTTTGAGTGCCATGAAAACTTTTTACACTTTTTCCCACTTTCAGACTGTCTGAAGAGCATGTATGATGGAATGAAGTATGTGCAAAGTCTTGTCAAATGATGCATGCATATAAAAGCCAACACCTATGCTATTAGCCGGGTATATCTGATGACATCTGAGATCAGGTGAACGGGATAATATCCTGAATGATTACATTTTGTTCTTTTATGGATGAATTTATTTAGTCAAACACCAGTGTTCAATACTGCTGCAACATCACAATTTTCCAAATTCTAGCTTGTGTTGATGTGTCATCATCATGGATTGGCCTATACGATAAAAATAATACATCTGAATTTGTAAACCGAGCGGCATTCCCCTTTCACTGCTGATAAACCGTTGTGGTCTTGATTGGCTCCAGATGTTGGCTTTTTTAGCCTTGTTGTCGTTTTCATTGGGTGGCCACTGCACTGCATGAACACATAGTGGAAGAATACTGGTTTGTGGGCAGACAGACGCAGGTGTATGCTGTAGTGGTGCAGTCCTGGTCCCCACCCCCCAGCCCTCTGCTGTTTAATGACTGTGGTACAGCCCTCCACTGTGGCTTTGCCCCACCCCTCCTGCCTTTCTGAGCTTTTGAAATGTGCCAGCCAGATGTTCGGGGCTTACACCTGTAGGAGACACAGTCTTTGACATGGTCTCTGTGGATCTGTGCTGAACACACACACACACACACACACACACACACACACACACACACACACACACACACTCATACACACGCACACACATAAAAGCACATATGCATGGATGTGCACATGAATCCAGATGTACATACGTCCATGTGCCCAGCAGAAGTGCGTGCTCACAGATATGCCAACAGATGGATCGGCAGACACGAGCCAACATGTAGACATACAGGCAGACAGAATCACTCACACGCACAGCTCCATCTTTAACCCCTCATTTATCACTGTTCACTCACCCACAGCTTGGTTTCAACGTGAATTTCTGGTGGGGTAGCGGGGCATCCAGTTTATGTCACCCTGGTGCTATACACCTCTCTCCCACGTCTCACCCTCCATCCACCTCCTTTACTCTTTCGATATTGTGTGCCATTACGCTTCAGCGTTTTGTAACTGGAGACTGTCTGTCTGGCTGGTGTAAGCTAATGGAGAAGAGCAAGTGTATGGAGAGGCTATAAGAGAGACAGTCTTCCTTCCTCGCATGCTGCTGTCAGAAAGCATACGGGCCTGATTAACGACAACAGCCACAATAGCTCTTTATGCATTCTCTCCTCACTGCTGGCCTGCTGCCAACTCACCCTCGGGGAAGGAGAGGTATACACGGTGTTGAGAGATTGTGTGCGTGTGTGACAGAGAGAGTGAGAGAGAAAGAGAGAGGAAGGTGAGGTATGTAATATGTTCTGATTTGGGGTGAGTGTGTGTGTGTGTGAAAGGTAGGTGCAAGGGGGAGCATCCAAAAAGTGCTAAGGAGAACAACCAGATGCTAAATCCAATTCACAACTCTCCGAATCGCCAATCCTTTCTTGTGAAATAAAATAAAAAAATAAAGAGGTACTTATAGAGGCTTTTTTACATCCATAATATCTATAAAACAACTCGCATAATGACCTAAATGTAACCCTTGTTCTAAACATTAAAACTAGTCAGGACTGTTGTATCAAATATAATTGGGAGTTGGATGAAAATAGCCCTAAAACTTTATATCTATTTTAGGTTGTGTTTTGGGTCTATAGTCTCAGCAGATGCTGAGTACTTGTGGGTGAGTGTTTGCGTGTGTGCGCGTGCATGTGTGTGCATGTGCAACTGTGTGTGTGTGGCTAGCTAGCAGCTATCTCCCCTCGCTCCTAACACAGAAAGGTTGAGAAGAGCCATCTTTCATCTCCTCTGCATCATCACAGCGTCTGCATTATTAATGGCCCTGATTACTGTAATCAAAAATTCTTATTTATTTGGAGGAGTCGGTGGAAGGGGAGGAGGCAGCGAGGCCTGGGCTTCTCTCTCCAGACAAAAAACCTTTGGTCTCCAGCTTTAATTTTTCAGAAATAGAGATGCCGCAGTGCCCTATCTTCCCCAAGTTCGGAGCTAAGCTAGTTAGGCGCACATAAACATGCAAATACTGAGGCACAGACGTTCAAACTTTTTCTTTCTCAGTCTTTGAGCATCACATACACTCATGTACACATACTCACAGTTGCTTGCACTCATGCACTCAAATGCACGCACACACATACGTAGAAGTAACTGTCAATAAGAGCATCTTAACGAAGACAATCATCTAGACCTCCAGACAGACAAAGAAATAAAAAGCAGAACGCACTCATCCCTGCCTTTCATCTGGTTTTTGAGCTTCTTTTCCACCTCCTTCAATAAAGTATGTCTGTCTCCTTGCCTTCCTTATTCTCCTCCTCCTCCCTTGCTTCCTCCACCATCCACTCCACCCTGTCTAATCTTTCCAGGCACTGCCATTTGCATGCAAATAGTCCATTACCCAGTGGCAGGGAGACACAGCCAGGAGCTCACTACTAGGTAATCAAGGACAAAAGAAGTGCAGGAGAAATGTGAGAAAAGAAGGGGAGAAAAGAGAGAAAGACAGAGTGGAGTGAGAGAGTGCAGTGAAAGATCACAGGTGAATTAACATTGAGAAAGAAAAGGCACAAAGCGACTTGGCAGAATGAAGGGAAGAAAGAAGGAGTAGTGAGGCAAGGAGAGGAGAAATTCTGTGAAACTGGCAGAGAGGTGACGTGTTTGAAGCGGTGATTGGAGGGAAGAATCTTTGTAATGTACAAGTTACAAGTTAAGTTGAAGACTGGAATGAGCGGAGTGCAGCTTTGAGTGTAAGAAGGATCAAAGAACACTTTATTGAAGCTTGTCAGGCTGTCAATCTACTGGAGGTTTATGAAATAAAAGAGTGTTACCCAGAAGTACGCATGCAAGGGAAAAGGTTTCTCCCTGCATGTTTTGTCTGCATTTTAAAGAACAGCTTGCAACAAATAGCTTGTCACTGGGGCACTGACCATAAAAGGGCACATTTGTAGCATTTGAAAGAGGTACATTTCAAAAGAATTAAAGGCATACCTTGACATTTTGAATATATTTGGTTATTTTTTTTCGTCAGTAGATATTTGTCACATTGAGGAACATTCGTTCCGCAGTTTTTGTAAATACTCTTCACATTGTTAGCATTCCTCACAACAATTCCTGCTTTAACGGTGTGTTTTGAGGACTGTGAAGGAAAAAAGGAGAAATATTTTTTTCCACATTGTGACAAGTGGTGAAGAAAATGGCAATTTAAAATGCAAATGTCAAATACTGTCGGTGCATCTCTTTAAAGAACAAATCTGTCACTTGAGGTGCCTCTAATCCTGTCTCTATAAACTATATACTGGACCAATAAACTGCATACAATAAGGACTTCAGTACGGGGATACAAGTAGTGCTGAAATGATTAGTCAATTAATCGATTAGTTGAACAACAGAAAATCAATTGACAACAATTTTGATAATTGATTAATTCTTTGTTATTTGTTGTTCTTGTGTCATTAATCAAGTGAACATACCAAACATTCACTGGTTTCTTTGTTTTAAATGTGTTTTTCTCTGGTTCATGGAATTGTAAATTGATTATTTATCTTTCTTGGACTGTGAGTCAGACAAAACAAGCAATTTGAGGATGCCGTCTTGGGTTCTGGGAAACTGTGATGGCTGTTTCTCACAATTTTGTGACATTTTATAGACTAAATGACTAAACTATTGATCAGCAAGGCTAAATGCTAACGTCAGCATGCCAACATGTTCACAATGGCAATTCTATCAAGCAGGTATAATTTTTATCATGTTCACCATCTTATTTTAGTGTGTTAGCATGCCAGTTCGTACTAATTAACACTAAACACAATGTACAGCTGAGGATGATGGGTATTGCAAGTATTTGGTATACGTACCAAATTTTGTGCCAATCCGTTGCATAGATGTTGAGATTTCCCCAGATAAGTTGGTAATGCTTGATGAAAAGACAAGGGATCACCAAAGTCAATAGGATACATCCACTGAGAAGCAGATATGTCAAAAATTTCCTGGCGATCCACTCAATGGTTGTTTAGGTATTTCAGTCTGCACCAAAGTGGTGGGCCGACAGATCAACATTGCCATCCATTGATCCACACCACAAGCGTAGCTAAAAATCCATGTATTCACATGGTCCAGTGTCTCAAATGTGAGGAATTGCTGCTTTTCTTTTGTTTTTATCACTGTAAATTGAGTGTCATTCAGTCTTGGACTGTTAGTCTGACAAAACAAGCAATCTGAGGACAATCTTGGGTTCTAAGAAATTGTAGTGGCCAAGTTTGTAACATTTTATAGACTACATGACTGGACTATTAATCAAAAAATATAACTGGCAGATTAATCGATATTGAAAATAATTGGGTAGTTGCAGCTCTATATACAAGGCAACATTTTAATTCCCATTAAAACACATTATTCTACATTAATACAAGACGTTTTCCCACCAAACAGCTCCTTCTGAGTGGTGACCAACTATTACTTAGCATTGCAGACAGAAAATAAGATTGCGATGATGATAATCCCAGTGAAATAATTAAAAAGTTGTGGATTTCACTCTGCTGTCCATCCTTCTGCATAACCTGCATAACCTTCTACGCAACCTCTCGAGGTGCTTGTTCCACTTTCAAATGTGAGTATCAACCAAAACCTTGTCTCACATTCAGTGCATCCCTCCTTCTCTCTCTTCCCAATGATAGATGCTTGAGGAAGCTAAACTTCTTCTTATGGGAGAAGAAGAAGTGCATGAACGTCAAAGGAAATGAGCCCCCCACCGCCGCCACCACCTACAACCCCTTCCTGTCCTACCCCCCCTCCCGCCTCCACTCTGCGAAGCGGTTGATTGCGGCCCGTTTGATGTCCTAAACGCGGCGTGCTAAGATTTGCTCTCTGTTCCTCGCCGAGCCCGTTTGAAGCTCTGCATGAGCGACACACATTTTCAACGTTACACTCTGCTAAAACGGGCAATTATTTTTTTTCCCCCCTTTTTTTTTTATGTTCGGCTTTGGAATCGCAGCGCATAAGGAGGTGGAGAGAGAGACAGGGAGCGATGACTTGCACCCACACATTCCTCTAACTAAGATGTAAATATGCATGGTGCAAAGACCTTTCTTCCAAGACAGGCGCTTTACTGTTTCCTAAACTTTTTTTTCTTTTTTCTGTCACAAGCATTACTGAAATTACACCTCCTGTAGATATCACCAGCATGCACCTATTAAGACCCATATATTACTGTCAGTAGTGCTTGGTTGAACCTGCCTCAACCACTTCTCAGCATCTCTAAGCACTTTCATAAGCCTCCTCTGTCGGTCGTGGGAATATAAAAGAGTCCTCCGTGATACAAGTTGCTGTAAAGGGGTTTATTCATTGTACGAAGCACTACTGAAGCCGCCTCAGGCTTGCTTCTGTCTACACCCACTACAGGAGCTCCAAGACAGTGGCTTGGAAAAAAACGCTCTAGCCTTGGACCTGCTCCTCACCCACCCACTCATCTCTATGTGAAGCAAGGTCACCACTTATGTAGGTTTATCATTTTACAGACTTGCATTTGACACACAGTTGATCCACTGCTACAGAGCTCTCTCAGACCGTGATATCTGCTTGGTTTCAGGTTTGGCTTGGTGCGCCGTGGCACACTGGTAACATGTGCAAACACATACACACACTCATACGTACACATCCAAGCGTACATACACAATGAGACACACTCTTCTCTCAGAGCTTGGCCTGTGCCCAGCGTTGCACTCCCCTTTTATGACCCTTGCTTTATGGTTTATTTAAAAAGTAACAGTCCCTTTATAGGTCATTAAAGCAGAAATAAAAGACAGCAGACAGCCTGCAGTGGGGAGAGGAGCGAGCAGACGCCAGCCAGATTGGCTTGAAACACACACATATCTACACACGCGCACACACACACGCACAAATTCAAGCAATGCAAGGGTGCATCCAAGGCTAAGGGTTGTGACCCTCCTGGTGAGAGTTGGTGGCTGCACATCATCATTTTACACATCATTACCCTGGTCGAATATTGTGCCATGAGTGTAGGGACAAACAAACCCATGTACTGTATAAATGTACACATACAGCCGTACATAGAGAAATTATTTGCACTTTTTTTGGGATAGATGAATAAATAGGATAATACATACAAATGCACACCGAATGCAAACATGCAAATACACACATATATCCAGAGGCTGCTCACAGCAGACATGCAATTTTATCATTTTGGGCTCTCACTCACTCTCCTCTCCTTTCTATTTGATTCTCTCTCCCTCCCTCTCTCTGCCTCCCCCTCTCTCTCTCTCACACACACACACACACACACTCACCCTCTTCTCATTCACACACACTTTGACCTGTGCGTGGTGGCAAAATGGGCATGATTAACTGTACAGAAATGTCAGCCGAGAATAATGGCTGAAATGTAATTACTGAACGAATGTGGTCCACCGAGAGACGAGCAAGACAGAGAGGAAAGGAGAGGAGAGACAAATAAAACATTACTGTATCCATTGAGTGTATTGATGATGATGTGTGCGTGTTTCTTAGTCAGAAAAATACAATACATGAGAAAATTTTGGGGAAAATGTTTGCATCATTCAGGAATAAATACATTTATGTGAGCATAAATAAAAACAGCAACATTTAAAATGTGTTTTTATTTGCACACACACACACGCACACACACACACAGAGACTGGTGTTCTGTGTGCTTTCAAACAAGCATGCACATATGTTCAAATGACTTATGGTAAACTGCTCCATACATCCAATCAACTAAATGATTGATTGTGACTCTACAGTGCCATTAGAATTACATGTATGTCTCTCTGGCATCGTTAATCTTAATGCATATCTTCAGTGAAATACATATATAATAAAGAGATTTGCTACTTAAATTATGAACTACAGTGCATTTATGACAACAAGAGGCATGAATAAGTGTGTTCGTATGTTATGTGTTAGTTCTGCTTCAGAAATCTTTGTGACTATAAATACATCTTTATCTCGTTTAGTGTAATGTCCTTGGACTGATGTGTGAAGAATGGTGGTGTGTATACTTGTGTAATTGTGTATGAGACGAAGACAGGGGAAGAAACAGTGACAGTGAGTGGGTGTGTTACATGTTACATGCTGTACAGCATGTCTACATTTGTGATAAAGAGAGAGAAAGACAGAAATAGGTTCACGTTAGAGAGGATTTATTAGAGTTTTGTTTGTGGAGCTCCAGACTGCGACTGAGACTGAGTCATTTTTTAGAGACAGGGCTCCTCATGAAAAAAGTGTTAGTCTGGAGCCCTGGCATACATTGATGTGTAATGTGTGAGATTTGTGGTGTGTGTGTGTGTGTGTCATCACATGCGCATATGGGCCATTTTGAAATCGTTTGCTTTCAGGAACAGGGTTGCAGCAGCCCTTTTCCCTCCTTCTCGCTTTCTATCAGATCATCTCTCTCTCATCTAAGCGACCATAGAGAGAGAAAGAGAGAGAGCGAGAGAGAGAGAGAGAGAGAGGGCACAGAGAGCGAGGTCATAGTCTTATTAGTGATAATGAGAGAGAGCCACTCTGCCAATTTACATCCGTAATCTGATATTAGCTCCTGCCACCCGCACTAAGGGAGCACATACGCACACAGATGTAGACAGGCGTGCGCACATTTGCAGGCAGACACAGAAGCACACACACACTCACAAATTTGAAATTAGTTATTCATATTCATGAAAAAGAGCATAACTGCTTTTGGGTGAAAACTATGGCGGCTCCTACGGACAAAGGAAATACGCTCTGAATCCAGAAATATCGGAACGCATACAAGACAGAGAGTAGTGGCTAAGACATGTTAGTAATGCTAACTAACTAGCTAGTTCTCATCACCTCACATATTCTATTTATGCTTGTACTTTCACTCTTGTGTGTGGTTTAGTATTTGGAACAGATTTGAGGTGCATTTTCTTTACTTTACATTTGTGATTTCATTCCCTCATGCTTTCTGTCCTTTTGCCCCATCATAGACTGCAAATCTACCAATGGTTTTAAGTAAATAAGCCTTGTTTTTAGCTTGATTCGTTCAACTGAAAATATGAAAATCACCAAAATTAGGATGCACACATTCATGAAAAACATCACATGCACAGTAACGTCATGCAAAATATCACACACACACACACACAAACTCATCACAACATATAGATCAACCTCTGCATCTGTTTCTATATCAAGAGACTAATGGTTCCAGGAAATGGACGGATGAATGAAAAGCAAGATACTCTCGGGCAAACACTGAAGAACTTGGTTGAGCAGGATAAGTCCTGGCAACATGTTCATGAATATTCCATCCACACCGGAAAAGCAAATCTCAATCACTCGCAATCCCTTGTGTTTCAATTAGATCCAAACCACCCAGAATCAGCTAATTGTCATAAGCACTTAAGCATGTATGGCAGGATCCCTACCATCAATCCACGGGCTAGAATATGTATTATAACTATGAGGGTGACAGAGCATTATGCAAGCTAGAGGGGGAATCTTTTAGCTGTAACATCACACACTTTAGCATACTGTCATGTATAGCAACCCTCTGAAATCACTTGCCTCCACTACAGGCTGTGGTTCTACATACCCACATCATTTCAATAGAACTTTTATCATCCAGTAATGCCTAGCAGCCTGGTTAAGAGTGCCATATGGATCTAGAAGCTACACTGCACAGCATTATCGACATCTTGCTCAAATCAAATCTACTCATTTCCTGAGCCTTAAAAGCTTATTTTACTTAATGCAAATCAAGTAGAATTATGATGTCACATAACTGTCACATAACTGTGCAGGTATCCATAGTATGTTATCCAACATACTGTCACTTGTTTGTAGTTCTTCAAATAAGTGCAAATGAAGCAACAAATATACAATTCAATTATGACTCAGTAAAGACTAAATCAGTTTTATTGAAGAAAGGTATCGGGGCAAGTCCACGGCTTTTAAATGCAGATAGCAAGCAATTAACACCCAGTATGCGTAATGTATGTAAGAGCTGCTTGCCATTTTAATGCTTGGTTGATGTTGTTAAAATTATATGTAGCCATTTCACAATATTTTAAAGGAAAATGTATTCTGGTGTCTGATTTGTTTTTTAATGTATTCATTTTTAACAGCAGTCAGTGTGGGAGATATAATGTTATGGAATCAAACACATTTTTATTCATACATGTGTAAATGGTTCTGTTTTAAGTTCAATAGATTTGTGGATATCAGGCACCTTAATATGTTTCTGCTTGCATGTTACTTGAACGAGGAAGCCTGTAGGCCCATCAGTTTGGTGCCTCTGGTGTGATAAAAACTTAATTGCCCTGAAGAATCCAAAATCCTTGACTTCCAAGTGAGCTGCTCAACAACAAAGAATTTTACAATCTGACTTTCAAAGATGTCATCTTGGAATCTTTTTAAATATAAAAGTTGTTTGTTGATCCGAAAGCATCTGCGGTGTGAGAATTCTCTATTCCTCTGAGAATGTGATGGTATCTGTACGTCTTCTGCACAAGGGTGTGTTAGCAATAACTAACTCCAAAAAGGACAAAGGAGTGAGTGATGGCTTTTACTATGTTGTCACAAACAGGAGTTGCCTTGGTATATTTTTAAGAGCACATTTTTTTTCCATCAACCCTGCCCTCGACTAGTCCTTTTGTACCTTGTGTAGGGTTTTTTTTGTTAATATTATGTACAGTACTTATATGATTAATTTGCTTTTTTGCACTATTCAATCTCCAGTCTTCAAAACTTAACCTACGTTTCCACAATTGTCTTTATTTCCTCGATCCTGTTTCAAGCTTTTTTTTTTTTTTTTTGTCTTTATTCGATAACGAGCAGCTGAGAAGCGACAGGAAACAAGAGGAAAGAAAAAGGGATAATGACATGCAAAAAGGTCCCCAGCTGCAATCGAACTGGGGGCATTGCAATCACAGTGTATGGTATACGTCTTAACCACTAGGCGACTACAACTCCCCAAGAAATATGAGCTTTTTAAGTGATGCTGCCATGGAGTGCAATGGATGCGTTTTTATTCTCCTGACTTAAGAAAACCCTTTCATCCAAAAGAGCTCATATCTTGGAAGTATTCCAACCTCCCGTCAGCTTTCATCTCATTACATTTATTTTGGACCATATGTAAATATGATATATGTGGATAAAGATGTCTTAGTCATCCGTCAGCATGCTGAGTCAGAGTCTGGCTCCAAATTTGGATATCCATCATGTAAGAGAGAAAAACACATTAATTGGATTTAAAACAAATATGGGAGAGTTTGAGGGATGGTACGTAACTTATAGACTCTTGCTTGACAAAAAAGCAACAACCGGCTGAACTTTTGTTGTTTTAATTGCATACAAAAACTTCAAGCAGGGATTTTTTTCTCTGACATGGATGTTACATTTTCGAATAGAAATCTCAGAAACCTTATGGCCTTCAGCTTTCCCTCTTATTGGTTATAATATGACCTCAAAATCTGTCTTAATCTACCACTCTCCTTTCTGCAGCTTCCTTTTAGCATTAACCTTAGCTGCATTAACCTTACTTAGCGCCTAAACCTTCTTACTTTCCAGTAAGACAGTGTGGAGAAAAATGCAGGCAGCCTGAGTATTCTGCCGGTATGTGCACTGCATTTTCTGTTTGACTGAGAGTGACTTCTACTTCTCCCTTTCAATATTGCGTATGCCGTCTCCCCTGCACACTGCCAATGTACTGTACCACACACTCTTTCTCACCAATTACCTGCCTGTATCTCTCCGTCTGTGTTGTGTGATTGAGAGAGGGTGTGAGAGGAAGAGAAAGTGAGGATGTGTCTATATGCGTGTGTGTTTATTTGTGTGTGCAAGCAGCATACCTGCATATGGGAGTGCGTGTGTGTGTATGTGTGTGTGTGTGTGTGTGTGTGTGTGTGCAAGAATGTGTGTCCGCGTCTCATTCTTCTGCCTCTGTTTCCCCTCCGGATCTCATGTATAATTTATGGAACCTCTCATGAATATGCTAATTAGCCGGCGTGCAGGGAGAGGTGAGAGGGCTTCCCCTGTTCTATTCTTACATTCGTCTGATGAGAGAGAGGGAAAGAGAGAGGGATGAAAAACAGAGAGAGAGAGAGAGGGAGATGGGGGAGAAACTGGGAAAGTGTGTGTTACTGCAGTACAGGAAAGGGAATAAGTGAAAAAAGGGGAAAAGACGAAGGGCAGGGAAGGAAAACGCTCGAAGGAGAGAGTGTGGAAATACATTTATGAAATCCTGGGCGTTCGACAAATAAGCATTGTGGCAATATGGACGGTGGTGAGCCCATGTTGTGCTATATTGTGTTGGAGACAAATGAATCACCCATGCTGAGGGGACGTGGAGAGGCGAGATTGGAAGAGGTAGTGAGAGAAATGGGTAGATGAGAGGGAAAAAAAGGGAGAAATAGTTGTCATTGTTCCATCAGCATTTCAGTCGTGTTTTTGAAAGGCTAGACAGGCAGGCAAATAGGACCGTTATTCCAGTTTCAATTGCTTCTCCCATAAATAGATGATAGGTGCCAAGTTTCTGAAAAACACCCTTCTAGTTCTAGACAAAGGCAAAGGAGGGTGACGCAAGCTCCTAGCACTAATCAGATAAATTGCAGTGGGAAAGGGGTAGAAGGTAGAGAGATTAATCCAATAGCTAACAAACTAGCAAACTAAACATCAAACGCTTCATCTTCAAAGTTGCGTAACATGAAAAACCTTTTAAACCACATCAAAACCTTCACAGACAGCTGAGGGAAGATCTCACTCTCCTCTCTTCTCTCTCTCTTTCTCTTGAACTCTCTGTCAGTCTATCTGCCACCCTCTCTCTTTCTCTCTCCCTCTTTTTGTCTCACACTCTCAGCCTCTCGCTCTCTCTCTCACCCCTGTGTTTCCTTCTCTTCTTCTTCTCTCTCTTCTACTATCTGCCCTCTGGAGTTCAATCATGAGGAGTGAGTCTCATGTGAAATAGTGCGTAACATGCAACGATTGCATGTGTGTTTGTACATGCATGCCAGTGTGTGCGCAATGTTTGCATGAATGCGTACAGTTAGCGGATGTATGTGTATGTGTCTTTGAGGGAGTTCATGAGTGTGTGTTTGCATGTGTGTGTATGTGTGTGTGTGTTGTCTTTCCTCCTGGCACCCTCTGGGTAGAGAGAGCATTCCAGCGGGCAGCTGATGATTCAGCATCTGTCGCCCTGCTTATGTAAGAGAGCAGACACAGCCTGGATGGCTGACTGACTTGATGAATGGATGAGTTACTGACTGACTGACTGACTGACTCAGTGAACAAACTGCCTGATTTACTAACTCACAGACTGACTTAACAAACTGCCTGATTTACTATCTCACAGACTGACTTAACAAACTGACTGACATGACTGACTGATTACTGGAACAGGAACAGACCTTAACTTCACACAAAGACTAAACACCCCACTTCTAACAACCTACTTCCAACCAACAAACTACAGTACAACCAACCTCCAACCAACATACTGATTTTTTTGGTCTTTAAAGGCAGAAAGGATCTCATATTGAACAAGAAAGTAAGTAAAGATTGGAAAATAAGTTGACTTAGGGTGTTTTCAAACCTATGGATTGTTTGCTCTGGTCTGAATCAGTGGATGGGTTGGCAAACTTGTTGTGTTTTCCCCTTGGTTCAGTTTCTTTTCACACATGAAAAAATGAAAGCTAAGTGAGAATGAATGAATGAGCGATAATGTAACCACACAAAGAAGGTCCTAAAGAAGGTGCCAAAATATCAAGGAGGCAACATACTTTGTCACTACTCCAGGATGGACCTTGATTCATTATCCGGCCAGCTGCTAGCAACTGTTGTTTTCGCTCATCCTCTGTTCCCACCATAGACCAACCAACCCAGAATTCATTTGAGACCACACTGAGACCACTTCCTTTAAATCCAATATGGTTGTTGAGGTTGACAACCAAGTACAATTGCTGTGTTCAGATCTGCCCAAACGAATCATATCAAGGGGAAAAACGAACCAGAGTCCAATTCAACCAGACTAAGCAATGCAGGCCTGAAAACACCCTTAAAGTCCAAAATCCAGCATGAACAGCCACCCATCAACAATTTGCACTGACCGAGACTTGGACGGTAAAGCTGTGCAGAGAGCAGCCAGAGGAGAACTTCACAAGCTGCAGGTGAACTTCAGGTGACACTGCACGGAAATCCGATGATCTGAAAACCATCTCCCTAATGGCAGACACAGCATTATTTTACAATTTGCTTCTGGCCAGTTTTTTTTTTTTAAATTGAACTTAAAAAACCATTGCATGATGTCCGAATTCTGGTCTTGAAATAAAAACATTTAAAATAATCTTAATGCGAACAACAGGCAGAAACTGGATCAAAATTGAAACAGTGAATGTCCTTAAATGCCACACTGTATTTTATTATATCTAACTGTTAACCTAAATTGGCTTCAGACTGGAATGGACCAACTTTGTACAACTAGTCTTTTCGGTTTAACTGACTATCTAACTGACTCACCGGTTTTACGACTTGCTGACCAACTAGTTAGTCATTCTCCTGACATGATATTTGGCTAACTGACTCACCTGGCTAACTGGCTGGCTGACTGAAGTTGGAGTCAAACTGGAGCAGGTTAGATGACTGATAGGTATGCTGGCTGCCTGTATGGCTGGATGCCTGACGGAAAAGCTGGATGTCTGATTAAACGTCTGACTGGCTTGCTGCCTGGCTGGCTGGAGTCAGACGAGCAAGAGAGTGAGAGAGAGAGAGAGGGAGAGAGAGAGAAAAGAGGACGGGAGCACAGAGGCAAACCAGAGTTCATTACAGTAAACTTGGAGAGGCAGTGGTGACAGGCTGAGAGAGAGTGCAGAGACGGGGAGAAATTGAGAGTGACATGAATACTCTGAGCCTCCATGCAAATAGATGCAGTTACCTAGATGGCCTGCTCCTTATATAGACACAATGGAATAGAATCACAAACACATACACGCACACACACAATGGAGAGTAGCTGTAAAACACACATAGAGACACACACAAAGACTTTCACAACACAGGTGCACATGTACACTGTGTGTAAAGCTTGTTTCTCCAGCTGAAGGTTGTTGGTGGCCGGGAGTACAGAGGACAAACTGGACAGAGGTGGAGGGTATGGCAGTTCGCATGCATGCATGTGTTTGTATAAGAGACTGAGAAGACAGAAAGATCCACAAGAAATGAAGGAAAATGAAAAGCAGGGTTGGTGTTCAGCAGTGTGACCTTCAGTGTCGGGCTGTGGGGAGGATCAACCTCAGGGAGACAGGGGCGGCTTGGCAAAGTCACTCCTACACAGGGCTCACTGGCAGACGGGGTCAGGCCAAACAAGCACACACCCACAGGAACAGCTCACACCCAAAGCCAGCCTGTAGCAGACACTCAGCCAATAGATATGAGGTGCAATAACACCCAATGTGAGTGGGTTCCTCTCATGGTTTTAAAAAGAGAATACACCTTTAACAACACATGCACACATGTACACATTGAGCTCTCTAATTCACACATCTCACTTTAGTGGCCACAGACAGAGGGAGGAGGAGGACTGGAAGGAGAAGAGGAGGAGGAGGGAGTTACAGCGGTAGCAAGAGAGAAAGAGAGAGAGAGAGAGAGAGAGAGAAAGCGCAAGAGAGGTGTCGCCTCTTCTCACTGATCCCTTATGCTAAGAGGGATTTGCATACATTTTTAATCAAAGCAAATTAGATCATAACCAAATTAAATCACGCTTTCCAGCCGCCCCGTTCTCTGTCTGCCTCCTGTTCCATCCACCCACCTATTCCTCATCATTTAATTATAGTCACTAATAAGTATGGTTAGACAAAAAAAAAAAAAACCTCTGCAAAGATATGGAGCTAATTGTCAAAAAATATATGTTGAGTGTGTTGTTGTGGTTCTTAAATGTTATCCATCAATCTTGTAAGAATGTGAACATGGTGGAAACTGGATTTAAACATACAGTAGGTAAAACTAACTTTACATTGGCTGCAGGTTTACGTGGGTCTTGACAGCATTCGGTGGCTTTGCTACTGTTACTGTCAAACATGTACTGACAAATACATAGCAATAAATCAAATGAAAACACATACACACAGACAAGAAAACATGCACGATGGCTGACAAAACAGTCACCCACCATAGAAACTAGACACCTCCTCCTACATTCCTCTCCACACTCTATGCTGCTAAACAGATTGGTATCGGCCCCCATCGCTAGCTATTGCCCATTACACAATGACTTCCTACTGTTGTCCGATAACTCAATCACAACACTATTATAGGCAATCATCATGAGGTCCACCTCTTCACTGGCCCAAACATATTTTGTCACAAACACAATTTGTCACGATTTCATCCCTGGCGAACAATAAATCCTGTATGTCCTCGCACACAAATTAAATTGCACGTGCATGTGCCAATACACACATGTACACCTGCACATGCCCACCAATACACCCACACGTACACAAATGTGCATATTTAAGAGTATTCTGCCTCTTTCTTTCTCTGTCACACACATGCACACCGGCACACAAAGGTGCCTGCAGGCCTATTTGTGATGCAGACTCCCATGTCCCAGTAAATGATATTAAAAGTCATATCATGAATAAATCAGCAGGCAGGGTCCTAACGTCTCCTCTATGACACATTCACATACAGTAGACAGTAGAGGGAGAGGGCGAGAGAGAGGGGACAAAGATGCCATCACGTAGAGCACACACAGGAACACACACACACACTGAATGAACTTGCACAGTAAACACACACACGCATGCATGTATGCATGCACCCCTGCACAAATTTTATGCATGAAAAGTGTCCATACTTCTGTATTAGCTTGTGATAGCACATTCTTTTGAATTTCCCCCTCAATTTTGCAGTTATATATTTTTTTATTTCAAATTTAATAACTTACATATTTCCTACAGTACATGTACAACAATCTTATAGAACTTTGACTAATTAAGGGGAAATTTGATACATTACCATTTTATTGACAGGTTTCATTTGAAATGTGATTAATGTAACAGTCATTAAAACAGGTAACCCACTGAGACTAATCATTTCTTTTTCAAGGCAAAAACATAGACCGCAAATTAACAAAGTACAACAACATGCAAAACAAAAAATACAATTTAAGCTGCATGAAAGAGAGCAATTTAAAATGTTGTATGTACTTGTTGCACTTGGCGGTAGTCCAGTATGAAATAGGTTCATATGAGACAAGCCTATTTAAATCTTCAGTTAACAAAGGAAGGTCGGCTCTTTGTTGAGCTTGCCATATGATTCTTCAACTCAGGTTAAACTCACCTGGAGAGCAGATCCTGCTGCTTTGAGCCATTAGCCTGGATGAAGCAGAGCTCATGGAGGCACTTTTGGCACATTTCAGTTCTGACCTGAGGGTGAAATATGAGAACCAAATCCTGAGGCTACAAACAGTAATTTCCACAGTATATTTAAAAGAGCACAAACACGTAGGAGGCCTTGTAGATTAAAAAAGCATGCTTAAATTGAAGAATTTTAGATCTGAGCATACACAGAAAGCACTGACTTTAATGCTTAAAGGTGTGTGATTAGCAAGATGGGGGTTTTTCTCTTAACATCTAGAAGCAGTTGTAAAAAAACTACAGAGACAAAATGCGGCTCTATGTCATAGAAATGTTTAGTACACATTTTACAAAATTTTAGACTTGCATGTATCCGTGTCTTCACTGATTATAATCTGACTGTGGTGAGGTGGTGCCACGAGCAATTTGCTAGCATGCTAGAGGCCAACTAGCATGCCTCACATTCAAAGTTAAAGCAACAGTGAGCCTATTATATTCTGTTCTCTGTATAGTCTGATAAACAGCTAAAAAGACAAATGAGAGTAGTGTTGGATGTTTAGGATTTGATGAATGTGAAGCTGTGTTGCATCAACAATTAAAGTTAGCTAGTTTGCTTTTGTATGTAACGCTAGCTATATCAAAATCTACCTACCTGTCAACAAATATTATGCCAACTTTGCATACATGTTCAAGTTCAAGTTCAAGAAGTTGACTTGTACTTTTGGTTTTTGGACAAAGCAAACCAGTTGCACAACACATGGTGGGTAGTTCAGGAGGGCCTGCGAGTATGGAGTATTCCCAGCAAATACACAGTCAGGCCCACTCTGCCTTTAACAGATTGAAATTTGAAGTAGCTTGACAAATTAGTTGATTAATCAATTAGTCTATTGAGAGAAACTATTTTAGATTTTTCAAACACGAATGCCAAACATCGCCCATAGTTCCAGCTTCATAAAAGTGAACATTTGCTGCTGTTCTTTGTTGTAAGTGATCATAAACTAAATATCTTTGGGTTTTGGACTGTTGATCAGACAAATCAAGCCATTTGAAGAACATCACCTTCAGCATCAATAATGAAGATAATTGAATCAAAGCTTGGACATATTGTAATATGCAAGTCAGTCTCAGACACTTTGCAGCTCATATACAGAAAGGATCATGGAGGTGTTAAAGTCCAGATGAAACGGCATTTCGACAGTATCTAACTTCCATATCGTGACGTATTTCCCAGTGAAACAGGATAGACAGGTGGGACATAACGTTGGGAGGAATTTGATTTGAACGTTGAAAAGTTGAAGCTTGATTGATGGGTGGATGTCATCATATTATTGGTTGAAACTGGTTGGTTCAAGCCTATGTAAGCACACATCATATTTTGTTTTACAGGAGGAAAACATGTTTGGATTTTGATATAAGAATACAAATAAATTGATTTTTTTTTTGTATTTTTTTGGCATATATTGTTAAATATATGCACAATATGACCAGGGGTGTGATCTAAAAGGGTTAAAAAGGCATTTTCTATTTCATCTTGACTTAAAGAGCCATGAGGACATTAGGAGGTTGAGAATGTTTGTATAAATTAAGATAATTCACTAGCATTAAAAAAAATGGTGACCAAGTTATTTTTAGCTGCATAAGAAAACCATGACTTGTTCCTAAAATAGTTCTGATTTCATCTTTAATTTCAGCAGGTGCTGAATATGAAGGCTGTTGAAAGAACAAAGAAATGCATTCCTCTGTTATAATTACTAAATACTTTTAAGATTTAGTAGATGCAGTTGCAGGTTGTTTGTATTAACCATAAGTTAATCAGCTTTTGTGGACAATTAGGTAGATTTTGCAGGAAAAAGAGGTTTTTAAGACAATTCAGAATTTGCTGTGCAGCCCGTTGCAAGGCTTGTGGGTCTAGTTCATCAGAACATATTGTGTATTGTGGAAAGTTCAGACACCTCATACTCCCCTTGTATGCAATATGTTGCTTCATGTGCTATATGGTCCTATTTCCATGCCCCTAAGTGCATCCAGTGTGTGCAACAGGGGTCAAACGATGAGCATCTGAACACTTCTCTAACTCTGGCATTTTGTTGCTGCATAGCACTTGATCATTCATCATTCAATCAATTGTTATTTAGGTTACTTTCATTCATTAATTTGTTTTACTCACACCTTTGGTTTCAACTTGTGCCTTATATTTTCTTTCTTTAGAAAATGCTGTTTGTTTATTCCATCAGTATCATAATGTGTTGTGAAAGTACAACTCATTCTAGGTCAATTTCTATGTGTTAACAGTTCGAGAATCTTGCAGCAAATATCTGAGAGGTAAGAGCTAAGGAATGTTTGTATGTGTGTGTGTGTGTGTGTGTGTGTGTGTTGGGGGGGGGACTCAAAGAGAGGGGAGTTGGCTGATGGGCAAAGGCATGCTGCCTGCAGGTTCAATCTGCCCGCGAGTCAGGCATCAAACTTTCACATCCATACATCAATAATTCAGTGCCCTGCATTGTCAGAGTGTTAGCATGCCACAGTGGCAGACGACAAACCTGGGTGAGGAGGCAGAAGGAGATTGGAGGACAGGAGAGGGAGGAAGAAAGAAGTAAAGAACCAGTGAAGAAAGATGATTTGAGAGATGGAGGAAGAGACTGTGGCCCATATGAAAGAAGATAAAAGGGAGGTGGGAGGGCTAAGAGAGGGGTCTGGGGTCTACAGAGTGGAGCAAAGTGGAGGGCTCTTAGAGTGGCTTTTTGTAAGTATACAGAACTTAATTTTGGTGGTAAGAAATCATAGCTGCAACTATGTCCTACTCAAATTTACCAAAATGTAAATTACACAAATATTTGGATATGTATTATTTTACGTCATTCATCATAACATTTTATTTCATTGGTTTGACTGACTGGTTTTATTCATTATTCCACGGTCTATGTCTTAAGAACATGGGGAGCATGATTCATATAATATACAGTATGTGAGAAGTATGATCTGTCCTGGTAGATTCAAAACATTAGTGTTACATACAGTATGTGAGGTCAGTCCACAAACAGTCAAATGTTCCGCATCATAAACTGACTTAGCTGACTTAGTTTTAATTTTAATCTGACATTGGATCGATTTATTTTAAATACATTGCTACATGAAATGATCCCTTTCATGTACTGATACCCTGTCTGAAGTCCAGAAAACTGGGTTACATGTATACATGGCTGAGAACTTGTCATTGTCCAGGAAAATCATGTTTCTCTAATCCCCTACACCGATTCTGGAAAACGGTTTTCTCATTTATATGGGGCTTAAGGAAGGGTGGGAATCTGTCATGAGGGTAGCATGAACCTCTGTGTAACACCCCAGCAGTGAGGCTCCTTAGCTGCAGGTGAAAAGAATTAGATCTCTGTTTACATGTTGGCTGTTTGAACCTTTAGGTGTAAATAACAACATTTAATAAAGGCTGCGTTCCATTTTTCCAGGGCCTTGATAGCATCAAACAGGCCTTTTTCGCAGCTGACATTTTGACTTGTCATAGTAGGAAACGCACAGGTGTCACTAATAACATTAACAATGACTTTGGCCCTGTTTACACCTGGTATTAACTTCTGACGTACTTAACAGCGTTACTTAACAGCGTTAAGTACGTCTGTTTACACCTGACATTAACATGCGTCATCTTGAGTAACCACTTGTGATCGGTTCTCACTTGCCCGCTCTATATGCAAATAAACACGAACATCATTTCCGTTCGCAAAGACCAAATTCGTTCGTTATTAACCGCGAGAGAACCGGATTGTCGAGAGAGAGAGAGTGAGAGAGAGAGAGAGAGAGAGAGAGAGAGAGAGAGAGAGAGAGTTATATGCAGTGACCTCTCCATTGAGAGACGCTGTGCGCATTTACGCACGTGACACAGCAGCATAACTTCATTGATTATTTAAATCTCCGACACGCCGACAGCAGCGGTCAGGATCTAATGTTAATAATGTTTTGTTTTCTTCTACACATCCAATAGGTCAGCTGTTACACACACAGTCCAGGTTCATACTGTCTGTGGTAAAGCAGCCGCCATCCTGATAAATCCTGAGCTCATCATATCGAGCAGCACAGCAAAACTAAAAACTGTCGTTATCAACTTGACAGGAAAGAAGAAACCATCCAGCAACATTTAGCTTCTGACAAGCGAAAAACAAGCTAGTTTCTGGTTTTGGTTAAATTACTATCCTAACTGTCGATTTGAAGAGTGAAACCGGTTAGGGGAACGGGAAAAACAGGAAAAAACGGGAGGTGGATTACGTTTTTTAATTCACATGTTTTGTTCATCCTGTTATCAAACAAGTTGAATAGCTAAGGGCCCGGAGGCAGCAATGTAATTCCCTGCCAAGTCTGCCGGAAAATAGAGAACGTTGGTTGAGTATAGGCGGTCCTTCAATGTGGTCCAGGACTCATTGCGTTTACATTGCCAAATGAATGTGATCACATGCGGCCCAGACCACCTCCGAATGTGGTCTGAGTGATCGGATCTCAATCCGTCCTCAATGCGTCTTGGGTGCGTTTACACCTGTAGCCTATATAGAGCTGTCCACTTGTGATCGGATCGCCCGAGAGGGATGTTAATACCAGGTGTAAACAGGGCCTTTGTTCTATATAAGGATACGTTCACACTGCAAGCCTTAGTCCTCAATTCAGATTTATTGCCCAGATCCATTTTTTTTGTTTGGCTGTTTACAGTATTCTTTAAATGTGGCCAATATCCATGGCTGTGGGAAAATGATTTTAGTTAGGGGTTCAGGGGCGCTGACTATTTACACCCCCCACCCCCCAAACTTTTTTTGAGTTTATTGAATACCTGCAGCGATCCGCCTGCAGCAGAAACGATAAGTGCATCTCCCCATCAAGAGGGTCGCTGTGCGCATTTATGCACGAGGCACAGCAGCAACGTAACTTCATTGATTATTTAAATCTCCAGACATGGTAATTAATGTTCGGTGTTTTTCTACACATTGCAAAAGGGTCAGCTGTTACACATACAAAGTTCAAGTTCATGTAGCAAAATTGTTTGGAGTAAAGCAGCCGTCCTCCTGATAAATCCAGAGCTCCATCAACGCTGTCTAAAACTTTCATTTCAGCAGCTAAAAGTTTCATTCTGTTTCCCCTGGAGAGTTTCCTCTGTCTTGTCAAGTTTATAACTACAGTTTTTAGTTTTGTTGCTTAAACGTCCCACGATATTTGCTGCAGTGATATTACTGCCCGCACAGAAATGTTTAGGCTACAATTACTGAAAGCAGCCTCTAATCTTTAAAGTAAATCGTTAAAGAAAACACTCACATCAATTCAACACACAAGAAAGAAATCACCTGGAAAGCTTGCGCAGGTCAACATAATTTAAAAAGCAATAAAACCTACAGGGACCAGTAGAAGTGGAGCATAATGTCCACAGTAGGGATGTGCAGAGAGCCAAGTCTTTGTATTTGTGTCTATATTTGTTGAGGCAGCAAAATTATTCATATTTGTATTTGAATAAAAGTGGAAATAGGAGTAAAAATCCAGTTTTTGTTTTTAATATTCTTTTAATTTTATGATATTAAAGTATCTTTTGAGTGAGGTTGCCACACCAGGTTTCGAATTTGAGTCTCACAGATCATAGACGACTGCTCTGATTACAAGCTAAAACAAAGTGCATCGCAAATGTGTAGACAGACCCCTACTTATTTATACATCCATAACACACAGACAGCACAGCGTGTTACATCTTGGTAAGAACGTCATAGGTGATTCTTTCTTTGCAGTTTTCATTAATTGCCTATTTTTTGACAACCTAACTTTGTGGAAAGGAGATGGGGAACAACAGGTTATGGAGAGTCCCTTGAAAGCATTTTGCTTGTGTCAGTAGCTCAGCTTTACCTCTGGGGAACACCCCCAACTCCAGGAGTGATGTCCACATTAGGAAATGTGCATCATGTAGCAGGTGGATGTGACTCCCCTCATTGAGACCTGCTGATAGATGCAACAGCAGAGCAGAGGAGAGAGACTGAGATAACGATGTAACCGATGTGACCTGCACTGGTATTTGACATGTTTTTTTTTCTTCCCGAAAAAATATTTGTAAAAATTAATGTTCATAAAAAATCAACTATTTGTGCTTTGCCGAATAACATTTGTATTCGGGCCCACCCCTAGTCCACAGTTAGCAGCTGCTTTGCATTCAGAGTCTGTCAGGCTACCGGAGACTATTCTAACCAGCATGAGTCAACCGGGTCCATGAGCTGCATGTCTTATACCCAGTTCTTTCCCCCACTATATTTATGCACAGGGTCTATTTGTGCTGGACCAGCTCAACATAACAGAAAAAAATCAAATTTTGCAACAACACAAATGGGCCTATAGGTTGCCAGTCACCTGGAGGTGGGGGTACTGCACCTTGGGGCACCCTTACTTCCCATGGCCATACCAGATTCCAGTGTGAACTGGTCACAGTCATGAATTGACCCACATGTGCAAAAGAAAAAGAAAAAAGATGTCACACGCAGCACGCTGTCATACAGAAGTGAACATGGAGGCCACTGAAGTCAGCGTTTACCGTTTTATTTATAAGTTGATGTGCAGTGGAAGCCAGTGAATTTGTGAGCAGAAGTGTCACCCCAGATACTCATGAGGTCTAACACCTCACTGTCCCTCCACTGACTACCTCCGTCATAGCTGTCTTCCATGTTTGTGGTCACCGGAGCGACTCCCGCCAGTGCAGAATTATGACGAATGACGATCTAGAGTGATGTAAAAATCGCATGAATTCCAATATGACTGTTCAGACTAGTGTTGCATTGTGAAAAATCAGACCTGTATCTGATTTAGCACCACATATGAAGGTGGTCCAAATCAGAAAATAGAAGATCAGATTCCATGTGATTTGTGTTGTTCACACTGTTATGAAAAAACAGATCTGAATCACATATGAGCAAAAAAAAAAAAAAAAAAAAATCAGATTTTGGCTACTTTTGCTTGCAGTCTGAACGTAGCCTGAGTGTCCCAGTAAGCCAAGCTGACAGTGAGCCAGCATGCACAATATCATGACCCTGAAACTGGAGCACCTAAATACAATCCAGCCATCCTTACTTTCATTATTAACACTCTTTTTCCACTGACACATGTCACAATGACCAACAATTTCTCTCTGCAATTGTTTGGTCTGCATTAAGCTCCAATTGGTAACATTCACAACTGTTCAATTAAGTGAGTGATAGCACAAGGGTGCATTTGTATGGAATTTCAAAAAAAAAAATCAAGACATTATTAAAGTGCAAAATACTACACCAACACCAACACTTAATGTGTCGTGTTTACCCGCTGATAATAGTATTAAAAGCAACAGTATATCCAGATCTCAAGTATCCAGAGGAGAATAAGGTTAATTAACTAGCCTAGTAACTGTATGGTAGCTTGGCAGATGGAGTCGCTCAAGATAATTAGCTGATTTGATAAATTTTGTCTAATCATCCCCACTCTGCCACTGTGTTAAAGCAGATTCTATAAACACAATATATTCTCAGTGCCTTCCACCCTGAGTAGTTCAAAATAAATATGGTGAAAAGGTTAATAAGATATTCACCTGTGTAAGATTTGATACATCATATAAAGAGATAAAGAAAAATATTTTGGACAATAAGGGAAAAATGAACAGCGCATTGGAATATTTGAATTTAATCTATTCTACTCTTCTCATGCCTACATGGAGAATTCATAACATAAATACAAGAAAAAGGAAAGGTGACAAGGACAGACAACAGGCAAGAGAAATAGATACAGAGACAAAGAAGAGTAAATAAAAAGTTAATGGACACTAAGAAAGTACATTCACAGCAAGTACTCTCCTTTGTCCTTCTTTTGCTTTCTCACTCCTTCTCCCATGCCCTTATTGTATCCTGTAGCTTACTTCATTGATTTTTCTCACACTCACCTGTAAAGAAAAGTATAGCTGATTTGGACTCTCACAAATTATAATGTGACATTTGGTGGAAAATACATTGCAGATGCCGATGAAGGAGATAATGAGATTTAAAGGGGTTTAACACTGCTGGAGTGGGCCAGAATGGCTTTCCACCGCTCTTCAATTGACTGCATGGCTGACCCCGATGTCAGCTTATGTCACTTATCATCTTGAAAAGGGCAAATTGAGCAAGAGTATTCCATCGAAACTAAGATATCCCATTTTCAGACAGAATGAGCTCCCTCTCTGAGCTACACCCACTATTGTTCCTTGGAGTGACGCCAGGCTTTTCAGCTGATCATGCACAAATACACATGTACTCTCACAGTCAAGTGCATCTGCACACGAGAGCACACACACACACACACACACACACACACACACACACACACACACACACACACACACACACACACACACACACACACGCACAAAACGTGCACTCACGCAGAGGCACAATTTCCCACTTGTGTGTGAGCCAGCCATTGGAGAGAGCAGGGAGACGACTGACAACCAAGGCAAACTGCTGAGGGTAAGCAACATTCTCCAGGAACACTCGAAAGCTGGGACAGGAGGGAATGTACAGTGTGTGTATGTGTGTGTGTGTTTTGCCAGATAAATACAGATTTTCAGAATTCTAATAATTAATTTTACTCTTTTCAGATAAATGTTTAAAGATCCCCTCCAGACAAGTTTTATGACATACAAAAATATTCTGCTCTGAATAATAATTTGTGTCTAATATGTTTTTTCCATCCAAAAAAAAAAAAGTTCAGCTACCTTTTTAAAATCCTTTCTGTGACCTCTCTTACTTCTCCCTTATTGAAAAATCCAGAATCTATGAATATGCAAATATTTTTCATTTCAAAAGTTTAACTGCTGGATACAAGATGTCTCCTACTTTACTGAAAAGTCTGTTATCAGCATATGTGCAGTGGAGGCTTCAAGTTTCCACATCACACTTGTGTAAGTTGCCCACTTGACCACAATTGGCTCCAAGCTAGTTGTGATGTCACAAATTATGCTCACAGGCAATCAATCAATCAATAACTTTATTTATCCCCAGTGGGGCAATTGGTTATGCAGCAGTGGGATTCACACATTTAGCACACATGAAACACAGGGGCACATAAGTACAACACACAGACCAAAAAATATAAATGCACAGTAAAAATACTCAGCCAATTAAAAAGATAAAAAAACCAATAAGTTAAAACATATGCAAATGAATACCTTTCCCTCCTAGAGTTTAGGAGGGAGATGGCAGAGGGTTTAAAGGAGTGTTTGTATCTGCTGGTTTTAGCTAGTGGAAGTCTGAGGAGGGTACCAGATGGCAGAAACTGAAACTGTTGATGGAAAGGATGGAAACAATCAGACAGGGTGGATTCTGCTTTCTTATATAACAGTTTGTTGTAAAGATCCTGCCGAGTTTCCTGTGCAGTGCCAGTTATTTTGCTGCAGACATTAACTGCCTTATTGAGTACATTTTGGGTTTTACTTTGAGAGATTGATACCAGCAGATAAAGGAGAAAGTGAGCACACACTCCATAAAAGACCGATAAAACATTGTGATCAGGGTCCTTTCAACCTGGAAAGTTTCCTGAGACAAAAGAGACGCTGCTGGCTTCTCTTGTACACCATGTCAGTTTTATTCTCAAATGTCAGTTTATTGGCTAGTATAATTCCCAAATACTTGTAGGACTCCACTATTTCCATCCTCTGGCCATCAATCACTATACTGACAGGAGAAGGGTGAGAACATCTAAAATGACTACACATATCCTTAGTCTTGGACACATTCAGCACTAACAACGATTCATGACACCAATTTGATAGTCAACAACAGGACCATGGGAAATTCCCTTGCTGTTTAGCAGGCTCACTATGACTGCATCATCATCAGCAAACTTCAAGATGTGATGGTTTTCACACATGCTACGGCAGTCATTAGTATACAATACAGTATGTACAATAGAGGAAAGAGGAGGCATCCCGGGAGAGAGCCAGTGGATGTTACAGACAGCTCGGAGAAGTGATTTACTCTCACTCTTTGCATCTTGCACGTGAGGAAGTCTAGAAACAATATTGCCGTCCAAGCCAAACTTGTCTGTGAGCTTCTAGACTAGCAGAGGTGGCTGTATGGTGTTGAAGGCTGATGAAAAGTCCAAAAACGATAATCTTGCATGCTTGTTAGAGCTGTTGAAGTGCTCACACCTTTAATTCATATTTAAGGTGAGCACAGAGAAACTTTCCCCCTTCAGCAGGTGAATGTGAAAACAGCTTTCTAGTCTCAAACTCTGCAAACTCATTCTGCAAACATCCAACTGAAATAAAATAAACACATTTTTGAATGGAAGGGGACTTTAAATCAATCTGTAATATAAGATTATATCAAATTAATGTCAAAATAGCTGCTTCATTTGAATTAAATTCAATTTACTGAACAGAACGTATTTGATCTGAATGTAAGTTGACTGAAGGGGAATTAAGTGGAAAAATATAATGCAAGTGAGACCACAACATGACTAAAGACAAAAGTGAGAATGGAGAGAGACTAAGGGATTGAAAGAGAAAGAAAAAGAGTCGATATATAAGGTCATGATTCCCCAGTAAATGTGGTCTTGGTGTGGATCCCCTAAAAATAACCACAGTGGCTTTCATCTGTCCTCTACCCTTGGCCTTTAAACATCTCCTCTGCAGCTGCGGGGCAAGTTAGTGACCTCTCTGTCCTTGTGCTCTCTCTAAAGACGAACACACACACATGATAACATGTTCGTATAATTACACTTGTGAAGACCTTCACAGACTAACCTCTAACCTTAACCTCCACCCACTACACTGCACACATAACTGTAAAGCCAAGCACCCACTAGACCACTGACTCCGAACAGGTTTTCTGAATTCACGCATAGAGCCATTGTGGAGCCTCGTTGCTCACCTTACTGTAGAGTGACTGTGATTCCATTTAAGCGCTATACTGCGCTCATGACCTTCGTCATTCTGGTCAAAGGAAAGAAAAATATTCCATATTATAAGATGTCTGACTGGCAGTTCCACTCAAAAATGTATTTTGTTTATTGTTAGTTCAAGTTGATGTTTTTAGTTCAAGAGGATTTTTTTAACAAAGTAATTGAACTTATTTCGGAAAACCACATCAGATATACATTACTATTAAAAGCAGAGTATTTTCTTATGTCTTAAAAAATGTGGGAGGGGATCTTTCAGCTGAGGTTATCTTCATGAGTTGGTTGAAATAACCTCTCCAGCTGGCTTTTTGATGTGACCAGCTGACTCGATTACAAACGAGAATCTTGTAAAGGGGTAAATATAACTACATAAATGATATTGTGCTAAAAGACTGAGGCCAAAGCTGCATGTCCCAGACAAAAAGTCAGCTGCGGTCCGGCAAAAGTTGAGTTCACAAAGGGCTGAAGTCGGTTTGAACGTTGTACTAAACTAGCAGACTATCACCAACATTTTCAACAGAGAGAGCGATGTTTTTGACAATTCTGCATAGTTGTTAGTGACATTTCTTAATACTAATCTTCCAAAAAGATTTTTTTATTTATTATAATAGCTAAAAACCATTCACAGCAACTACAGTATGGTTAATTTATGAATAAGGTTAGGGAAAAGAGGGATGGTTACAGTTAAAAAGCCATGACATTTTGGTCTGTGACAGGAAACAAACACTAGTCTTGAAAGTCAGACTATCCACTGCCCTGAGCTCCACACCCTTTCCTTCTTTCCACCTAACTACAAAAAGGACAATCCATTGGCAATGAATTCTGCACATGCAAAATGATAGATTTGCAACCAAAACAATGTGGTGTATTGGGCTTTATTTGCCGTAGCATGTTTAGGTATGTGGACGGAAGTTGTCGACATTTTCACACAGCCTGGTCTGCCACCCACTAGTCACCTAAATTGGACAACAATGTTGTGAGAATTTTAAGTGCATCCTTCAGGTTTCCGGTTTACTTCTTCTTCTCCCATCGAATTCTTGCCCACCACAACTCCTCACCACCAAGATGCCCTCTCTTATGTGGACAGTGTTAAACAAGGAAACTAAATAAACCTAACTTCAACCTCAATCTAAATCTTGCACCAAAATAGTCCCTAAGTAAAGGGGAATTTTGGTTTTGAAGATTTTTCTCACGTTTCTCTCTCATGATACACTTTAAGTTGTTTTTTCCTTTGCTCATTTCTGTAATACAGTCCTACATATTCACTTGAGCTTCATCCCTCTCTGTACTCTCTCTCTCCGTTTCACACACAAGAAAGCACATTGACCGACTGGGCTGACCAATCGTGTCCATTGGACCATCCCTGATATACCTAGGGTGCAGCGGGGCATGCGCATGCCAACACGGCGTCTGCATGCAATCTTGATCTCGAGTCACTCAAGCAGGCAGACAGAGGACGTGAGGAACAGTGGAGAGGAGAGGGAGAGTGAAAGAGGGGGGGCCACCGCAGAGATCATCTATATTTCATAGACCTCTCAATTAGTGTCAGTGTTCACGGATGGGAGGTTGGGGAGCAGTCCCTGTCTACTTGGCCTGCTCGTCTGCTCATGCTTGGCCTGTACCATCGACCCCCTTACCTTCACCCTCCCCCTCCACCCCCCCTTCTCCCCAATACACAATAGGAGGGCTGATTTAGGTTCACTTCGGGCTCTTCAAACCATAATGAACGCGATGCCGTAGGGGATTCTCGACAGCAGTTTGATCTGATATAATTTCATAAATGTGATAACGGTGTTATTCTAAATGTGAGAACATGGAGAATAAATAAAAATCCCACGGGATGCCACACTCAAGTCAGATGTTAACATTTATCATGGTTTTCATGATGCACAGATGGCAAGGTAGGCATGTCATAAAACATTAAATGGTAGCAAATACTGTACGTGTAAAATTGCATCAAATATAACGATCCCAGATTAGCAACTCTGCCTGTTTACATATATTATTCATTTCAAATCTCATTATCTTCTGACTTGAGTGATGTGTGAATTTATAGCTCAAGGTACAAGAAGCTCCACATTTTTGGATGATAGAGTAGAGAATGGTCAAAATTACCTGGATTAGCACTCTTCCCCCTGTGCCACTATCTTTCTAAGTATATCTCCTGTGTGTCAACATTCCACCTACAGCTTTAGGAGGATAGTTACATAATTTCACTACCGGAGCCAGACAGCTCAGCTCATAGGCTCAATCCTATTAGATTCTATTCGAACATATTATATTATTCTACTGATTATCTGATTTATATTGACTGACAAAAAAAGTGGCAGCTTTAGGCTATAGTCTCATGCCGGCAAGCACAATAATACCTAAATTAATAGCGTTTTGTGCAAATACAATCATGTCTATGTGTCTTTTGAATTAAAGTGGTAACTGTAAGATCACATTTTACTGTAAGAAATAATAAAACTTTGGCTCAGTCAGACCTGAACTCCTCCAGTTAGGTTGGTTTCCACTGAGTTTGTAAACACAACAGGAACAAATATGATGGATTTTTTCTTAACCAAGGGTAGAGAAATTTGGGGTTAAAAAGAAGACCAGTTTTTAAAAAAATCTTTTATATAGAAATAGTTATGTTTAATTATTAGGTTGAGATTTATTACATTTATGCAAAAGCTTGGACATCGTTGAGTCTCAATATTGGGTTAGAGATTTTTCAGTTCAGGGTTTGGGCTGGGTGTAGCTCAGGTTAGAGTAAAGACCTGAAAGTACGTTTGCCATTGGTCATGGGATTTTCGTCATATTCATCCCAGTGGTCTCTTCCCATTGAGATGGGGCATTTCCCTTCTCAAGTTTAAACCTCAAGTAACTGGTTTGTGGTCTGACAGGGCCAAAGATGTGAACAAGAACAGCAAATAGAGAAAAAGTGAGAGAAACTCAAACTAATGGGTGTGTTTATAAATGTTTTGGAGCACAGAGTAACATATAGTATTTATTTCCCTATATATATGACTATATCATCATCTAGGTTTCTCTCTGCTGTCAGTCCACACTGCTGCATTTTGCAATGTCTGCTGGATTTTGTGCCTCTTATGGAAAAGGAGAGCTCCAAGTGATACAAGTGATAGTTTTCAGTATCAAGCTGTCATCATTATATGAATTATCATATCCAATTGATTACTCACCGAGGAGCAGACAGAAATCAGAAATTTGGATAAGGTGTTTATATTTCACAGTATCCTGGATGATCCAGCTAGTATATTTAGGTCTCAAAAAACTGGGAAAAGGATTTATGCAGGTTTCTAAAACCAGGATGTGATGTTTACATGTGCAAACACATAAATGGTATACTCCAAAATTCTGATCATTACTGAGATTTGAGTGTGCATGTTATGTTCAAAATATGGAAAAAGAAATAGATGAAAAAAGAGCACAGAAAGTAGGAGAAGAGCACATTTTCAGTTAAATGTGTATTCACACAAAGGACACATTTGACTTTAAGCATCAGGTTCTATCACTGTAAGCCCTGCTTTTTGCTGTCTACATGAGGAGAAGCCACTGTCGCTTTGCCTCTCCCTCTTTTTCTCCTTCTTAACCCAGCTGGAAGCTCCTGCTGCTAGGTTATAGCTTGTCTGATGCTCCCCTGTGGCTCATTTAACCAGGGAAGGCAGCAGAGGAGAGGAGAGGAGTAAATGAGGGTTTATCAATAGGGCAGACAACTCCAACCAGCCAATGGGAAGTATAACTGAATATAATATTGAAAGAGAGGAAAGGAAAAAGTGCTAGAGCCAGAACAAAGGGTGGAGAGAGGGAGACGACAGTTACATTTACATGCACAAAAAAACATGATGATTGAGAGAAATCAGGTTTTTAAGCTTCAGCAATGTAAACAGACTTATTTAACTGTTCAAGTTTAGTCAGACTTCAGATTTAATCACTTTGAATCCAAGGACACATCGCTATGAGTAATGATGTTTCCTTTTATCCTACTTAACTGCTGCACAAAGATACTTTCCCTGTCTTTCGTACACATGCACAGATGGAAAAATCACTGTTCAAAACCCAGTTGAGCATATGCATGGGCAAGAAATCAGCTTTCTCCAGCAGCAATTTAGCTGTGTCAACTATGTTTGTGAGAGTACTAGGATTTACTCTGTGGCCCAATTGGTGGCCCTGGGGGTTAAAGGTCAAATCTAAAGGCCGATAGTGATTGGTTCCCCTGAGGAAGGTCACAATACACATCTGGCCTGGAGCTCATCCAAGCATTTTCCTTCTCTCTTTCTCCGTCTCTCTCTTTCCACACACTGCAGGGTGACCTTGAGAATGTCTGGTGAATTTCTTGCTTTTTTTGTCCTACCATCCTTCTTTCAACTCACTGAACAATTACTGCTATAGGAATCTCAGGAATAAAGGAATTTCAACTTCTGCTAAGGGAAGAGACCAGCTGCTCTGGAGTATATACAGTATATGTGTGTAGGTGGTGTTAAACCTTAGTTCAGGGCCCCTTCCTCTTTTCTTGATGATCTAGGTAGGTAGCAGAAAGAGCTTCAATGTGCACTTTAGGGTATACCCTTGGCAAGGGTTACCATGGGAATTAGGGAGGAAGGCAAAGGTCAGAGGGCTGTGTATAGGGGTGTGTATTTGTGTGTTTAGGTGCTGCTGATGTAAGCATAAATATATTTGGTCAGGTAAAGGTATATTGAACAGGCTGATTCAGTTTGTTACTACTTGGGTATTATTTTTTATAGTTTTGGCCATCATTCCTATTGGTTATGATACCATTATACGCGGACAAGCTCTGTCAGGCAAGAAGTCAAGAGTCAGACAATCAGATGTAAACATGATTGGTTGTAAACAGGCCAACAGTTTAGCCAGATGGAAGAGAAAATAAGAATGAGCACACCCAAAATGTTGGACACAATCCTTCACTACACAGGAAAACTGTTTTCACTGACAAGATAAGTATGGCAGGTCAAGTTGAAGCAGGAAGCCAGTTTGTAAACTGTGATGGATGTTGTTCCTAATCTGGGGTTGGGAACCCCCAAGGCGACTCAAGAAAAAAACTAAGGGGGCACAAGGTGATTTATGGTACAAAAAAGAAAAACAACCGTAGCAGAACAAAGCACTGTACGGTTGGCCTCCTATTCACCCCAATGACAGCCAGGCATTTGGCCTGAACATTGGGAGCAATTTGGGGTTCAGTGTCTTGCTCAAGGACACTTGGACATGTGGATCAAACCACCAACCCTGCAATTAAATGATAATCTTGTATGTATGACTCTTTCAGAGAATTGAGTACTTGCCTTTTTCTCGTAAAATAGATGATAATTTCACATCTTCAGAGTCCCTATCATTCAAATGAAACAATCTGAGAAGGAAAAGTTGTGCACCAATCATTTCAACACAAAGGCAATATAAGCCACGATTTCAGGTCACAAGTAAACATTTCTTCATTGCAGGTCAAAAAGGTTGGGAACCACTAAAATTGACAATTTGGGTAAAAATTTACTGTTTACCCTTGTTGTCTCTTCCAAACCAAGTTTGCCTAACCTAGGGGTTCGTAAAAACATGTATGATCATTTGAAGGCTTGTTTATTTCCACTTCAACTTTTTTTTTATAACATTGTCACTATGTTTGTCTTGTAACTTGTTGTGTAAAATTGTAATATTACTGATTAGAAGGAAAGCCAAACTACTAAAATAAGCCCCAAGTTTTAATAGACCAAAATTATCCATTAATATCGCACACCTTTTTGGATATTTTCAATTTAACCAAGTCAGTATAGAACCATTTTGTGAAAAGTTTGTGTCTTCAAGTAATTTCTTTGTATTTCTGTACACAAGCACCAACGTGGGCATGCAGATGACATGGGTAGTTCATAAAAGTCACACTGTGGTTTGCGGTTATGGAAGAAAATAATCTGATTTGAGTGAAGGCCATTTGACTTTGCCGCACACCGAAGAGCACATCAGCTGACCCCCGTAAAGCCTAATGGACTGACAGAGCAGATAGCCTAACAGTGACTCATGCAAGTGAAACTGATCTAAGTGCGAATCCATCCCTCATGGCAATGTCACGGTGTAGGCCTACCTTCAGCACTGATTTGAAGCCAAACGCGGCACAGGCAGAAATGAGCCGCTGTGGCTGTGAGGCAACGGGAACACTGATCTGAGAGTAGTCTCAGAGGCCAGCTGAGGAGAGCTGCAGCTCTGGGCTCTGGTGAGTAGTGAGAAATTAATTAAGAGTGAAACAGCAGCAGGAGGGAAGATAGGAGGGAGGGCAGCAGAGGGACTGAAGGAGAGAAGGAGCATGAGAGAGAGAGAAGGAGCCTCTGGGAGTGGGCCTCCTGGAGGATCAAGACTATTATTGCTATTATCATTGTCTAATTTTCCCTCCTCTACTGCTCCCCCTCCTCCCCCTACCCATCTTTCTCATTTGCTCTTTATTCCCTCTCCCAGTTATGCCTCCTTCTCTCCCACCTTTCTTCATCTTTTTCCCTCCTTTCCTCTCTATCCTGGCCCTCAGAGTGAGGACAGGCTGCTAGCCAGCGGGTGCTGTAGAGGAGGGAAAGCAAGCGAGAGCCTAATGAGATGTCTATCGCCTCCGTCTAGACTGGACTGCTCCTCTCAGCACAGAAGCACCACCACCACCACCACCACAATGCACTGTACTACACACTGTACCCTGTCTGCATGCCGACTGCTGCTGGAATAGCGAGAGGCAAGGTTTGTGTGTGTGTGTATCTAGGAGGTGTGTAGAAGCAGTATGTGCTTCTAAAGTGGATGGCATGGGCAATGTGTGTGTGTCTGAGGGGTACACTGGCAGAGCTTGTTGTGAGGAATGATTGTGTGTTTTTGCACTCTTGTTTGTGCATATATATATATATTGTGCACAGACATTTCTGAGTGACAGTGTGTGCTACTGTCAGTGCTATATCTATAATTCGAGTGTGTGAAAAACTGGCCCTTGGGCAGACAATATTATGATGGATGCCCTCACACACACATACACCCTCCTCCACTGTGATTGCCTGTTAGGGCTCTACTCTCACAGGCTGACAAAAAAAAAAAATCTGCCCTCTAAATCCCACCATCATACGCACTCTGTTTGCAGAAGCCCCCTTTTTTATTTCCTGATAGGCAGGCCCATGGCAGAGCTCCACCACAGGGACCTCTACTAACACCAGGGGGACCTCTGTTGTTCTGTTGGGACCTCTCCACCGGCAAAGTCACCAGAAATACTCAGTTACACATGTTTCCCAGCATCCATCTACACTTCCCTCTCCATTGGCCCACTAAGCTGCCTTGATATTTTATAAATAGAAAACATACCGTCACCAATTCCACTAAAGTAGCATAATAAATACCTTTTGTATGTCTATTCTTTTTTGATGCCACGCAATTCTCCACCTTAACAAATCTTTTTTTTTTCTTTAACTGAGTCCTGAAAACCTTATTTTCCTTTAAAAAAGTAAAAGAAATCACAAGTGCAGTAAATATATTTTAACCAAATTTAACCAGTTTCCAAAAGAAATCTGCTTGTTTGGAAAATGTGTTTGAAATGAGTTTCTGTATCAGGAAACAAGAAACAATAAGGCCAGTTGAGTCTTGGATGACTGAAAATTGAATTTAGAGAGTTGATTTGCATTAGAGACAGGTTGAGATATTTTTACTGCACTGGCACAAATTTTCAGTTGTTTTGAAGAAGTAGTTTAACATCTAGAAATGCATGTATTTGTTCTTTTTTCTGAGAGTTAAATGAGAAAATCCATATCAATCTCATGTCAGGGTGTTAAGTATGGAGCTGGAGACAGGGCGTGTTTAACCCATAGCTTAGCATGAACACTGTAAAGAAGGGAAAGCACTCAATCTAGTCGTGTCCAAATTTGTTAAAAAAAATACATCTACCAACACATTCGAAGCTCACTAATCGACATGATGTGTCTCACTTGTTTAACCTGTAAATAACAGAAATGTAAAAGCAACATTTTGTGATTTGAGGGGGTGTTACTGTGTTGGAGCTTGTTTTTCATTAGCACAGGTTTTGGTTTTAGTCTCTATCCAGGCACAATTGTATCACACCTGGTAACTTCACTGTGACGACAAGACTTTGAGAAGCTGTGCACTCAGTTGTTGTTTGTGAATAAATAGTTCTAGCACGAACTCCCCATAAAACCATTTATGAGTTTTACATTTTTGTTTATGTACTAAACAAGAAAAAAATATGCAAGTCAAATAGCTGCAAAGGTGTTGATTCACTGTCTCCAGTCTTGATGCTAATCGAGGCTATTGATTCCAGCTTTGACATTAAAGGCTTTGAAAATATATTCCTTCCAAATAAGGACTGCAGGATGTTGCTTTTCATGCTCTGGAAACAGGCCCCACTACCCCAGACTGAAGGAAACACCATAACTTACTGGAAACACTGACCAGTACACACTTGGGCCAACATTTACTACTTTAGAGAGATTGCACTAACAGGGCAGGTATTATTAATCGCAAATAATATTAAACATACTGAAATATTGTGTGGCAGAACTGTATGTTTGGAGAAAAATCACTGTAAGAGAAGCTCCAAAAGTCCAAGAGTCGAGGAGCCGGGGAGAGCAGCAGGCGAGAGAAGTGTCAATCACAGCTGTCAATCAATGCCCACACGGCAGATATCAAAACCTACTATAAGCAGGGTGGGAAATTAACTTTTTACAATGTGAACATTTTCCAGCCACTGACAGATAAATGTTCAAATTCACCAGCCACTCAATAGTAAACCATTATTTGGTGTCTGAAATCTACTAGCCACTTTCATATTTTACCACCATTTGTCTGGTGACTGGTGCTAATTTCCTACCCTGACTGTAAGCCTTCAAATCTTATTAATGGAGCAATCATTTTCAAAATAACCACCAGCACACTTATTAGAGGGCCCAAATTTAGTGAGTGAGACCATAATGACTGGGTGAAAAACATTATTTACTTAGTATTTCTCGAGAGAAGTTGACACTTCTTGCATGGGAGTCAACTGGAGCCAGGGATTCTTGGAGCCAGCATCTAGAGGCCGTTGGCAGCATTGCACTTTCAGGAATTTCCATGCTGACTTCAGCCTCAAGCCGTGGTAGTTGCCACTTGAGTCCTACTTCAACACAAAAGTTTCTGCCAAAGTCAGAACAGTTTTGGTTCCTTCACACGAGAGAGACACAGGCATGAAATTGATATCGATCCTCTCATCTCACTCTAGGAAAAAGAAAAAAAAAGACACAACCCAACAACCCTACCAAAAAGTCCATTAAGGAGCCACTGAAGGGGCAGCTGTTAGCGGTTAGCCTAGCATGCTACTATGAAGGCAGTCAACTTCACATTGTTTGTCAGCTCAGTTCCCTGTGGGGGTGAGCTGTGAAAAGCTGGAGCTTGTCTCACTGTAGCAGCCTTTCTCTCACTCTCACTCTTTGTCTCTTTACATGGGTTTTATAATCAGAAGCTGTTGTGAGGCATCTCTTATGGTAACCTGCACACACACACACAAACACACGTATACACACACATTTACTTAAGTCACTTTTGGGGTATTTACATAGACTTACATTCATTTCCTGGATACTTACCCTAACTCTAACCATAACCGCTACTTGCCTAAACCTAACCCTTACCCTGACTCAAACTTAACCTAACCTTAACCTTATAACCATTGACCCAAAAATCAGCATTTTACCAATTGGGGATACAGCTTTTATGCCCAGTCGCATAAGCCGTCCTCAATCAACTGGTCTTCAGTCTGGTTTATGTCCCTGAAAGTGACTTAAGTCATACCCACACATACACACATACACTGTTCATTAAAGTGCATTCTGCAGAGGGCAAAGAAATGGAAGGGTAACGAGAGAGAGACAAATGAAAGGAAGCAGAGAGAGAGAGTGAAAGAGAGACAGAGAGCTTGTTAGCAGCCATGCTGAAAGTCTGCTCCAGTTATTCGGTTGAGTGAGAGGCACCGCCTTTTTTTTTTTTAAAGTCTTCCTCACTGTCTCTGTTTCATCCCCACGCCCTCCCTCCTGCTCTCTCCTCTCTGAGCCCCGTTGGTTCCAGGTGACAGGCTTACTGAGGGTCAAGCAAGACTGCACACTGGGTAACTCACCTCGCTCACATGAAAACACACACATTTACTGTCTCTCTATCTCTCTCTTAGACACACATATACACGATGTGCTCACACACTGGGCTTTCGACTGCAGGCCTCATTAACTACACTACAGTTGCCCCTGTTTTAGAGACACTCCTCAGCACGCTGTCTCTCTCTCTCACAGCCACACACACATTTAAGCTTTCTCTCTGTCTCACACACACAGTCAAAAGCACATATATTGTCCTTCAAGCTTTGTATTTCTCTTTGCCCACTTCACATCATTATATCTCTTTATCTGTTGCTCATACAGGCACAAGACCTGTGATCAAAAGGCTTATTGATTTAGTTTATTACAGATTTTTCACCAAAAAACTGTCAATTTTTGCAAAACCAAAAAAAAAAAACATGCATAAAAGGTGGCTGCTGAAGAGAGTGAAACATCACAAAAAACCCAAAGAGACAACAGGTGATGTACTGAACCAGACCAAAAATATGAGTGAATATTAAACCAGCCTTGAGAATCTCAGGAATCTATTTTATGCCTCTAACTGTCAAAATGCACTGAATGAAAACTTACACATCTGGTATGTTCTGTGATTTCTCGTTTTCATAGCTAAACCACATGAGTCTAAGCTGTAGGTGGTTTGTTATACGGCAAACAATCAATCCGAGCAGTAGAGCACATACAAGACTGATCTCATAGGGGACATAATGTAAATATGAACTGCATGTCTGTGTGGTTGCATATACTCATGTGTTTGTTAGCAAATGAGGATACTGTTTAAATTTTCTTCAGGTGGTGATATTTTTACACTTTAGAAAAGTCTATTTTTTTTGGAAATTAATCACTCATTTGGTCAATACTGAATGTAAAGAATACTTATTAATAACACAACCTACATTTCAAATGTCAACTAAAGCTTCTAAACCCACATTATCTTACTCTCCTATGTCATAAGATAAATTATTTTACCTGAATTCAACTCAGCAGTGCACTTTATGTAATTATGAGTAGATGTAGAGTAACTGTCAATAATAATAAGCACATTGAGTATATTTGTGTGTGTGTGTGTGTGTGTGTGTGTGTGTGTGTGTGTGTGTGTGTGTGTGTGTGTGTGTGTATGCCCATATGCCTGCATGATAACCAATGTTTAACGGACCTGAACAAACACAATGGAATGCGGTTTGATGTGTTGTGATATTTCGTTTTTTTCTTGACTTTTACTTGTCATGAACATGTTTTTATTGAGACTTGTTACATGTGTTACATGTCTTATTATACATGTTATGTTTTTGTTGTATGTGTGGACCCCAGGAAAAGTAGCTGCTACCTTAGCGGCAGCTAATGGGGATCCAAATAAAGAATAAGAATGTATCTGTGCCCCTTGGGATCCTGCATGGCCTCTGCACAAACAGCTCTTATCTCTTGCGATCGAGTCTGACGCTCCAAAGCTGCTGCCATCAGCCACAAACTCATTAATTACTCTTTAGTATCAAGCCGTAATTAGAGACACCAATCAGGACTCCCGCTCTGCCACCCCTCTACACCCACCCCTCCAGCCCCTATTAGCACTCCACACCATACTCTGTGTGCTAGTGAGCTAAGTTAGTTGCAACACATCAGCACAACACTGAGATGAGCTCCCCCCATGTGTGAGATTAGGCCAAGTGCAGTTTGATAGAAGCGGGAGAGGAGGGAGGGGTGGGTGAGGCAAGCTGAATGTGTGTTGGGAGAAAAATAAAGGAGGAAG
This sequence comes from Thunnus thynnus, assembly GCF_963924715.1. Classification (NCBI taxonomy): domain Eukaryota; kingdom Metazoa; phylum Chordata; class Actinopteri; order Scombriformes; family Scombridae; genus Thunnus; species Thunnus thynnus. The sequence continues at coordinate 11,900,026 of NC_089526.1, read as the reverse complement.
AGAGGAGGGAAAGACAGAGGTAGCAAGGTGAGGGCGGGGAGAGATACAAGAAGGTGAGGCGATGTCGACACTCGGGATGAGCATTAATTTGACATTAATTGTGTCATCACCGCTTTAGGTCACCCCCTCCCCTTGTACACACATTTACCTCTTCTCTTCTCCCACTCCTGATGAGTGGATCAGAGGAGAAGGGAAAAGATCTGATTACATCTGTCTACACTGGAGGAGGGTGAAATGGGGACAAGAGGGAAGAGGCGGGAGGGTGGGGGTTTGGGTTCATTAAGGACAGTGATTGGTGTAATAACGTGCAAAAGATAGCAAGTAGGTCTATCTGTGGACTCGCAGTATCTACATGACACACCCACTTGGTTCGGTGTAAGCATGGGCGGTAAGATGGTTAGGGTTAGGGGTCAGGTTCAGTGTCATGTTATATGATGTTACGGTGACAACATCAAGGAGGAGGGGGTGTGTCATGTAGTAAAGTGGGCGTGACGTGCAGGTCTGCAAGACTGCAGAGGAGAGCAATAGATAGGAGGATTTCCTGGTTGGTCATTTTCTTTTAATCAGGAAGAAGTCGGTAGCCCTGGACAGTGGCGGGATGTCCAACTTGATTATGTAATCTATATATTTTTTAAACATTTTGAGATGAGATGATTTTGTAGAGATTATGTTTGGTTTTTTTTTTCTTTAGAAATAACTATTGACGACATAAGCTTTGAAAGAGCTTTGAATCAAAATTTACAGTTACCTTCATTGTTACTTTTGAGATCTGTTGATTACATTTCACAAAATACACAACATACTTCAAATTACAAAATGTCATGCCAGTAATGTTAGACTAAATTATCTAATAATGTTGGTTTGGTGAGCTTAATCAGATATTTTACCCTTCGTACACATTTCCTTCATGTTAATATATTTCATACCTACATTTACACTAAAGGATAGTGTAAATCTCTTATAGTATAGATCTCTTGGCTCTAAATCTTAGTTTTGAAAGTTATGTTACAGCTTGTGATGCTGCAGTGACCTCCTGTTTACATTGTTGATTATTATTGATTCGATGGGTGCACATTAGTAGCTAAGACATATCTCAGGTTCTAATGGTGCCACCAGATTTATTAAATTGTTATTATGAGAACTTAGGAAAGAAGTTGGTGATGGATTTACAAACAGCTGTTACATCCCAATCCTGGGGCAGATTTCATGAGGTCATATTGCTTCACAGTACATCTCAACCTGAAAGTGACTGTTGGGCATCTCTTGTGACTGATTTTTTTTAATGTATCCACAATTGATCACTGCTCAGAAAGTCCATCCATCCCCCACACCACACCCGCAGAGGTTAGTCAGAGCTGGTAGGTAACCTGGAGAATGTCTTTTTCAGGGACACTCCAGCAATGTGGATGCTTGGGTCTTAAACATTTGCCTTCTGGTTTAAAGCAGTTTTCTGCTCTCTAGGCTACACCTTACACCTTCAGCAGGACAATCTGTATTCTGTGTCCACTATTAATTTTTCTGCACTCCTGCTACATTGCTTCAGTGTATCATAGCTTGATTGGACTGGATGACAGAGAATTCCAATACAAGCCTTCAAGCAAATACAAAGCGTAAAGATATCATTGCACTGCAAAAAACATTAATTCAGAGATCTTTTATTTAGAATGATTAAATCAATTTTTTTCTTATTAAAGATAGATACTGTCATCAAGCTTATCTTTATCTTGGTGAGATAGCCAATCTAATTTTCAGCAACAGCCCACAAGAAATTGCATGGTTGATGCAGTGATATCCCAAAACATCTATTATCAGAAAGCTAGACGTTTTTTTTTTTGCTTATTTCAAGAATCACATCAGTCTTAACATTTCTGAATTGATAAAGTATGGGATTTTCATTTATTTATTTTTTTATTTTGAAATAGTTAAGACACAGTCTGTGATTCAAATACAAACAAAAAGAGTAGTCCAACAACCAAAATTCAAAGCACACGACTGGAAACTGATATCATTCCCAAATTGATTGACAGGTCTTTTAATACATGGACTAACACTAAGCAACAACTGAATCCAAGTTATTAATGTTTGCTGATGCGGTTAAGGTTTGTTTACATCGATGTGATGAAATTTAAGCTATCTGAAGTGATGCAAAGACTCCTCTGCGGTGTAGTTTATAGAGCCTCTCATGCCTTTCATGATTTGAGTTATCGGAATGATATATACAAAAATGTGATACCATTTTCCTTTTGGAACCATTAAGTCTTTAAATTTGGTTCTTCGTTGTAGAACACACACTAATTATTCGTAAATTAAGTTCACCCCAGTTGATTCAAAGAAATGTTTGTATCTGTCAATGAGGCCAATTGTGTTGTTGTCTTACTGTTGCTCAAGGGTCTGTGCACCAGACCCACTGCTTTTAAATCTGGTTTCAGCAAAAAAGACAAAAAAAGAGCACAATTCTAGCTAATCCTCTATTAGTGTATGTCATGAATGATTACTTGATGTCTCTAGATTATAATATCTCCCATAGACACCTGTCTGCCTCCAATACAAATATTGTTGTGATGAGATGTTCCAGATCTGGGCACCACACTGTCTCACAAAGTTTTTCATCAGTCCTCTACTCATTTTTAGTCAATGACATCATTTTAGGTATTACAAATTACTCTCTGGTGTTTGCATTTTCCATTCTAGTTGAATCTTTGATGGTTTAACACCTCACTAAGAAATGCAGTCTCAATCCCTTGATCCTGTCTCTAAAACTGCCCTTTATAACCATGCCTATAGTTCTGATAACTTTACAATTTCAAAATACTTTCAGAGCACAAAGACCACTCTTGGCCTTATTTTAGCAGAACACAAGTGCAGTGTTCATTTTTGAAATTCTTTTAATCTCACTGTGGCCTCCAATCCAACTTGTTGGCTTTAGTTTCTAAAATCCAAACTGTCATTCCCTAATTCAACAGTTTAGCCAGTAGGAGCCCTCTCTCTGTGGTCTATTGGTGTCTCTATGAGCTCTTTTTCCCATGTGGACTTGATGATGTCAGCACCTTTTGGCATCCTGAGGGTAATGAAGACAAGTTAAAAGAGGTGTGCAGTCTGTTTTTTTTCTACTAAAAGATATCATGTAGAATTGATTTTTAATTGATTGATTGATTGATTTTAATCATCTGTTTATGCATCTTTGGAGCTTAGTTACATCTTAAAAGTTACTTGAATTTGTGTAATGATTATAAACCAATTAAAGTAGCTTTTTTGTTTCCTTCTACATCATTCTTCTTGCTTATTTTTTTCAAATGGCTTTGAAACAATGCTTTGGAAAGTTGTCTACTAATAAAGATAGTAAAGATTATAAAGATGATTATTAAAGCTTATTTTCACAGTGGCTGCAACGGCTGAGAATAAGTCTTGGCATTTATTCTGAAGGTAGTACATCAAACTCCCCCCTTCTATATATGGGTGGGTTAATAATTTCTATGAACAATTGAATTTTGGAGATAGAGCATTTTTTCACTTTGCAGTTTGGCTGGAAAGTAAGAACTGCTGAATCCTCATAAGTACTCAAGGACATCTGTACCCTGGAGCCTTGCCTGGGTGGGTCTGTCTCTTAGCAGTGTCCCCAGCCAGCCTTTAGCTCCAAGGGCGGTCTCGACAGCAATATCACTGGGCCAAGTAAGGAAGGACCTGCTCCCAGATGCTTGAGTGGATGAATAATGACACTGTAACACAGCTTCTCTCACTCGCTGATAATGAGGAACAGAAGAGCAGACCCTCCCCGAGGCGCAGCACCTGGACTGGACTGCCTTCCTGTCTACCTCAACCTCTATCTCTCTCAGGAGAAAGGCAGGGAAGAGTGAGACTTTGGCCATACGCCAGACTCCTAGTCTCAGTTACACTCAATCACACTCAGTTTGGCCTAATTGTGAAATTATGAAACATCTTATAAAGTTACTGGACCGTATTTACGCTCATCAGACCCCCAAAAATGCTTACAAAAACACATTTTAATTGTGTGTTTTTGTGTCAGGCACTTTAGCTTTTAATATACGCTGCCTGCCTTCCTCCCTCCACACCTTTCCCTCCACTTCTCACTTCTCTCCCTGCAGAGAGGCTTTGCCAAGTGGAGTCAATTAAAACTGTACATCTAAGTGAGAAATGATTGTTTGAGCGTGTGCGTGTCGGTGCGTATGGTTTCATAACTGTGCCTCTTTGTGTAAATGTGTGAATTTCTGGTATTTTCAAATGTATGTGTGTGAATGTGCATGTGTGGTGTCTGTGTGTGTGTGTGTACATGTCTGAGTGAGTGTAGAGGCAGGGACTCCCCTGGGGCCTGGCAGTATGGCGCTGTAGCGCTGCACACTCCTCCTGTGAAAACGCCTCCAATGGGACCAGGACAGCTGTGGCCCAACCTATACCGCTTCATGGGCCATAACAAGCCTTATGACACACACACAGACACACACACACATGTATACACACCTATTACTCCAATCCCGGCAACTCCGTCTGGCTGTCTGGGTGCCTCCTTGTTTTGTCTGTCTGTCAGAAACTATCTCTCTCTCTCGCACACACACACACACACACACACATACAAACACATGTGCGTATACACACACACACACACACACCATTTCTCTCTTTCTTTCTCATGCAGTCTGAAACACAAGTGATGCTTCCAGACATATGTGAAGGCACTTTTTTCCCATTTTTCATTCATACAGCCCACTCCTCCTGCCGCCCACACAGCGACTTGGTGTCTTGGTCAAACACGGCTGCCAAGAGGGGTTGTCTGTATGTGTGAAAGGAGTTATGTTTTAAAAATGATACAAGCTGGGCAATAAAGAAATAAATTCACAAGCAACACACATTCATTCATCTTGGCAGCTACTGTATACAAGCACATGAGAGAAATAGCACTTGACAAGCACAAGTAAGCTTAGAGTCTCAGAGTCTCTGAATTGTAAGGAAAAGGTCACTGTGTGTTTTCATGAAAACAAATTTATCTTTATGGTCATAGTCACACAAATGCAACAATGAAGACAGTCTTTCTTTTAATTTCATTTATTTAACAGTCACCAGATGATGAGATACATTCTCTTAAAAAAGAAATAGACAACAAAACTGATATTCTTTTGAGATTTTAAAAACTATTATACAATATTCTTAATATATAGATTTTGTACAAAATAAAAGTCAGTAAAAGGGGCAAAGGGAGAGTGACATCTTAAAAAACAGAGAAAAAAAGAGGAAGGGATAGGAGTTGACTCAAACAACTACCACATTTAGGAGTGACAAAGACCAATCTCTTTCATAAATAAATATAGGAAAATTAGACATCATATATAGCTCTCTTTCCAATAGCAGGGCATTGCTAATGTCTGTAGCACAGGTTATAACATAACTGCTTTGTGAGGCCCATTTGCTTAGAAAATTCCACACATTTTCCACCAGAGATTAACTGGAACCAGTGCGGCTAAAAGCCCTGAAATAAAGGTATTTACCTCCGTAATGGGTCTGATAGTCTGTGCCGTGCTTGACCTTTGGCTGTAACAATAACCCCCACCCCACCCTTAACCCTCTTCTTTTCTTTTGTGTGCCGTACTTGGTACAGACAAAACACAGTGAGTCTCCTTGAGGGAACTAAAGAATAGGGGTGTCCTCTTTTTTTCTCTCCCAAGGCCAGTGAGAAACAAGCTTCAGACTCCCCCACTCACAAACATAGAGACAATTGAGCGGAGCACATGTGGGAGGGTGCACGGTATTGGAGCATAGGAAGGTCATACTGCACTACCAACATCATTTCACCATAGAATTCCATCCTCATACTATGGATATTTCAGCGCTGTCCTTGTTGGCCCTTAAAATTTCAACAATACAACAACAACTACAAGACAACAGAATAAACACACAAAAAGGGGGTGTGGATGGCTGTGGGGCTTTGCAACCCTGTTTGACATAGACTTATGCCACTCAGATTGGCTGATTGTTCTCTCCTTAAATCTCTCTCTTTGCACTGCTGAAGTATTTGAAGCTCAGGGTATAAGCACTGAAAACATGGGAACAAGGAAACACAAAATACAGACAATGAGGATGATTTACAATACAGATACACTACCTGTTTTCAGACACACACACCCAAACAGCATGGAAACTGAGGCTGGTGATTGATCCCACTGTAACAACAGACTTTTGTTCTATCCTTGTCTCCATCTTTTCCATTTGTACCCTCTGTGAGCAGGCAAGACGACAGTGACATTGGCCTCCTCAGAGCAGGACAGCAAGCAGAGTGACTTGGCGTTAATCACAGTTTTGTCTCACTTTCTTGGCACATTAAGTTGGAGAGGCAAGTGGCTGCCCGGACGGCCGGGGTGAGAGATGGGAGGACAACGCGTTAGATTCTCAATAATGACGCATCGCTGCCGCATCACTTTGGAGATTAAAAGCAAGATGCTGAATTTCAATCAAGCCACGTTAATGGCTCGGTGTGAGGAATGGTCACTTTGTCTCCACTGGCAGGCAGAGAGAGAGAGGGAGAGAGAGAGAGAGAGAAAAACTAGCACGAGAAGCCCAGGTGAGACAAAGTGATACAACATTTTAATTCACCAAATTGCATGCTAGCCAGTAATGATAGAATCCATTTAATGATGTAGCAACAATATTTTCTAACCAATGTCAAAAGGGCATTAACAAAATGTTACATACAAGAGAAAAGTCAAAGTGCCAAGGTCTAAATGCATGAAGCTGTAAATAACAGGACTGCTGATGTAAGATAATTGGATCTGATGAGCATTTGAATGTCATTATCATTATACTGGTTTCAGATCAGAAATCTATTTGAATACATTGCATATTAACCAGTTTCTGATTCAGGTTTAAATGAAATATATTTTATTCTGTTTTAAGTTGGTAAGGTGAATAATGAGGAACAGGCCATCTCTAAGATTTTGAGGTAACGCTGAATTAAAAAGAGAAGTTCCAACGACAATGCAACAAGGGATTTTTTTTGTAGAAAAAAAAGTCCTTACTGCTGACAATGACAGTCTTTGAGAAAAGGAGTCCAATTTTAATACACTGCCAAGATTACTTTATCAACACAGCTTGTGATTTCCTCATTTGTTCCTGTCAAGTACTGCAGCCACCTAGCAAAACATGCCAAGCTCTGCCTGAGCTGCTCTGTGAACGCATTGCACTGCGAGATGTGACCCACTTGCAATAAAGTGCATTGAGAGTTCAGTTGTTCTCATGGTAGATGAGAAGCGATGTTGGGCGAGCACAGCTGAGAGATTGTCATCACAGTATAGCTGATATGAGGAAAAACCTAATGTGACATGAACTAGATCTCTCGGGGGGAAGGGGATCAAAAGAGGAGGGGGTGAAAGAAGAATTGTCAAGACAACAAAGAAAGACAGGAGTGTTGGTCCTATAGTCTCTGTGTCAAGTCAGGAATGTCACAGTTGAGCACAGTGCTTTATGGGTAGGGTAGTTCTTTCTGAGGGCAGGGTGTGTTGTCCTACACTTCAGCCAGGAACCCAGCTCTGGTTGCTATGAGCTTGCTGTGGACCAGCCAGTCCGCTCATCCCCATTCCCATTCCCATGCCCACGGTCACACCCATGCCCATACCCATTCCAATGCCCACACCCTGAGCTAGGGAGCAGTCAAAGTTAAAGTCCATTTCCTCCCCAGAGTCCAAAATGTCATGGAGGAGGATGGACTCCATATCACAGTCCAAGCTACCATGGAACATGTCGATGTCCAAGTCAGCTGGTAGTCTCTCATGGGGGTGTGGTTGGTGATAGCCAAGGTAGTTGTTGTTACCGCTACCACCCCCCATCCCCTGGCCATGGTGGAACAGTCCATTTGCCATGCCTTGGTGTTGTGGGTCGGGGTAATGGTTGTGACGGGGGTGTGGGTGTGGAGCAGTGGCTACATGACAGGAGTCCTGGGGCATGCCAAGCATACCTGCTGGGTTTGGGGGCAGGGTGGTGGAGGCAGGGAGGTGAGCATGTGATGGGGGACTGTACAGGTAGGGAGCTTTGTGGTTGTAGGTCTGCAGCTGGTTGCTGTTGCCACGTGGGGTCAGGGCCGGAGCCCCGGGTGGTGTGTGGTTATGGCTCTGGCTGAGGTTGTGACCATTGTGAGTGAGGCTGTGAGGTGAGTTGTGATTGGTTACATTGTTGTGATTATGAGTAGGAGTATGGCTGTGAGTTCTGTTATGGCTATGGGCTGAGCTGTGACTAAGAGGTCCATTGTGGCTGTGGCTGTGGCCATTGTGGTGCCCAGGGTGGTGGGTGTGATGGTTGGAGCCTACTCCATTACAAGCTTGGCCCATCATGGGATGGCTCTCTCTCTCCTGCCCTAGCATCATGTCCTTGGCACAGTATTGCTGCCCAGCTGACCCCCCTGTTAGCAGACTCTGCAGGGCATTGGTGCTGGAATATGCCCGCATGGTTCCAGAAAAACTGGCTGGCTTGTTCTCCTGAATGGTCTGCATGGGCGAGTGGTGGCGCAGCATCCCCATGCCTGCTGCACCATACACACCTGCACCATAGGAGTTCTGCCCTTTCACTCCAGAGTTGTAGTGATAGACAGGGGTTTGGTGCTTATGTCTACCAACAGCAGGATGCTGCTGGTGTTGCTGCTGTGGGTGATGGTGATGATAACCATCCTCCATCAGCTGTTCATCAAGACTGATGGCACCTGTCAGGTTAGCCAGCTGAGGCAACTGCTCAAGGGGAGGACAACGATTCCCTGCCCCCATGGATGGAGAGCGGGCACTGGTCGGTGAGGGGTAGAGGTGGGGTGAGGTGGAACAGGACAGGCCTCCCTCCTCTGGTTCCTCTGGTTCTCCCTCAGCGAGGATGGGTGACAGACGCCCACTCAGGGTGGAGGCTGATGAACTGGCCCTGGAGTGGAGGTCTGTCCAGGCATCAAATTCTCCATCTGTCCCGGATGTACCTCCAGCACCTGGGAGGCCTTTACGTGGTGGGCTGCCATGGTCAGGGGAACCCTGGAGCCCCACCATGGCAGACCCAGCTCCTATCCCAGGACGCCCAACCCTCTTGCCCCTAACGCGGCCTTTACTCTTTAGATATTTGGTGCTGTTGTCCATGGAGACAGCTCGTCGGCGCGGGGCCTTGCCCATCTTCCCTCCATCTGGGTTCAGCATCCACCAGGAGCTCTTCCCTGTCCCTTCATTCTGCACCCGGATGAAACGCGTGTGGAGAGACAGGTTGTGACGGATGGAGTTCTGCAGAGAGATAAGAGAGACAGTGTGAGAGATCAAATGAAATTACACTATACTAACTCACACCACTTAATATTTGTACATTAACTGCCTCTTTTAGGTGAACACTTAAAATTACACTTAAAAAATTTGCATAAGATTCACATCAAATATTCCAGAGGAAAATAAGAATTCAAAAAAACCTAGTCACAACCACAGCTGTCAACACTGCTTATAAATCATTCAGTCTATACATGCTGAGTCATAGATAAATTGTGCCAAATTACCAGGTTGCTTCCATATCTATTATTAAATATACAAAACACACAGAGTTAGATACTCAACCCTCTATGCAATCAGTGTCAACCAAAGTCAGAGTCAGAAAATTGAGAGTGCATTTAAAAACACAAACACGTTCGAAGGACAGCTACAGCTGGCACGGAGAAAGACCCTGTCAGCCTCAACCAACCTGAAATGACCCGAGACTCTATCTTGAGACACTCTCCTTATGTACGTCAATCCTCCCACTTTCATTTCCATCAATCCATCTGTCCCCCTCTACTTCTCCTTTCAGCCAGGCTGATGTAAGCTGCTGTGGTCGGGCTTACTGTATGTTTGAAGTCAGTGCCAGTCTGGCTTAGTGCCAGCCCTGTCTCTTTCACTCTTGTAGCTTGAATGGGGGGATGTATCGCAAGATTGAGCCAGGAGCAAGGAAGGCTAATGGATGTATCCCACCCTCCAACATCTACCTTCACTGCCTATCTCCACTGCCCTCCCCTTTTCTGTCTTTATCACGATCCTTCTTTCTCTTTTGTCACTGAGTGCTACATATTTCTGACTGATACATTTCTGTCTTGATTTTTCCTTTTCCTTATTTCACACACTTCTGTGCTCACAACAGTCATTTTCCACTTCTGCTTTCAATCTCTATGCCTTCAATTATAGTGTGTCACCAATTACTTTCCCATTATCCTCCATGGCGGCATGTACAGTCACTGACTCAGTAATTCATAGGATATAGTTTTTTATTATGATTTACATCTCAAGGGTTGCTGAATGCTGAAAGTTCCTGATGTGCAACAGCGTCTGTCGTTGCAATTCCGCTCTTTGTTGTATGCAAGGCATTTTGACACTCAAGCAGGAAAATATCAAATCAAAAGCACCTCCTGTGGTTTAGGAATATACTGGTACAATAGATTGTTTCAGATTGAGGGGTACTCACACTTCCACCATCTCCATTATGTTGTGGATTATTTGTATTCACACTGAATTGCACGGCAGGGAAACAAATAAATCAAATTGTGGCGGAGAACACATAAAAGGGAGGCAACTGAATTCAGGTGATCTGTGAATGCCTCCTTGGGTTATCTTGCTGTGACACCTCCGGCATTGGGTAACCATGGCAACCGGGTAAACGTGCAACAGCAGAACTATATCATATTGTGGTGAGAGTCGAGAGAGAGAGAGAGAGAGATGGAGGGAGAGTGGGGGATGGGGAAAAGGATGCAAGAGGAGGCGGTTGTTTGATGCTGCTGCTCCAACACTAAACAGCCTTTCATCTCGGCAGTGCAGGTCCGCAGGGGATGCCCGCTCCCTGCTTCTGACGGCTTTTCAACGTGCCGCGCCAACTCCCTGTCTCACCCTGGCTGGATCATCCACCTATCATACCACTCCAAATCATCCCCATCAAGTCCTGTGCATGCCTGAATTAAAACATATGTAAGCTTTCATGCCATTCCACCAAGGCCGATTGTAAATGGGGCATCTTTCACAGAGCTGAACCACTTCATGCTGCAACTCTGTGTGACTTGTCTGATTCAAATCTCGATTTATCCCCATATGAGAGAAGAGCAGCCCCATTGAACTTGGAGGGATTTGTCATCATCCCAAACCCTCTTTATCTGATGAATCCACCTGCTAGAGAGATTTGAGAGATTTCGGACGGTGGCCAGTCATGGCATCATCATCATCATCGCTAGCTGCTGGCTTCCTGTCATGTAGTTTTCCACCACATGTTTTTCTTTGTCATCCTGTTAGTGTGTGTGTGTGTTTTAGAATCTAAGAATAGCGCAGGTTGTAGTCGGTTCCACTGTGGGTGTGGTTCTATCAGCCTTCTGTTCCCTGAGTCTGAGTCAGGGGCAATTTGGCCAGCCTATGGCCCTCACGCCCCCGAAACAGGCAGTCACTGCTAATCCCCCTCCATCCCCGAGTAATCCCAAACAATCCGTGGCTAATCCCAAGTTGATTCAGGGGCACTCCCAGCTGGGTGTCTCACATGGAGCCATGCCAGGTCACCATGGACGCAGCAGGCAGCCCAGATATGCTATGATCCAATAGTAATGCTGCATGTGGGGAGTTTGAGATGTGGGAAATAGGGATGCTATGAAGCTCGTATAGGACGGTGTGTTAAACCATTCCAAATGTTTGTGTTTGTATTTTAGCAGGTGATTTCTGAGGCAATGAGCTGATGTTAACCATATTTTTGATGCCTCCATCAAATCAACTACCTTTACTCTGTGTTTTGTCCTTGAGGGGTGGCTTTGCCACATTTTTACCCCTACGGGTTGAATAGAATAAAATTGAAAACTTTATTATGTATTAAATATTCATAAAATGGAAATTCTCTTTCAGCCCCCTGGCTTGCTGAGGCAGACGGATGAAGCCCACAGAAACATACAATGACAGAGAGGAACACACACATCACACGCCTGGGTCCAGGAAGCTACTTCCTATTCAAATCATACCCCTTTAATACAATGGGCCTTGTGGAAAGGTCTCTAAATAATGAATGAACCAGTGGCTGGGCTTATGCAGAGAGATGCACTGCCTGGTCCCATAATACTGAAAAGAACAGACAAAGTCATAAGTATTGGTGTGAGTTCTTTGTTCTGTCATCCGGGATATCTGCCCTGACCAACCAAACACAACTAAATCAGGTCAAAAGGGGTTAGTTTGGCCATAAAGTAAAAGAGGATAAGGGTAATAGTTTTCAGACCTATCAAAGCCAATTAAGGTGAACAAGACTCTCTTAGTTGAAAGAAAACAATCAGCTTGGGTTCAACTCTCATTAAGGCCTAAAAGTCCTGATAGCTGATTTAGATATTTAGACAACAGATACCAAGCCACAGGATAGGCTTGTCTGTCCTCAGATTAAAAGCTTAGGCTCTTTTGAAACAACTCTGACATGTTGACACTTCATTTTCCACAACACACAGGTGGCCCAAATTCCAACATCTTGTGTGATTCTGATCCGACAGATTATTTCTTAATATTTGTTGGTAAACTGAAACAGGTTCCTGGTATTCATCCATAATAATCTCCCTCAGAACCATTTATTCAGCTTTTAGAAAATTTTACAACACTAATCAATTGCTCTACTGTCCCCCCTCCAGTTCCATGCAAACTCAGTTTGATTCAGAGACTGCAGAGGCCTATTTAGTGCTGAGAATCAATGAAATTTAATGGCTATCAGTGTTGAGGCTTAGCACACATCAAAGCCTGACTAACTACACAATCCACCTGCAGTATGAGGCCAATATGGGTGCTCAATATGCCATATCCTCACTGTTAGCAGAAGAATGTCTAACCGCCATAGGCTTGTGAGTTAAGTAATTGTGCCCACTTGCCCGAATTGGCTTGGTTCCCAACACACCCCTTGCCATTCCTAAGATGTCAGTCAGACATTAGCATTGGGAGTAGATGTAGTATGGGGTTAGGGGTTGTTATGTTAGGCCCAGTGGTTCATCTGGGATAACCTGACTGGCATGGGGGCAGCTGTGCTGGGGGTGGAGGGGCAGGAGGAGGTGGAGGGACTTGGGGATAAGGGGTGGGAATATAGAGGTACAGCTAGGGGCCCCTCCACGCAACACAAAGGGGTGCCCTCAAAATGCCCCCCACTCGCTCCATCCCCCTCCCTTAGCCCTTCATCAGAACCCACTCATGGTTTTTCCCGCTCACACACCCACACACATGCTCCCACACACAGGGGCTAGGAAACAGGTCAAACGGTTTATAGGACCCATCTTGTGGCAAATGTGCACTCATTCAAACAGAACTGAGAGAGGAACTAAGGACTGTGAGTGGGGTCTGGGAAGCGGCAAAAAGAAACCACTCACCCGATTCAAACAACCTCAAGGGTGAAGCAGCGTGGTGCGCTTGCCCAGCTAAGAACACAGCAGCTGTTCTTGTAGTGGCACCGGGTAAAGCCGTTTGCCACACTCGACTGGTATTACCAAACCATTTCATGCAGAATAGAGCCATTATGTATTGTCAAAGGGTATCCCTCTATGGTGCACATTCATTTGATAAGCCTAAATCAAGGGGGAGTAACAGAAGCGCTAACTGTGTTTATTGTGATGCTGTTTTTGCCTGTGCAGAAGGCAGGAGGGATCAGGGGGAGGGGAGATTTCAACACAAGCAGTTTTGTTCAGCGCAGGAATGAGTTTTGTCAGCTAAGCCTGTCTCCAGGCTATTGGTGGAAATTAGCGCCGGCTAAATATTCGCTTTCCGTGATTGATGTCACGGCTCGCGTTGTCCCTTTGAAGGGAAATAAAGAATTTAGAACCATGTGGATTAATAGGGACAGGGTTGGGGGAATTTTATGTGTCTGAGGGGAACTTGAAGAAGGACTAAAGGGCCTAATGGCTGCACAGATATGGCACAATGGAGCTGAGCCGATAGGGTGTATCAAAGAGTGAGAGAAGACAAGTGAGACTATGACAGTGAGTACAAGAAAGAAAATTGGAAATTGTTTGTGTGTGTATGTGTGTGAGATAGAGAGCGAGGGAGAGTGAGTGTGCGAGAGAGAAAGAGAGAGATGTCGGCCTAGCTATTTGCCTGAGAAGCTCAGAGTCAGATGATTAAAATCCCTTTAGGAGGCTTCTTTAAGAGAGACAGATGGGCAGACAGGCCTGTTTTTGGAATGCAATCAAATTGAAAAGATTAAAAAGGAGTCTCTTTTATTAGGAGGTGAGAAACAGTTACTTCTCTGCCACATGCCATCATCGCCTCCACAGCAGTGGTCACGACTGCATTGGCATGCAAGGCACATTACAGCCCTTGTTGGGAAAGAAATAAACCTGGGATTAGGAATTGTATCTAACTTAGTATCACTGTGGGGTCTCCGACGATTGGCGGCATTTATAATATCTTGTTGAAAAACTACGCTCGACAGGAAAAAGTCAAAAACCTCAGCCTTTCATTTCTTATGGGTCATTAGAGAAAGGCTAAAGCAAGCCTGGGTGACTCAGAGACTTTTTGCCAATAGTTGTCCTATTACAGACAGAGCTTTCACTTGATCTCAACGCCAAATCTGAACAGGTACGATTCAAATGTGTATTCCCTAGGCTCCCATTGTACTTGAATAGACTGAGTTTGCACAGTAGAGTGATTCAAGCACTGTGAAAGGTGCGCTGTATTCGACCCCATTATTCTACAACACTGCAGGAGTACCATTTATGAAAAGGCTTAAAATGGAAAGCAAGTGTGTGGTAGTGTGTCTGGTGGCCTCAGATCAGGAAGTGGCTGTGGAGAGGGGTGTAATGGAGTTGGTGGGGGATTCCTGCCTGACTGTGCACTAATTGCAGCCAATGGCTGGCGACTCATCAGCCATGCCCACCCTGGCGCCAAAGGAGGGTTTGGCATCAGGGTGGCAGGGTGTGGGATAGAGAGGGGCCGCCACAGCTTTGGTGGGTAAAAATAGATGCTGACAGATTAGTAGAGCATCTGAGACCCGGATAGGGGATCGGAAAATCCGCTCACCTGATGCCAGGGACAGCTGAGTGGTTCCGGTGGGCGCAAAGGGGACACAATCTGGGCATCATGTCTGACACCCACGCACAAAATGGAGCCTCAGAATGGGTGTGGGCACATGAATATGCACGTGCCACAGAATAGTACGGGTGTGGTTTTTCCACTGGGACCTGCAAGGTAGGCAGACCTCACACCCTCCCACTGAGGATTCACACAACAGGTGCTTGGGCTTGGCCACCTGTGGGGCCGGCCGCCTGCTCGCACTTCACACCTCGTCTAGGGAGCAAACTAACATTTTCCACTGGGCTTGCCATGCTTTTGTTAAAGACCAACACGTTTCTGGAGAGGCTTTTATAGCTCTTTTTACAAGATCGGCAAGATTTGCGTGTGCGCAAGTCAATCTGCATTTATGTGAGCGCCTGTGTGTCTATATTTGTGTATCAGTCCATTTAATAGTCAACAGGCACAGTGTGGTTTTGATTATATTGAAACCTCCCTCTGCCATATACAAAGAAACTGTCGGCCAACAATGGAATCAATGCAGGCCCAGGCTTTTTTCACACTCTGCCTCCACATAATCTCATTCATAACAATGAGAATCTCATTTCCCACATTCTAAAGGTCAGTGCACACCTCTGATCACACTTTAATAAACATCATTCTCAGCGTTTAATTTAATTTCAGCAGAGCAGGAAACTCATAGGCAGCCATGCACATGGCATGCAAAATTCATTGGATCGTCCCTTTAATTGCTTCAATTTCACAGTACAGAGAAGAATGACCGCAATCACTCTGGAGAAAAAAATAATGCACAAATACACTAAAACACAGGCACACATCTGCAGAACACACATACACACATACACACACACACACACACGCCCAGACAGAGAGAAGATAAGTAGAGTCAGTCAAGTGCCAGTTTTTGTTACATTTTAATAAAATAAGCCTCACAATTTTTTTGGACCTGCACCAAGTAGTCCCTCCACATCTCTTTGTCATCACACATTTTAACTCTCACCTAAATTGGCAAACTGTACCAAACAAACACATATACACGCTCAAACAGAAACACACACACACACACACACACACCTATGCACACACTCACTCACACACGTACATTGAACACACATGCCAACATGACACAAAGCCTGGCACACCGGGCACACTCATTACCGCAATGCCAAGCTACCAGTTGCTAAGGAGACCTGTGGGAGAGGGAGGGTTCCTTGTTGTTGCCATAGCAGCCAGCTCGCTCCCTGCCAACTCTCTCCCTCAGGGAGAAACAAGGCAAGAGGTGGGGGGTGAAGTGGGTAGAGGTAGGGGGCAGCGGTTTAATAGGGCTATGAGGTGCAGAGGAACTTCATTAGCCATCAGTGTGCGCCGCACCAACCACTGCTCCCCATGAATACCTACCCACATGCAACACTTCAGCCTGCAGACTTCCACTTATTCACGCACAGCCCATAGACTCCCACTTGTTCGCACACCTATATGGAGAAGACGATTGAGAGTGGCATGCTTAAAATGAAAAGCACGGAGTTGGGGGGAGGTGTGTGTGTGTGTGTGTGGGGGGGGGGGTTGAATATATCTGCAGTGGGAGGGGTTGAGAGGGCAGAGGTGGGCGAAGAACTAAAAGAAGATGGGGGGACAAAGGAGAGTCTAAAGAGGGTCTTGAATGTGGGGGCCCGCTTGGAAGAGTGGTAGGGATCTGAATCACAGAAGCTTAGGTATAAGGCTGCATGGAGGGAGGCAATTCTCTCTGTAACCATGGCTCCCCCTAACCAACCTTGACCTTCAGCGACAGCCTTTATCCTTCAAACCATAGAATAGCACTGTACAACCATACATACATATACAGTATATTGTACATAAGCATTTTCAGTACGGAATGCAATTGTACAACAAAGTGCAATACAGCAACCATTCCTCCGTATAGCCTGTGAGGTTATTTTAGAATATGCTGCAAGCTGTTTTACCATTTGTGATTACATTTTTTCTCTTATGCCATGCACGCAAATTTGAAACAATTCTGTTGATGTGTTAAATGTTACTCAATTTGCATTTCCAGATTGTTTTCTAAAAGTTTACCATCCACGCTGAAATGTCAAAGCAAAAGAAAAACTGTTTTTTATTAGGGGCAACTTGGCTTTTGATTGACAGTTTTCCAGCCTTTTGCAAGCATGGCCACACTACCTCCTCTTCTCTTCCAAATCTCTCAGTGATTAAAAGTTTTATGTGTTAATTTAAATCAATAAAAATATATATATAGCTGATCACACAGTGTGGTTGGTTTCATCTCAGTGCAGCATCCCTGGAAATAGCATTGATCTTAGTTAGCAGTTGTCATTCATGACCATCAATCACAATTTGCAGATTTAGCTATTCACAGGTGTAAATTGAAGGGTAAATCAGAGGAACAATGGTTTTAAATGCGTCTATATTAATGTGTACATGACATCATATATAAGGATGAAATCAACAAGATGAGTAACTTCAGTGTCCAAATCACTCAGACTACCCTCACTAATTTTGATCAATCTGATATGATGATATGATAATGCATAGAGAATAAATGACGATGATGATGTGACTGCATTTTTAAAAGGCTTTATCCACATTGCAAGACCAGTACAGTATATATATATCTACTTTGCATAGCTTTCTTTTTTTAAATCTACTTTCAGTGCTCAAAGCCTTAGTGTAGATGGAAAGCCAAATGGTGAGGAAAATTAATTCATGTTAGTGCGGACATCCTGTGGACAGCCTCACAAACAAGGCAATCAAGGTGAGGAGAGCTCAACTCCTGTCGGGTCAAAGTGATTTCTGTATTCAGGAGCAGTGCTGCAAATACTGATAGCCTGATAACCCATGATACCCCTGGCTGCCTCAAATTCTCATATTTTAAGTGCCAGGATACAGTACAAACAAGGAAGATTTGGTCTGAATGAACCCTGTTATACAGTGAAGAACAACACCCACCACCCACTACACCTCTCCACCCCCGACTCAAGCTTGACCGATTCAATTCAAGCTCATAAGAGGGACAAGGAGAGAAAGTGAAGAATCTAGAGAGCAAGACACTCCTGTCCAACTGAAAGGAATGAGGAGATGATCCCCTTCTCTCTCCATTTCCTGAAACAAAAAGAGCCCAATTAAGTCAGTTTGAGTTAGGGTCGAGTGTGTGTGCATGTGTATGTGGGGGGGACGGTGGAGGCAAAAATGTGTATTAATGTGTATGCAATAAATGGAAATAGGGGGAAACATACTTTAAGTTGTGAAGACTGTCTGAGAGGGGCAGAGGGGGGAGGAGGAGGAGAAAGGTTTGTTGGGGTTGGGCGAGAGAGGGAGGGGGGAAGCTCTCCCTCTCGTTGTTCTCTCTTTCTCTCTCTCTAGCCTAACAGGGCCAAACTTGCTCTCAGCTCCTCGACGGGAGATGCTGAAATATTAATCGCCACGCTCCAGCCGCAGACTAGTGAACACAATCGCTTCAAACTCCCACCCTAATGAGTGTGTTCATGAATGGCTAATGTGCACAGATGGGGGGCTGATGACTGGATAGATCGCAACGGGGAGGTGAGGGAGGGAGGGAGGGAGGGATGTAGGGAAGGGGGAAAGTGAAATTTCGGCGGGGCGTGGTAGTAGTGGTGGGGGTGGTTGTAAGGGGGTGCAGAGGCATGCCATGACCTTTTAAGAGCCTCCTGAAAACTTAATTAAGACTAACCCTGCGATACTCTTTCTTTCTTTTACTCCCTCTCCCACACACACACACACTCACAGTCTCGCTCATGCTCGCATGCCTGCACAGACACACACACACACACACACATAAAAAAAAAAATTCTATGATCCCTTCTCCCTCCTCTGAGTGCATGCCGATTGTTTACCCCCTTGCCCTTTGCACTCATACCCCGCTGAGCTGATGTACAAAAGATTTCAGGGGATAAAACTTCAAAATGACTCACGCAGGCTTTTTATGAACACGACAGTTTCTTCATCGTGTTAACGCACATACGCATCCTGAGATAAACAAAAACACGAGTAGACATTAAAACTGCAGAAGCAGGTATGTCTTTCCTCACCCCCTACATGGATACATCTCAGAAAGAAGGTGGAACAAATCCAGAGGGCTCTGAAGAGCAAGGTGAAGAGCTCTTTCACCTTAAATGCCATTTACTTCCACAGTGAAGTTTAACAGTTACATCTCACTGATGGGGTGAATCCTAACTCACTTGCATCACAGGGAGTGTAGGCCAAAGCACCCTCTCAACCAGAGGTTGTTCTTCAGGAATGTTAAAGCTTCACATGCATAGTTTATGGCTGAATCTAACCTGTTCTTTCGCCCCTGAGATGCTTTTTACTTCAGAATACCTCCATCTTCATCATTGACTGGTCTCCTCATCATCATTTTAAGTTGGCTCATGTATTCATTGACGTCAGAAACATTATTGAGATACCATGTGGAGAGTAACAGAAATGCGGGTTAACGCGTCTTCCCAGGACTCTCTATTACCATAGAGGCCACCTACGGATTAAGTGAACCCAGCGTGCGGACGCATACGCAGACACACACACACAGACAGGCACACACACACACACACACATGCACCGACATGCATACACTCTCAGCATCTAATTAGAGGAGTGAGATGCTGTGACCTAATTCCTAACCTCTCCTCTGCAGTCAGGACCGGGGCCTTGGCTTGGATCGGTTGGATTAAGGCGGGAAAATGGAAGGTAGCTCACAGTATGGGAATGGAAAATGATGGGACGAGGTTTTTTTTGGTATGAAAAATGATGATGTATGGAGGAAACCATAAGAGTAAGTCATATTTCAAATTAATATTTACCAACCATAAACAGAAGGCTTCCTAATAAGATACCATGTTTGGCTGTATGTAGGCAACCTTTTCCTGTGTTTTCAGAGACTAGTAATGCTTCCACTTTAAATCAACATGTCAGACAAAACCTAAAAATGTTCATACTAAACATAAATTGCAAATTGATTGTGTACCTGTTGGCTATTAAAACTTTTACCATCAATTTGACAAGATGAGATGAGAAGATTGATAACACTCACTCTATACTTGTCTGGTAAATATAAGGCTACAGCCAGCATCCGGTTAGCTTAGCTTAGCAGAAAGACTGGAAACAGGTTATGTCCCTGACTATTTCTTGGCTGGGAGAAGCGACTTTCTGAAGTCTCTGGCAACCAGAATCAATCAATCAAACACAATTTGTTTTTACACGTCAGTTTGTGTACTGATTTAACAAACAAGATACAACATGTTAATTACTGAGCTTTAGAGGTGCTGGTAGGCAGATTCTGTCACCTTTGAAAAAGCGAGGTTAGCTTTTACCCCCATTTTCCAGTCATTATGCTAAGCTAAGCTAACCAGCTACTTGCTGTAGCTTTATATTTTCTGGACACACAGGAGAATGGTGTTGACCTTCTCACCTAACTCTCGTCAAGAAAGCGAATAAGCATATTTCCCAAAATGTCAACTAATCGCTAAAAACACAAGCTACAGCTGTCACTCTAACTGTTGCTAACTAGCTAGTTTGTGCCAGGTTGCCATCTGACAACACTGAAATGAAGCAGTTCCATAAAATGAAAATCAAGTGGGACAAGAGTAATTTTTTGCAGGTGCAAGTTCATTTACATTTTCAAGAAGTGGGGGTTTACATCCAACATCAGCTTCTGGACAAGTCTGGTTCGTCATCTTCTCAGTTTGGCTATATGGGACCACTGTAATCAAGATCAGCCAAAAGCAATACTTTTGCTAAAAAAATATCAAAAAAGAGATGGTACTACTACCAAAAAATTCTTCTTCTTACCTACAGATGCCATGTCAATAAGATACTTCCATGCATTTGTGCCACAACAATAGACAATAACTTTAAAAAATGACCTGTGAGTAGACAAAGAATTGGTGATGCTCAATGCACTTGAAGGGGTTCAAGCGAAATCCACAATTTCACTCTGATGCCAACAGTATACTTCAATTAATTTATCACTGTGGACTAAAGTAGTAGGCCACTATTTCTATACAAACCATTTTGCTTAAATAGTGAACAGTACTTAAATTCTACATCCTCTCACAATCTTCATTACGTTCGCTTTTGCATATTGATTTGTCATCATGCTCACAGGCCAAAAGAGAGACTGGTAGCATTATTAACGAGCTAGCTGTACCCTGTGATCACCTAAATGCCGCCTGTCTTTCCATCACATGAAAATTCCTGAAGACAGATGCAGCTGGATGGAGGCATATTTACAGTAAGTGCCTGACTGTGAGCACCACTGAGGGGTTCTGTGTGAGCAGAGAGTGTGATGGTCACACACAAATACACATCTGTCAGCAGCTTTGCATGAGCTGATACATGTATGTAAGAAAGTGCTACACCTCTGTATGTTGTGTATGTGTGTGTGTGTGTGTGTGTGTGTGTGTCACAGCACTCCTGGATGGGGGCTGCAGCGTTTCCGCCTGAGTGCGACTGTCAGTGGGCATCACTCAGCCCGGCAGTGTGGCAGGACGCGAGGATCATTAGTGGAGATGGAGAGAGCAAGAGAGGGAGCAGAATGGAGGAGAGTAAAGGAGAAAAGGGGAGAGAGGGGCAGTGACTGTGTGAGTCGGGCAGCGCGTCTTAATATCCGTCTTGAGAGCATTACACACACGGCAGTGCACTTTCCTCTCAGTCACGCAATCGCCCCACCGCAAAGACCCCAGCGTGGCCCCCTCCTCTGTCATTTTCTCCCCTCTGTCACTCTCCCTCCCTCCATCCATCTTACCCCTTTCACCCTGCATCTCTGATTGACCCTCTCTGTCCCTCCCCATATCTCTCATGCTGTGCCCTCACTTAAGCACAGTGCGTTGCAGCTTTTCATTTCCCCAGCTCCAGATTTATCCATCCTACTTTCCTTCTTCACTTACATCTTTCCATTTCAGCCCATTGCTCCCATTTTCCTCCACTCTGCATCGCACAGCCGATCTTCTCCTTGCACTAAGCATCATTGCTACTTGACCTGCTCTTAACCGCAGCAAGGTGAAACAACTGTTCTACACATGTGAGACATAAGCTCTTTTCACTTCTTTTCCCTTCACTCCTCATTCCATCCCAGCACTACATCCCCTGCAGTTGTTCGTGCCAGCCTTTCACCCCTTCACCCATCAGCTTATTCATTTGTACATTTGCTCATCAGCCCATCCATTAATCTGACACTTTGGTGTCTGCATGCTTCATGTCCACAGTCGTTCATCCACCTCTCTCTCTATCACTCACTCACTCTCTTTAGTCAGAGCGATCCCTCTGATCTCCCTCTATCCCTCCAGGTCTGTGACCTGAGCTGAGATGCCCTCTGCTGAATACCAGAATCAACATGCCTGACATTTAACAAACAGAACGGGCTCTACAAAGCTAGCTGTGTTAGCACAAGTGCTAATTCTCCCCTAGTTTGCTTACTCAGTGGGTTTCCAGGTTCAGGATCCATCTGTTTGCTTTACTGTCATTGCATTTATTATACACAGATTAGGTCTAGTCTGTAATACATTTGTCCCAGTGAAACATTTGTGAGCTTGGTTCTGGCACCTGCTGTGAGTGTAGTTTAGCATTATGGCATACCGATGACAAAAGTGCAGTGATATCATGAAGTTAAGTGACGCAATCTGGCCAGATACCTTTTCTGTTGAAAGACTGAAGGTTTTGGATGCCATGGAGTCAGAAATAAAACTGGCATGTGAGCATTTGCACAGGGAACATGTGACCAACCAGGTGCAATAGACGACAGTGTTACAGCTGCAAGGCAATTAATTGATAAGTCAATTAGTTGATCAAGAGAAAATTAGTTGAAAACAATTTTAACAATTGATTATTATAAAATGCCAAACATTGGCAAGTTCCAGCTTCTCCAATGTGAGTATTTGCATCTGTAGTTTATGTCATACAATTACAAATCAGTTGAGTTTTAGGTACACTAGGAGCATCGCTGAATGGCAATGTTGGACCACTTTGGTCCATCCGACCGAAATATCTCTAACTCATCATTGGAGGAATTGCCATGAAATTTTGTACAGATGCTCACGGTCCCCAGAGGATGAATCCTACTGACTTTGATGATCCCTTAACTTTTCTTTAATTTGACCACTACTTTGGGTTTATGATCAGCCAATCTAATGACATATCCATAAGCCTCAGCTGTATTTTGTGTCTAAAACTAGTTGTTAGCATGCTAACATGCTTAACTAAGACATTATACCTGCCAAACATCAGCATTTTAGCATTGTCACTGTGAACATGTTAGCATGCTGACATTAGCGTTTTAGCTCAAAGCACCATTGTGCCTAAGTACAGCCTTATAGAGTTACAAGCATTGCTGTGTGTGTTGTTAAATCAAATTAAGGCAAAAATAAATTCTGATAAAATAACCCATTTAAAAAACACATTGGTATTTGTAAGCTAACAATGGTCATTTGGACATTGAATAGACAAAACAGTTCATTTATAATTGTTATTAAAAAAGATTAATCAAAAATAAAACTAAATCTTAAATGTACTTCCATGAGGGGATTGGGTTATTTTAATGTGATTAACAATATTTATGACCAAACAAAGCTCACAACCATGTAAATCCCTAACACATATCCATTCAACAGTTCCAACTCACATCACTGCCAGGTAATGTCACAATCTCATCCCTCTCTGCCCTCTGTCATTCCTCTCATGCTCACACAAAGATACATTCCTCATGGCAAACATCAACATTTTGCTAAGCATCTCTCTCCCTCTCTCTCCCTCACGCACACACACAAACTCCCTCGCATTAGTACAACCTTTTCCTAATCACTATTCCAGACACACATAGACAGCCCCAGAAATACACAAACACACTCACTTTCTCTCACACACACACACATACACAGCCTTGACCCCGGCAGCATCCCTTCGGCTCCTCTCTTGCACCTCCTTGCCACTCATCTGGATCTCTCCCCGGCCAGTCTTTGGGCATGGATCACTTGTAAGGATTTGAGAAAAGACTTCGCTAAGCTGATTGCTAAAGGGGAGGGGGCAAATTACCGTTGCACAACTGCGTAAAAACCTTCTTGGGTCATGATTTGCCTTATGTAATAGATTGTGTGTGTGTGTGTGTGTGTGTGTGTGTGTTCCCGAAATACCACTCCCCCCGCAGCCCCTACCCCACACCATTTACCCATTTTGCACTAATTGAGGGATCTTTTTTCGGAAGCTGTTATTGCATGCATTTAATTATTTATTTTGACAGGAAGCAATCTGGTGGCTAGTGAAGAGATCGTGAATGTGTGTGTGTGAGTGAGAAAGTGAGAGGGAGGGAGGGTGGGAGGGAGGGAGAGACGGAGCGAGACTAGGTCAGTGTAGCTTTTTTGGGTAAATGTGTGTGAGG
The DNA here is from genome assembly GCF_963924715.1 of Thunnus thynnus. Lineage (NCBI taxonomy): Eukaryota > Metazoa > Chordata > Actinopteri > Scombriformes > Scombridae > Thunnus > Thunnus thynnus. The sequence goes on along the minus strand of NC_089526.1, from coordinate 11,875,633 downwards.
GCAGAGCTACCGAGCTAACTGTACTCTATGTCTGTGGGGCTTTGCATGTATGAACAGTATAAGAAATTGTGTGTGCATGTGTCTATGTGTGTGTGTGTGTGTGTGTGTTGCATCCCAGAGTGCATGGCTTTCTGAGTGCAATGGGAGTGCACTAATGGACGCACACTTGAGCTGAAGTGTGCAGAGTGTAGCTGAAGTGCAGCCAAGTCTGGCTTCCAGTCCTGCTTGGAAGCCCTATAATCTACTCTCCACTATTCTAGCTCTCTTTCTCTCGCTCTCCATTTTCCTCACTTCCCTCTCCGTGTCTTTCTATCTCTGTCTGTCTATCAATTTAATATTTTCATCCCCTCTTCATTGACTGAGCCAGCCAGCCGGCCAGCCCCCGTCTCCCCATTCTCTACTTATTAAATCTCTTTATCCTGGTTCTGAGAATGAAGACATGCGGATCAGCGTCATTGCTGGCTGGCTGTGGACTTTCCTTTCTTCTTGGTCCCCCTCTCCCTGCTGTGCAGTGGGGAGAATGAATTAAGGGAAGACGACATGCAACCACCAGTAGTCTTGACCTTTATCAAGCTCCAGTGCCTAAGGCGGGGTGAATGAGACATTAAGAAAATGACTGAGAATTATTAACCCCTACTTACTTATACACACACACAGATATTTAACACACAATCTGGTCTGAACAATGGCTCAGATGCCTTTCTCCTTGGACAGCACTTTTCTGACAGTTAAGGATAAGCTGAAACCAAATGATCAAATTGGGAATAACACTTATGCATTCTGTGTCACGTCACTTAAGAAAGAAAAGAATGGGAAGACCGGCCCGGCTTGCCAGCTCAAATTGTTTAACTGTGATTGATCCCTTGTCGAGCTCCAGCTTCCCAGCACTCCTGCGAATGCCAAGTCCTGTTGAGAATTGATGCTTCATTATAAAGCAACCACACAGGTTCTTCAAATGATGCATCAACCTCTTAGAGAAAGCTGGACCTGTGGGCCAGATGTTAACCCTGACGGCCGCAGTCCCAGCCAAGCTGTACTTCTAATGATATATCATTTCCCCGTCTCTCTCTTCTTCTTTCTTTCTCTTTTTTTTTGCCCGTGTGCACAACTGGCACATGTGCATGTGTGGCCATCCTTCTACTCCAGTCAATCAATGAGCAGAGACAATTCCCCGAGTGACATTTACGGAGAAGAAAGAGAGCCATTTATCACTTTAGTTTTGGGATAATAAAAGAATGACTGAATGAGCCAGTGTGTGTGTGTGTGTATGTGTGTGAGGGAGAGAGCAGGCGAGAGAGAGAGAGAGAGAGCTAAAGATGAAAAGGGGATTTCAAAAGCACATGAAAGGAGCAGGAGAAATGAGCGAGGGAAGAGGGAAATGAGTGATAAAAAGGCTACTTTGTGGGGAGGACTGAGAGTGTGAAATAGAACAAGTGAGGAGAGAAGAGAAGGCCGTGAGTGACTGACAGTGAAAAAGAGAGCACGAGAAAGAAGGGTAGGAGATGAAAAAAAAGCCTGGGGTACGGAAAGAAAAAAGGCAGAGAGACAGAGGAGAGGGGATAGAAAAAGACTCTCTGCACAGGGAGAAGGAGAAAGAGGGGGAAGAGGCAGAGATGAAAAGAGGGTCTGAGAGAAAGACAGAAAAGGGGAGAGGAAACAGTCGGGGACAGAGCGAGGCAGACGTGCTGGGTTCATTCAGGGCTATGAGCAGAATCGGCGTTCAGACCTCACACGGTCAGCATACTAAATACCGGACCCAGTGTCCTGACCCAGATTCATGCCACTGACATACAAATCCAATTGGGAAGGGAAGAATTATACCCCGCCACCCCCTACCCACTGCCTGACCATACCTCCCCTCAAAAACACCCCCCTCCACCCCCACCCCCACCCCCCACCCCAGCTGGTCTCACAGTCACCTCATAACCCAACAACCTCCCCTAAATCCTGTAACCTCCCCACACACATGTTGGCTCCCACACAGATTGACTCACACATGGGTTGCCTTACAGATATACATGCCCAGACACACCCACACATGTTCAGCGATTTCTTTCCAAGGCAGTTTCCTCTTTTCAGCTCAGGTAAGCCGACATTACAGCTCAGCAGGGTCCAAGGCTGGTTCCTCACCAGCCGCTACCCGAGGTGACCTCTGTAGCCACGTCCATCAGCCACAGATGCGTGGTTCAGCCGCAGCATATCCACCAACCATTAGCATAACAAGCATCTTTCTTGAACATAACTCTTGCTACCCCTCCTCTCCGCTGCCCTCCTTTTTCTGCCCACCTGCTCCGATCAGTCAACGTTAACTACATTTCCCTTTGTGAGGCGGCTCCCTCCATCACTCGCCGGGACCGCCAAGCTCAGGTAAACTGATCGACGGCCCTTATACGCTGTCCTTTCCCCTCCCACAATCCTCTAGCTCGTGACAGGGGCTTGATGGACAGGCTGAGAGGTGCAAGAGACCCAGCACGTGGCTGCCAGGAAAAGGTCCGGAGATGGAGCATTGTGAAATAGACCGTTTAGCTCGGCATACATCATCCCTTTCTCAGGGACAGACACGGCAATATGCGTGCACGTAAACACACACATTTACACACATGCACATGCACACGACCATCAATCGCTTGCATACAAGAAGAAATATCCAACGCAGAGAAAAATTGAATTAGGAAATATGGGCACTGTGATTTGTGGGAGAGAGAAATACAGCTTGGAGCACATTTCATCTTATAGCGAGAGCAAAGAGGAAGAAGCATCTGTGTTGTTTATCTAAAGCCCCCATCTAGTTACAATGGCTTGATTTGAAATATTCATATACATGTATGACAAGATCAGGCCCATTATGTTGCTCTCTTGGCGGGGCTTCACTGAATGGACTGAATGGAAACCCATCAGTCAGAGTAAATTATGAAGACAAGATACATTTCATAAGCCTATAGATGGGCATGAAGAGGAGCATTATTGTAGCCTGATATCAGTCATGGCAACACACGTTCTATAGTGTCATCAGTATGATAATATGCTATAGGCTATTTCAAGGATAAACCCGCCATTATAATACTTCACAAAGCATATAACCAAAGAAAAACACATTAGGCTTTGTGTAGTGTGCATCATAAGGCATTATATGACTTGTGTTTGAGATGGATCTGTAAGTAAACAAATGATACTTCAATCATAATGAACCATAAATCATACAGCCTACTAGGGCTGCAACAAATGATTATTTTCTTTATTAGTTAATCTGTCACTTATGTATGATTAATCATTATGTTTTATTTAGTCTATAAAATGTCAGAAAACTTTGAAGGAGCCCAAAATGACATCTTGAAATGGCTTTTGTCTGAACAACAGTCCAAAATGCAAAGATATTCAATTTATAAGGATATGAAAACAGAGAAAAGCAGCAAAATTTCATATTGCTGGAAACAGCATATGTTTGGCATTTATCCCTGATACATGACTGAAACGATAAATGATAATCAAAATTGTTGATGATTGATTATCTGCTGTTGATCAACTTATTCTTTCAGCTCTACAACCTACCACAACATCCTGCAGATTGCATCTTTGTTGGCCAACAAAAGGAAACATTCCTTAGCAATGCCCAAACAGTGCACATCTTTAAGTACAAATAAAAATAGCTTGTTCATAGTACATTACGGCTATTAAGGTGTACGCTAATATGGAGTAGGCTAGCCTGAGGCCATCTCTCTGTGATAGGGGGTGAGTACTAGAGACGGAGCAGAACATAGTGGAGTAGAGCAGGCCCTGTAGTGGTAAAGAAAGAGACAGAGAGAGTCGACCCAGCATGACTACCGCCTGCCTGAGTGGAGCAGCCTGCCTGCAATTAAGGTGGAATCAGGGAGAAATCTGCGCTGCCTTGATAATGAGCCTCGTCTGAATTATTAACGAGAGCTGTTCCCTTGGGACCCGGGCTCCCACTGAGCCCATCAACCCCCCCCAACACACCCAAATGCACACACACACAGATACACACATTCATTCACACAAGGAGAAAGGAGAGAAATACATGCATTACACTAAGAAGCACACACACACGCACACATACATGATGACAATCACACATTATGCACATTGACACAGATGAGCAACAAGCATGCCGCTACACACGGAGACTGAAATTTCCAGCACCACAAGGGCTAACACATATTATTCACACGCTGAAGTGAATATCCAAAGCTATTTGCGACATTTTTAATACAAACAACATTTCTCTGGAACAAAATAACATCAGATTGGAACTGACAGACTTTTCTATGTCTTTGAATAAGCTACTTCATCATGGCATTTGATTGAATATGAAGAATGCCTTTTGATGTGTGAATCCTGTCCATTCAACCTACTCCACTGATCAAGCCTGTGTAATAACAATTGGCATCTTCTTAACCACATTACATTTGGAGACAGCATACTGAGGTATTTCATTTTTGAGATATGAGCTAGTTATTAGACGATGAGTCATTTATTGCGAATTAGTCATTTTGGAAAGTATTTATGGTCATTAATGAAAAATACTTTATTCTAGGAGTAATACTACTATTGAGACATCTGTGGGTCCTCCCTGTATTCTGGTTCAGCAAACCTTCTAAACTAGCAGAATATAAGCATTTTTTATTAGTCTCACTGCAAGTCACAGGGACAAACTGCATCCTATTTTTACTGGTGTCAATAGTGTTGCTGGAGGGCAACGGAGCAGGAACACAGTGACTTTTATTCCTATTTTATTGAACTGTGGATGTTGTGAGTATATGCCCAGAGTGTGTCCAGCAGCACTAGCATGGCATATAGACCCCGCAACAGAAGAAGACCTCTCTCTGTTCCCTCCCCTCCTCCCCAATTTCATAACCCATTCCCTGGAAATAAAAAGAGATGTGTTCTAATCATCCAGCACTGGTGTAACACTCAAGGCTGCCACCCAACCCCCCCCCCCCGTCTCCCCAACCTCCTCACATCAAATCTCCATGACATCAAACTTCACACACAGCCTCAGAGAGAAACACACACCACATTCTGTTCCTGCAGCTGTAAACGGTTTTGCCAAAAAATCCGCGGGCGCTTACCAAACAGAGCCACGCCTTCCATATGAGCCAATCGCCGCGAGTCAGACAGGTTTCAAAACAAATCAGACAGCAAAACAGCACCACAGAAAGTCGCTTCCGCTCTCTGTCAGCCCCCTCCTCTCCCAAAAAAAATTGGTTTACCCCACCCAAGAACAGAGTGTTCCTCCATGGGTGGTTTGAAGAGGCACAAGTGTGTTGTGTGTTTCGTGCAAATGTGTGTGCCTGAGCTAGAGGCAATAGTGGAAACCATCACCCTAAATAGTGCAATGGGAAAAGAATGACAATTTCTCTATGCCTCACTATGCTTCTTCAGTTTAGGAGAAAAATGAACTGAGAAGTGTATTTAATATTCTGAGAAATGTCACCAAACTGCTGTAAAAAAAAAAAAAAAAAAAAAAAAAAAGAAAGAAAATGCAGAGCCATGGGTAATAGGCTTGGTAAGAAATGCTTCAACAGCTGAAGTTCAGTTCAGCTGAGAAGAACATCCAAATTAGTTCAACCCTGTCGAATTGAGAACTTGACAATCTCATCCCCTTGTATTCTGCTCCAAAAGACCCACTAGCTGAGAGTCGTCGAGCTGGGGAAAATCCAGCATTGTTATCCTATTATCTCTGAGATAATGTGAGATATGAGATTTCCCTTAGATAAGAGGAGGCACGCTGCTTAAGGCAGTATAGATCACTGGCAGGAGACTGCTAAAGCTCAAAATCCTGACGCCATAGCTCCTCCGAGAAATACTCCTTACCTCAATTGGCCCTTGTGACAAAAACCACTAAGACAGAAAGAATGTATAGAATGTCTAATGGATAGATAGATGGAAGGAGAGAAACAGAAAAGCAGAGAGATAAAAGAGATAACATGGCTGTCTGCTAGATGGAGTGATAAGAGAGAGCGAAGTAATATCAAAGGCAAAATTATATTGTTTTTCATATTACTGTCTCCTGATTGCTGTCTCCCATATTTGAATGCGTGCCCATGCTTTGGTAATTTGCATGTACATTAATCATTTTCAGTGAGAAATGAACTGCCACGGCTGCCTGAAGGCTGCAGGGGGAAAAGGCAGTGAGAACGGGCTTCTTGGCATCAGACGCCCGGCTCAACCTGAATATACTGCCTGAACCCAACCTGGCTCCGGCTGCAGGAGCCAAGGGGAGATGTAAGGTGCTCATAATCCTACACCATAAATCTGTCCAGCATGCATCATATGCTCTCATTTTGCGAATGTGTGTGTGTGTGTGTGTGTGTGTGAGTGTGTGTCTGTCTGTCGCACTCTCAAATTACTCTGCTCCCCTGAGCCAAGACGGAGGATAAAATATGAATCAGCTGAAGTCTAGGATAGTTTCCAGTCTCTCCAGACTCCCCGACCATCATCAAAAGGCACAAGCATGCACGTACGCATTCCTGTACCCGCACAGCAGACACATGCACGCCACTCTACACACTCTGAAAGTTTCAAGTCTCTCCACTTCATGCTAAGCTCCTGTCAAACACACTCTCTGCTGCACATTTGACATTCATATCCTTCATATTTGCCAAGTGTCTCTCTGCTGCAGCTGCCTGTGCATAGTGACAGGATTACGAGAGTCTGTCTATCTCTTTACCTATAAATCAATTAGATAAA